>NW_020271547.1:546069-915506 GCF_002803265.2 Melanaphis sacchari | reverse complement strand
AAAATCTACCTATACTAATACAGCTATACTATATACCATATATATATATATATATATATATATAACTATACTATATATATATATATTTATTTATTTGCAGATAATATGTATACATATTGTATAGTATTTTAATGTAATAATACATAATATAATATGTAAAAAAGTTTAATCGGATGAACAAGAATTCTGTTGAATAGAAAAAAATACTATCTCATTTTCCGATGTTTACACATTGGTAACCAATAAAATAAAGGGAAAACATTTTTATAATGGATTTAATTTCTATTTTTATTACTTACTGACAACCGTTATACGCGTCAAACAATATAACTTTAACAACATTATTATTATTGTAGGTAATGCAGCAGCATGTTAAATGTGTAAAGTTTACAACTTTATTGTAAATAAACACTTAAACAAATAATAGCGATATAAATACAATTCAATAAAATGGTATGTTTTATTTTATACTAGATCGTATTTAATAAGAGCATAGACTGCGTAACTTGTATAGGCTTTAATGGAAAAATAACCATACTATATTTAATGCGATTTACCTACTTATATTTTGATAGATACTACTTTTAAACAGAACATACGAATTTAGTAAACTATTAAATATATATTTTATATTAATATATTTATTATCATTCAGACTAAACAATCGTCGACAGATACTTTGTATTGATAAAACTCATAGTACTAAGTGAAAAACAAATTGAATCTGTTAAAAATTGTATTTTTTTATCCTTAAATAGGTTTTAAAATTGAATCACTATCATGGGCTTTGCACTTACAAAATAATATTATTATATGTTTGTCATTAATTATAATATATTTTAACTTATGGTTTTGTTTATAGTTGAAATTAAATTATTTAAATATTATTTTAATAACTATCTATCATTTAAAAATAAAATAAAAATCTAATATTTGAGATCGGATATGACGTAATAACTGTGCACGATGTTTTATATGTATACCGTAGAGAAATATTGGAGATAGAAATATTATAATCAAATATTAAAAACTTGAATGAATTTAGTATTAGAACACGTACTTATCGTAATATTTTGAATCGGTCAAACTTTTGAAAAATTAATTTAATAATTTTTAACCCATCAAAATTGCAATGTTCTCAAATAAATTATAAGTTAACGAAAACATATAAAGGCAATTTAGCAATTACCATTAATACATATTACATAAAAGCTAATTCACACAATGTTTCTGATGAAAAGTCGTGTAGCATCACTCAGGAATTAGGTACTTATATCTATAATCTATATGTATATATCATTAAAATTTATCAAATATATATTGTATACAACCCTTTTTTTAATTCTGTTAAGATTTAAGAGAAAGAGTTAATAAAATTTGCAGTACAGACGGCATTTGGTTTTAAACATAACATTAATTCTATTTTTCATTTCAATAAACGGCAGCCACGTAGATTTCGAGTAGTAAAAAGAATTATTAATACAAGAGAGCATAAAAAAAAACATAAATACTGCACTTATGGATTTGACAGTAACTTTTAATTTTCCGCAAGTACAATGATAAAACGCGTCGAAGATCGTCACCACCGTAGTTGCATGTATTGCGTCTGTTAGGCTTTTTTATACTTTTCTCCTCCCTCCTGGGTATACATTAAATGCAAAAAGTAAACGATGAATATTAAACGATTCCGGTTGCGGTGTTCCCGGACGGGTTTCGAATTTAATATACACAAAGAGCGGCTGACCGGCCGATCAAAAAATTCTTCGCATTTTATCCTCTTTTCCCCTACGTGTGTATCATATATATATATATATATCAGCTGCAATAAATCTAGTACGTCAACCCGTATTGTTACCCTTCTCGGAACATAAATACTCGACTTCTATTATGTACCAGTTGACTGGGGCAGTGGACCAGTGCGGGTGTGGCGCGGACGCGAGACCTTTAAAAAAAGCTCTCCCCGGTGCATAATAATTATTGCGAAAACGTATTTTCAACGTGCATTTGCACGATTATCACTATATACGTAGATACCTCAACGATATTTAAATATTATATGCATAAAAATTAAATTTAAAAAATCTACTGAACCTGGTTTGTAAATTCGATATCTTGGTGCTGTGGTTACGTGCAAATTTTGTTTTTTTCTATAAACCATGGATATTAATAATAATGTATACCTGCAAGAAGGAGAGTGGCTCCTTTGTAATTGTTTATCAATTCAACGCCTAGTAACAGTGTAATTTTCATGAGTGTAATTAATATATAGTGATAATAAATTTATAAGATATTTACTTGCGAGGTAGGTCCTAGAAAGATATACAATATGATTCATCAAACAAGTTTACAATTATTTTTTCATTTTATTGTAAATATTTTATTCAAATATTGATTTTATAGGTATTTAATATTGCCAAAGATCATATTTAGACAACACTTATATTTTTTCATGCATTTAAAATTTGTGCTAAGATGATACAAACTTAATTTTTTCAAATAAAAATCGCCATTTTTATAATGCACCCATTAATTTGTTAATTAGATGATTTATTTTACCCTTATGTGCTTAAATTAAAACTTAAATTTTAAACTCAGTTACTGAATTATTTAAGTTTGAAAATGAGGAGACGAGCGTTGAAAAAGAAAATTTTACATTTTAAGTTCACAATTAAGCCTTATATATTATATATAAAACATATAACTTTAGTAACGCTTGGTATAACTTGTAATGAATGTAAAAAATATGCACCTTATACACGATATTTGGTTTTATTATAATCTCATCGATAAATTTTTGTCAAGACGTATCCGTGCATATGTATTGGCTATCGTTTTAAAATATGAACGATGAGTATAAAACTTAAAAATAAATAGTTGAAATGTTATACATAAATGATAAAAAAAAAAAACAAAGATAAATTTCATCGTATTGTTATTTTGTGATATATTTTACATTTAAGTAAATACGTTCTTCAATTTATTGTGATGTTGATTACAGAGTGATTCGCATTGACCTATTTTATCCTTTAATGATGAATTTATTTATTGCAATTTTTAATAACTTTCAAAAATTAAATTTTTAAACAATTTAATTTTTCATTACTTTTAGAGTACCTTTTGGTTGATACAAACTAAATTTTTACAAATAAGAAAATCGCTTTTTTCATTATCAATTGCCAAAGTACATAATTTTTATTTTTTTTTTTAACTTTAATATATTTATATCGAAATTTGAACAAGAACATTTTCTGTATTTCTAAATTGTATGTAAATACTAAAAATATAACTCTATAAAACGCAAATATATTAATAGTAAATAGTATTTTCGTTGATAAATTGTATTATAAGCACTTTTTCATAAACGTATTATCATAGATTATTATTTTTAGCACTAATTTTTAATTTTATTTTAATTTTCAAAAAATCATCTGCTAAAATCATCTACAAAAGCGGTTTTAAAAAAAATAAGTTTAGATTGATACAAGATTATTCTTAAATTTGATCTTTTATTTAAGTAATTTCATTATTAAAAGAAAAATGGAAAATAACATGCTTGGTGTATCGCCCTGTACACATATTGAATGTTTAGAACCTGTACCAAACGAGTTTTGTTTTTTATATACTTATCGTGAACAATTTCCGTTAATAATAAATGCTGAAATGAAAAAATGTATCTCATTCCACCGATTGAATTTCGAAACGTATATTCAATTTGGATGTAAAGCTTATCAACGCACTTTGAAAAAGCGATTTTTATTAAAAAAAAAAAAAAAAATACATTTCCCGAAGACTCCGCGCGTTTAACCGACGACACCGTGGCCGGCGAAATCGATTTCACTAAAAACCCATTTGCTCGATGTACTAAAAATGGAATAGAACAAAAAAAAATCTTGCTAAATTGAGTGACGAAAAACAATCGTTTTTTTTTCTCTGACAATGTCCTTAGGTGTTCAATTTTTTTTCTTTTGCTATTATTACCATCTCTTAGGTAGTAAAGGGCTAAATCCTTTTTATGATCCAGTGTAGAATCAATTTACTCTCGGTAGCTTTTGGGCTTGATATACAGAATAATAAAAAAAAAAAACAACGATAATAATAATATATATAGCTCCTAAATACTGTTAAAGCTCGTCGTGGTAAGAAGTTGATAATGATAAAAATAAATATATAGACATCGTCGTAATTCCTAAAGATATCGCATGTCACCACACGTTTCCGAATGATACAATTTTAAAATTCAACATTTATTTCTTCCAAATGGGTTTCATTTTTTCAAAGCACATTTAACACAATTAAATCGTAAAACTATTAAGTCTTATATCATATTACCTTATCTCAGAAAAAACTTACATAAATTATACTAGGTGATTTTTATAAGAATAAACTTGCATTTTTTTTTTTTTTTTTTTTTTTTTTTGAAGCATATTTGAAAATATTTAATATTTAAAATTTATTTTAACTAAAAACATTTTTAAAATAAATTATATTAAATATATTGATCAATATATTTTTTTAAATGTTAACATACTTTTTTATTTCATATTCAGAGACAGAATATTTTCTGAGAAATTCTTTTTATACAAAATTCGAATTTCAAACGATTAATTAATATGTTGTAACTTTAAAGTACCATTTAAAGTTTAGATGAGATGATAAGAGTGGCAGTGTGGAATAGAAGCACTACATATTTATTCATAGGTATCAAAACTTTATAAGCTTGTAAGTAATTAACAACTTGTTTAAAAAGTGATTTTTATATTATATTGGAATTCTCAGAAGAATATTTTGTTAAGAGATATGAAATTAGAAACGGGGAAAGTAAATATTTGCGCTGCTGTACAGTAAAAATTTAGCGCACCTCATTATTTAGTAGAACACTGAAGTGACCATGAATGTACTAAATTTAAATTTAATGATTAATTATTACATACGAAAAATAATTCTGAATGAATGTATTCTATGAATTATTGAAGCAATTTATTTCTCTATAAATAGTATACTCAATTTAGTATAAACTATAAATAAACAATAGCATAGCATAACATTAAACTAAATATTTCGAAAATATCATAATGTATATAAAATATAAATACATGTGTAAATATTTCAAATCTCTATAAAAATATTTTAAAATTACAATAAATTAACTAAAATCTGTTATTTTATTTAAATATTAAATTTTAACTAAATTCAACTTTTTATAAAAAAAAAAATTGATTTCATTTCTTAAAATTATTTACTGGATCCAATTTTCTAAAAAAAAAAAACATCCTCGAGACTGAATATTGATGAAATTTTTTCTCCAGTATTTTAAAACATACTAAATTGTGATACCAATATTCATAACTCTGTTCAGAATCTAAAATGTACATCATCTAAAAAATAAAATAAAATATTAAATAACTAACAATATAAAAAATATGTTTTGCAAATATAATGCTTTCAAAGTATGTTTTAAAACAACGTTAATTGTTTTTATGAAAAAATGTGTTATATCTATAAAAATCGCCTGGTATATATCTACAATATAATATAATTATTCCTACTCACTATCTATACATCAAGCGGATCAAAATAAATTGAAAACGTAGTTTATAATCCATTGGATATCACAGTACAATACTATATTAATTAAACTATTGGTTTTAATTTTTAAATAAAAAAAAAAAAGTTACATAGAATATTATATTTTTCCTATACTTATTTAAAATTACATTGTGCATTTGTGCATTGTAATGGTCAGTAAGCCTGTGGGCAATGGCAAATGTGGTAAATACACGCAAATTGATCTGTCAATAGCTATTGTTTGTATTAAAACTAAAACTCGTGAAAACAGTATAATAATAGAAGTTCAGTAGTTTTAAGTTTAATTATAACCCATGGTAATTATATACTCGTTGTTGTAGGTCATTCGATCGTATTTGTTTTCCAAAACACTGTGGTGCACGATTCGAAGCTGAAACATGAGCTTTACACTGTCAAATGTTATTTTACGCTACACCATCATACGCAACGTTTGTCACTGCTCGCCGTTTATTTAAAATTAATTAAATATCATTACCATGGAAAATAATCAAAAAAACTTTGCGTTTTCTTATAATGAACATATTACATGATTTTCAAATTGTGTTATCATAGGTCAACAAATAAAATACTTTTTCCATATTCATAAATATGAGTGACCAAGTAAAACATACAAAATTGAATAATAAAAAAACTAATTAATTAGGTACTATTTAAATTTAGTAAACTGAATCGTCCATAAAAAAAATTTAGATAATCAACCTTTTAATTATATTAAGATAATTATTGAAACCTAAAAGTTGTCCCAATTTTCTCTAATATATAGACACAAAATGAATCAAACGACGAATATTTCAATTATTTCTGATAAAATGTGTGAAATAATGACGTTATCGTGACAAGATAATGATAAAACTACAATATTTTTAATCGAAACGCCGAAACTTGAATCCGGTCTTGAGAAAATTATCTCAAACATCTATTGAACTCTATTCTGGAAACGTCGTCGATAAAAATCTATTATCCTTCGAAATGAATACTGAACATAAAAAATGCGTAAGAAACGCATTCATATTATTTATATTTACGCTCAATCGCATTGTTCATTGTTTTAGGACTATATGGGTGGTAATAATATATTTATTGTAATATGCACTTTTATACAATCCTGAATTTTTTAAGGTTTCGTAAAAAAAATAACAGTTTTCACGTATACCGAGAACAGGTTAATGAGTGCTGTAAGATGATTCTGTTACTTGTATGTATAGGCATTAAATGCAGGCGATTAAATGCATATCCGTTGTGCGTTTCCGGTGTAACTGTATTATGTCATTTCGCGTAATACAGACTCGCTCGTCGTACGGGGAAAACATATTTTATGCGAAAATGTAATATTGTGCCTATAACAAAATAAAAGACGAATTTGATTTTGTTTTTCATGCACGTTCAACGATGTAAAATAAAAATAAAACCATAAAGTAATCCAAAACGAATTTTATATTTCTTTAGTCTGAATTCGTACATTTTGGTTCGGCTAACAATAATAAGGAGATATAATAAAAAAAATATAAATGTTTACATCTAACATTCAATTATTTCACTCAATTTATAAATATTTATTCTTCAATCGCTTTTAGTTTTTACACTGTATTACTAAATTGGTTAATTTATATTATTATTTTAAATAAGAGGTAATATTTTTACATAAGCTCATATTTTATTTTATGAATATTTTAACTAAATTCCATAGATTTCCATAATTTTAGATTCTAAATAGTTCTTTGTTTCTTATTTAAAGTACTTGAAAAATTAACGCATGGATTTTCATAAGTTAACTTAATAATAATTTAAAACAATTTAAAAATTGTATGTAACTTTAATAAAATTAGATTTTAAAAAAGAATGACTATTTTAACTCAAACAATTAGTTTAGTTATTGTTGTAATTCTAAATATATTAACTGTAAACTTAAAATTTATTACCATTATACACATTATTATCTTATATAAACCAACATTTTTAAGTTTTTATGCTCGTTATTGTTTATAATTATAGCATTTAAATATTATATTATACGTTATATAATACGCAGTGGTTATTTTCCCGTCCGACGTGAAAGTATTAGTTTTCACGTCTTGCTTTGTGACTGGTCAAATTATCAATAGGAAAAATATTGATAAAATATTGAAATCCGCATAATTTTTGGATGTTATAAGATACCCAAAGGCTATTTATATACCTATTTCATTACTTACTTCTTACTTAAAAAAAAAAAAAAAAAAAAATGCTGTCTTTTTTATTGGTTACATATAGAGATATAGAAGTACATTAATAAAACTCAAAAAAAGTACATTAATTTGATGTTAATTTATATACATTTGTGTTACTGACTTTGCAAAAAATTGTAAAACCATAGTTTGGATTTCATATTAGCATTTACTCTAACACAAATAAAGTGTGATCACTCTTAACATCTGTTATAACAAATAGATTTAATTACAGCATCTTTAGCATACATATATGTCCCATAGAACAGATCTAAGTAGGTGTCAATTTTTTAATTTGAACGACTTTCTGGATTGTAAGCCAACTTCCTTCAGTTAAATAACATTGTATTTCATCAATTGCTATTGTCTTATCCATAATCGCAATTGATACTCTTTCAGAAACAATTTCAACATCCTTTTTATGTACAGATTTTTTTTCATACACAGCAGATATAGCAATACCATCTTCTACAAACCAACGTAACATTTCATAGTGCCTGATATCAACCGGAGTTTCTCAAAAGAAAGTAATTTTGATGTGAGTTTTCTCTTCTTTGGAACATCAATTACAGTTTTGTCTTTACCTAAATTTTACATGGTTAAATAATGCATCTATATTCTATAGAAAATAATATTAATCTAAATATAATAATTTATAAACAAAATATATGTATTTATATTGGTATATAAATAGCCTTTGGGCATTTTATAATATTCAAAATTATGCGAATTTCAATACTTAATCAATATTTTTTCTTATTAATAATTCGATCAATCGCAGGGCGAGACACGAAAACAAATACTTTCACGTTAAAAATGAAAATAACCACTACGTATAAAATATATAGATTAAATAACAAATATTATAAGTACGGCCCGGATTTCAATGCAAAATGTTTATTTTTTTGGTTGATCTTACACAATGCGTTCCAAGTACATAATCTGTATAACGGAGGTTTCATAGCTACAAATTTTATATTGCATTTTTTTGCATATTTCGACGTTTTTTCATTTTTAGCATAATTGAGTCATTTTGTTGGTTTGTAATGCATATATGTTCAATATACTATACAAATTTAGCCAATTCAAAATATTATCTAAAAATAAATTATTTTATTCAGTTTTTATCTTATTTTATCTAAATTTATTATTGAGTTTGGAACGTCGTGTACCGTATTTGGTCAAATTACAAATAATAAGTATAATGGACTTACTTAGAATTTAATTTTTATTATATACGTATTTTGATATGTTTAGAATAAATAATATTTCTCCAGAACAGCCAAAATATATACGAATCAACATCAATCAAATTTTCAGTTTTTTTTTTTTTTTTTAATAAAATAATAAAAAATAATTGAATCTTATTAAAAAATTATATGTCATTTTTTCATTTTTAATATCATATTTGTAGAAAAATGCATTTTTTAAAGGCATTTTTGGCTATTTTTTAGAGCATATTTGTATGGTTTAAAGTGCATTTAAATCCGGGCCTTAATTATAAGTATCCAAAAAAAATACTGTTTTGATCTTTTATCGATGTACAAATTAAGTGTTCGAACTGATGAGTTAAAAATTATATATTTGTAAAATGTTATATATTTAAGTAAAAACTATGAAGTTTTTATCAATATCATTGATAAATCGAACTTTTTTTAAGATTTTTTTTTTTCAAAATATACTTTTGTGTTGATAAGTAATTTATTTTCTGAACAATAATTGTGACCACACAATTTTAAATCTTTATTATTATGTCTCCATTCCCATATATTATATCTAATTAAATCTTTATAATTAATTAATTATTTATCTAATCATTTTATATTTTTTGGCTGAGATGTTTAAAAATAATTTTAACTGTAAATTTGCAAAAATATTTTTTTCTAAAAATATTGATAATGCACAACACGAACAATATAATTGCCAAATATTGGGAGCAAACGGTTTTTTCTTAATATTATAATCATTTTAAACTCATACTATATAGGTATAAATATTGTATATATCATACGATTATCTTTGTATAATCTGTACCATACCTGTATTAAGTTTAAAGAATAATAATTATTATTAATAAATCATGTACAACATTTTCGGAAAGAATAAAACAACCACGCTTGTGATATAAAAAAGGGACGATTCGACGGGATATAGATTGTAATACGTTCAGTGCGGAAATTAAAGAACGATGATGTAGTAACATATAAGAACAGGTTATCTATATATTGTAAGTGTGTTACTAAAGTAGTGTTGTAATATATATATATATATATATATATTTAATGTTCACATTTTGTTCAATCATCTAACTTAACAGTTAACAGTGAATTTCAAACTGCTCCATGGAGCTATAGAGTCCTAGATTTTTTCCTTGATGATTCTACAAAAATATACTCATATATTGACTGTATCATCTAAAAATAATTATTTAATTTTACGTTGGTCAAATAAATTAAAATAAGCAGCAAAAAACCAAATCTTCATCGAATACATTTCAAAAATAATGTGTTCAAGTGATGAATTTTATTAATTTAAAAAAGAGAAAATATACCTAAAAAAAAAATATTCTGATGTTTCTGAAAGCAAAAAAAAAATAATATGTTACCTTCTTTGGTTTTTAGATTCTAGTATAGTTTTCCACGGGGTGTTGTATGCAGTCAGTAAGTTATTCCTAACAATTCTTTAATACGTTTACACATTTTACACATTATATTTTTTTTTTCTAAATCGTTTAAATTGAATATTTTATTTTATATGCATTAAACATAAAATAAATCAAATGAGTTGTAGTTCAAAATTGACAATTATTCTAGTATTAATAGGGCTCAGAAAATAATGAACAATAATATAGTCTGAAAACCACTGGTCGAACAGTTTCTATGCAAATATGACCCTAAATTGCCTACTCAGAGCGCCGTCACAATCCTTTGACGGCAATATTATACATTATGATACCATGTATTTTATTATTATGCACGTCCATATCAAAAGTAAGATAAATATATACCTATAATATGTGTTATCCCGGAATATGAGAAAAACGGCCACACAAAGTTAAAGAACAATGTGTAAGCGTCGATCCCGGGGCATATAATGTGTGCACACTTCAAATATAATTTAGAACTACGGTAGTTTGGAGAAAGAGAAATAAAAATCTTTCCACTTGCGTGTGTGTATACGTGCAAACACGTATATGTGCATTTGAGTGTATGTACACTGGGGACTCCACCATAAGAGCAAAACCTTGTTCCCCTGACGCTTTTTCACTATTTTATTATGAACATTTTTTTTTATACATATTATACACCAACGTCTTCTTTGTTTATTATTTCAGACATACCCCATTTAGTCTTTTTCTTCAATTTTGCTTTATATATATATATACATAGGTATGACACTAAGTGGGTGCATATACAATATAATGCTGCATACAACAGAATACAGATTTCGTCTATTTCCGATTATTTTTCGTCTATTTCCGAAAAAAGAGCCCACAAAGATTTTCCAAAATATGGCCAAATTAAAGATGCCTGCATAAAATTTGACTTAATTTAACTAAAATGTATTCAAAATAATTTAGATTTTAAATATATATCAACATAGATATATATTTTATGACAACCATATTATTTTTAAATATTTAAAATTGTATGTCATATTGTAAGGATTGTCAGGTGACAATACAAATACATTTTTTTTTAAAATTGTATAGTGTTATATTAATAAACAGACTATTTTTTTTAATAATCATGATATATATAAATATATTTTATATTTTATAGCTAATAGTTTTTAATATTGTCATAAATATTTTACTTTGCTGCTCTTTGTAACTAATATTTATCTTGTTTATTTAAATAACTTTAATCATGTATAATATATATTATTCCTACATTATATACTCTCTAGGCGCTTAGAAATAAGTAATATTTTTCTACAAAGACAAGAGTGTTATCAAAACACAGTTGCTATTTTTTTAATAAAACATTATAGTTGTACGCAGTTTTGACATTATTATATTCAGAATAGGCGTAATCCGTGAATCATCTTGTATATAATGTTATATCATGTATTCATAATAATTTATAATACATAATATGATTAAAATATGCATGTAACTCGAGTATAAAAAAAATATAATAATAAATGATTAGGTATATTAAACAAAAAAATAACTCTACATTATAACAATAAGTAATTAAACAATAGTTTAACAACGTTAATAAATACTTGAATGGTACAGTTAAATTACAAATTTATTGATAATCGAATCATATCTATATACTTAAAGACCGTTCCAATATTATTCAATTAAAATCGTATAATAGAGAAAGTGATATTTTTGCCCGGTAACTTTTTAGTGACAAATAATAATGATCTTAATTGAAACAAATAGATTCGCACTTACAATACATCAAAACATTACAGAGTAATTATTGTTTATGGGAAATAAATCACTAATCAATTTTTAACTGTAATAATATGTTTTATACTTTAACCGTAATAAATATAACTACTGCTAATAGTCATTTAGTCAATGTTCATAACGTTTACATAAGTTTAAGTTTAATTATTTTGACTAGTAACTATTATAACACCTAAATTATTGTTTCTAATCGATTTTTGTATTACCATTAAAATATTTTATTTTTTAAATGTGCGTGTATTTTAAACATATAAATTCATTAAAAAATTATTATAATGAATTATAATATATACGTATCTAAAACATAGACTATTATGTATATAAAAAATCAGTATATTTTTAATAATTATATACTTACCATCTATATGTCCCGGAATATAATATTAATATTTTGCTATACTTCATACATAAAAAATACAAACAAAACTTAAACTCGGAATATAATAATATAATATTATAAAATAAGATGATACTTTTTTTTTCCGCAACCCATAATCACGATACCACGTTATATTTATGTTGCTACACTTTAATTAGCACGTTTATCAATACGTTTATTAATAGCAATATTTTTTGCGCTTCTCGCAGTCACGTAATGAAATAATTCGACCCTCGTAGTGTTCACGCCTTAGCCCCCCCGGAGAGAAAAACATTGCGGAGACTTTTCCCCGCAATAAATATTGTAATATATTACAATAATAGCGGGTGGTTTACTTGGGAGAGTTAATAAAATGTTTTTTATCAGACCATTTAATAATTGTTATTATACACAGCATGATGGAGTTCGGTTGCAATGGTTAAAATGTACCTATTATTATAATTATATTATATCTTACAAATTCATTTTTTTTTCTAAATCCCAGTAAAAAAAAGTCACTTAAATGTATTTTTGAAGAAAATAAATTTACTATAATATACATAGATAACTTATAAAACTAACTGTATTTAATAATTATCAAACTTCACACACTTGATATGAATGAAAAAAAAAATGGCAAAGGTTGGCTGCGAAAACGTTCTCTCAAAATATTAATTAACAATACTTAATCCTATGATTTAGTAAAATATTTTATTTATTTGTTTTTAATGAGTAAAAATTGTAATAATTGTTTTTAAAATATTAAACGCTATAGTTGAATTGAACTACACTAAAAATATTTTGTTCAACGAAGAATTGTAAAATTAATTTTATCATATAAATAAAATTTAAAATACATAAACTAACTTTAGGTGAAAGCTTTGAAAGGTAAAACTTTTTAAATTAGTTTTTTAACACCAAATGCTTAATTAAGAAGAACCATTTTCTTCGACACACAATGATAAAGTATATTTTATTTTTATATCTAATCACGTTACTAAATATTTATGAAGTCAAAAAATTTTATAAAAAATATAAAACCTTGAACATTTTTTTTATATTTTATCGAATATTTTACTGAAATTTTATAAATATCAAATAATTCTCACTGATTCGTATATAAAAAAAAAAAAATGCGATTTGCTAATCTGTAATAGATTTTATTACACAATTATGCATTTCAAAACCGATAAATCAATTGCAACAACTCGAAAGTAATATATTTAAGTGGAATTTACGTGATAGCACCATAATTTATTTCTACTTATAAATACATGTTTAATTACTAATCGCTTATGTATAAAGCCCTGTAACCTATAAAAATATTTTAAAATTCAAGTTTATTAGTCAAGTTTAAATAGCATCTCATTAACACTTCCATTTTAAACTGTTATATGTTTTATGTAAACTGTTTTCTAAATGATTAAACTTTAAACGACTTTTAGAGCGAAATTGTAATAACTACATAATTATAATTGAAGAGCTATATTTCAAACACTGGACTTATAATTCTCCATGGCCATGTAGGGCAACTAGGCAAATATTTTTAGGGAACAAACATATTTTGAAAAGTTAAAAGATCGATGAGAACTTTTACCAGGTATTACCAGTATCTATATAGATAATATATTTAAATTTAAATTATATAAGTAAAAAAAGATACAGCTACACAAAATAAAATGTATAAAACTGTTTTAACATAATTTTTTAGCTAGAAATTATCTATATTAGTCTACAATGTATTCACTTTTTAAACTAAATATTTTTAATACTTCTTTTATCATTGATAAATTAGCATGGATCATTGCTGTTAGTATAGCATAGGTATTTTTTTATTCAGTACATAAATTGAATTTTTTAAGGTGAACAAGCCTCATGGGATCGCTTTAATTACGCCAATGCTCGACTACAGAACGTTATACTTCTATTTCAACAAACTTGGGTGTGGTTTTTTAATTTTTAGTCTATTTTATAAAGGATATGATGATATTTAAGTTTACATTTATATTGTTTTTCTTCGTATTATACGTAATAATATATAATGTGACTAAAAAATAACGAGTTTTATTATTCATATTATACAGGAACAATACGATGGGTCAGGATGAGCTGAGTATAATATTTTACTGGCACGTAAATGCTCAACGTCGAACAGAAAAATATGTGCTTTTAATGTGCTTTACCCTTTGTACCTGTACACACACACACACACACATATATATATATATATATATATATATATTATGTATATGTATATTACATAAATATATATTTTTTTAACACACATATCTACGATGGGCATTTAAAATGCACTAGAACAAAGTAAAATCTCACCGGAAAATAAGACTTGTTCGTGTGTCATAAATTATTATATATGTACAGAAAGGTAGTAAAATATGTATTTGTTCGATATTATAGAATTATTCATTTGTGCGAATATTCAATTTTAGAAATAAAGTAAAACAGGAAATGCGTCACATGAAAAATAGAAATCAAAACAGTTCATTTAAGCTTATTACGGAGCGCGGCGATTTAAAATGGAATTTGGACAAACTTATTATTTATAGTGCTACATAAAAGTACATTGCAGTGTATGCTGTACATAATTGATTTGTGTTTAATATTATAAGACGTACTGTATATGGTGTTATACATATATTAAAGTGTACCTAGACAATTCGTCAAAAGTCACTATTTATCAAATGAAGACAATTTGTATAAGAGGTCAACACTCGTAATTCATCTAAATAAATAAATACTTATTTTTAGTTTATTTTCAAATTCCACGTTAAGTGTTTATACTCAATAGATAATAGCTTAAAATTATTCCTTTAACTTCCAATAAATATTAAAACGAAAAATCATTGTGTTTATATTATATATATTTTAATCAAACTGCTCTTGTGTATAGTAATATAATAATAATATGATATAATATACAAATTTAAAATTGTAACACGTGCTATAGAGGATTTACTCGGATTATTGGATATTGGCTATGGTTTTCTATTAACAGATTAATTTTACTGTAAACAAATTCGCGAAGTAAAATATAAATCAACCAAAGACAGTGTAATACCTAAATAAATATCATAAGCAAGCAAACATAAGTAGCATGTCACCCCACGTGGCTATTTTTTTCCCGTTAAAAAAGATAACTCAAAAAATACGTTCATTAGAAAATCGTAATTAATTAATATATTATAGATTTAAAAAAAAAAAATCAAAATAATTTTATTTTCATTAAGATTGTGTAATGGCTGTTGATTCAAAAATGTTTTTGTTTTCATTTTACTTTATAACTTGGATAAGAAAAATGTTCTAAGAGTTCAATATTCTAGTATTGAGAGGTGAAATAGTATTTTGAAAAATACATCTAATGAAAACTACCGAAAATTTTACTTTCTTGCAGTTCAATTATTTGTTTTGCAATAAAAGTTTAATAGAAAAAATTAATATAGTAATTCAATTGTTTATATTATGAACACTAAAGAAATAAAGCATGACGCGTTCAATATAAGATTTGTCTCAATACATTGTTTAACTATCCCCGAACCAGTCGTATTTTGCTTAAAATAATGTAATCGTTTTGTTAACATATAGACATTTTGTGAACTTGTTCAAACCGTATAAATGGATTACTTAAACATATCAACTCCTGATTAGATAAATAGACATAATTTAATATAGTAAATTGTTATACAATTAGAATGGTTTTTAAATATATTATGAATTATGATACATGATATAATATATGTCACAAAAGTTGAGAACATTGTACGTGTAAATTTTGCCAGTTTTACTGCACTATAAATATATAATACATATTGCATTCTTAAAATATCATGATGTATTTAGTATGTAAAGTAATGTTTGTCAAATAAACTCAAATTATTAAAATTTATAACCACATAGATACGTTAAAAATTTTATTGAAAATACAATAATTATACTTACAAATTTTAAATTATTGTAAAGATATAATATATTATCGACGTTAAGACAAATAAAATGTGACAGTAAAGAAATATTAATAAGTGAAATTAATTATAATCCATGATTATATATGTAAATTCAATATTTGTTGTGATTTTAAGATTTAGTTTTAAGTTTGTTTTATAAAACACATTATTTAAAATAATTATTTGTCCAACAATGTGGAGTAAAACAAGACACCTTAATTATGATTATGTTTTTAATAAAACTCTTTATGTACTTATTAAATATAATTTAAAGTTTCTAAGTTTTGAATAATTTGTCTGAGCACTATAGGGTATAGTAAAACAGATAGTTACATGACACATTTTTTATATACCTACTTAAACATACTTTTTCTAATTTACATAATAGCACAAATATTAATATATTATAAACTGAAACTTGTTAAGGAAAATAAAAAAAAAACAACAGTAAAATGTCTTACCAAATATAGTTATCTAATTTCTTATCAAAAATCATCAAATATTCCTCTATAAAATATTTCAGCGATACTCGCGAACTTTTTTTTCTTCCGTACCTTTAACCTTAATATTTTTGTAGATTGTACCCCTCATTTTAACTTTTAAACTTTTTTCATATAACTACTTTTAAAATGCTTAAATAAAAATAACAATAGCATAATATAATGTAATAATGTATATATTTTGCGATAAAAAATTTTAAAATAAAAATTTTGGAGGTTCTTGACCTTATTTTGAATTATATAGTGTTTTTTTTCTTTTTTTTGAATCAAGTTCAAATAATTCAAAATTATAAAATCTTTACTCCAAAATTGGGTTCAATTAATTTATATCTTTATTTTTAATAAATATGTAGTAAGAAAATGCCTCTATGAGTATATAGTGTTCTAAAATCTACATTTTATATTGTATTGCTATAAGATATGTTATTGGTTAAATTGTTATATGTGTAACAAAAGTTTTTATTTTTATATTTACAAAACGAATCGTTTTAAATTAAACAAACTCAACATTTTTTCACCATTACCCAATTTTTTTTTTTCAAGTACCCCTTGATAAAATTTTGTGTGCCCCTAAAGGTATGCTTTTCCTAAATTGGGAACCAATGAAGTATCTAAAACGATTTAAAATAAAATTCTATCACTGACTATGAAGAAATGTATTTTTCTTATTTTACCTGGAATACTTATAATGCCTTATTTCCTATTTTATTATTGTATTGACTTATAGAACTTTAGAAATATAATGTCAAAAGTCAATAAATAAAACGAAATATATAGATTTTTAACTACGGCTAAAATCCTCAGAAACTTTGATCATTAGTTTAATCACAACATTTATTTTTTATTCTACCCGATATCGAAGGCAGGGCATTGCCCGTCACAAGTAGCGAATTTTAATCACAATCTTATCGTTCGATAACGAAAATCGTACAGTGGAGTCATTGAGATTTTGGCTGCCAACGCGGAGAAGCGAATTTTAATTTAGTATTTAAGTGTGCTGTGATAGGGTTGCGATGATGGTGTTCGTTGTGTACGCCACGCGAATGGCCGCCACCAACAGAAGTTTACGGCGACCGCTAAAACTTAAATGACATCTTTTAACAAGATAAATGTCGCCACCAGAATTATGTACATATATGTATAATATACCTTGTATATATATATGTGTGTGTATATATTATTCGTATGCGAATACGAGCTATACAGCAGCAGAGGCGGCAATACGACTAGAACTCTCCAGTATATTCAACGACGATGGTATATAATATAATATATTACATTATTATAATGTATATAATATATATATTATACAAGCTCAACTTTTGCCATTTAAACTGTATATTACATTACGCAAAACACTTCCCCGTACCGTCGAAGTATACATTATAATAAATGTGTATAAATAATACTCGAGTTGTGTAAATGTAATGGGAGACTGGCGGCTTACGACCCTCTCTCTATAAACGTAACGCACACCACCAACTCTCACGGATCGCGCGATTCGGTCGATGAGCCATATCAGCATTACCGTTGCCGAGTTTTTCAACGTAGTAGTATTATTTTAACGTACATACAACCTACCTATACATTCATAATAAAAATATAAAGTATACTATTTACTGGAGTTTACACTCGTCACAACTGTATATTTCATCACGTGGAGCAGATAAGTTTCCCTGGCAACATAATGTTCAAAAATTCACAATTTTTTTTGGCGTCGTTAATGGTAGGGGAAAATTGATTTTTCCGTAAGAAATTGGTTAGTAAAAATTTTGAAATGAATGGTACGGAATATAAGAATTGATTCAAATCATTGTTCAATTAATGGTGCAGGAAAAATGTAAATTTTTGAATATTTTGTTGCCAAGCACGCCTACTGTACGTGGAGCACAAAACATTTGGTGAAACTGTACGAGCATAGGATTTTGTGTCGTTGCGTAAATGCATACTTTAATTATACGAGATATGTCATCAATCGTAATATTAATAATAATTATTATTACTTCACAAAGGTTTTACGATTTAACCACGGAATATAAATTAATAGAAAATATTGTAGATTAGATATTAAAAAATAACTAATAAATATTGTGTCAAACCAATTTAACCACTAACCACGAATTAAAAATAATCAAAATTATTCTTTTACTGATGAAACTGATTTTACCCATTTTATCAAGTAAATTTTTATTTTATTTTTTTTCCAAATTAATATTTCTTGCCAGTAATTATAGAATTTTACCCATAAATTACGTCCAAAAAAATAATTTAAAACTGGGTATGAGAACCTACGGGTGTATAACATTCGATAAATGGTCTTCTCTGGATATTTTTTGGTCACAGAGTAGTACACACATGATGATGACGATGATAATAATAATAATAATAATAATAATAATAATAATAATAATAATAATATACAGTACCTTTAGAAACTGGCAGATGGTACAAATACCACTCTAAAAGTACAATTTCGTTTAAAAAAAAAAAAAATAAGGCAAAAAACGATGGAAAAAATTGTGGGAGCATCTATCATAATATACTTGACGACATCGTTAAACGGGCACGGCAGCGATTATTATACAACGCACCCTCTTCTATAACATATTAATAAACGAACATTACAAAGTTTAAGTTTCTATACATTCATTATTTCGAAACGTTTTACCATTATATATATATTATACAATATCTATACTCTAAGATTTAACATAATTTTTCTTTATTCTAAAATAAAATTATAAAAAAAAAAAATCATATTTTTTGCAGTTGTTTATATAATATAATAATAACTTTAATAAATATTACTCATTCAAAATTCAATTTTTATATATCCAATTACTCTGAAAAATATTCTGATATTCTAATTTAAAAAATTTAATTTTGCAATGACATAAAATTATGCAAAAAAAAAAGTATCACCAAAAAATTCAAAATAAAGAGTTTAGTCACTTAAATGGATTACTGTATATATAAATTTTTAATATATTCCATCTTGTTTTCGTGACAATCAAAACTACATTATTCATTTTTAGTTTCTTCTCCGCCTATATTTATCGTCCAAATGTTAAGTGTGTATTTTTTTATTTTTATTTTTTTTTTGTCTGCGAAAATCAAAAACTCTGCAAATATACAATCACTACAACGACAACATACATGTTTCACACGTTTACTGAAAAAAAAAAAAAAAATACTTTTTTTAACTACCTCAACAAAACGTCACAATTTTGATCGAACTCATTTATGTTCGTTTACGTAATTAAATCAACAAGTGATTGTTTTACACACCTCTTAAGATTTCATAACTAGAATTTAATTTTTTCGTTCCTGGTGGATTCATATTATGTTCGAATACCAATGTTTTTGAAGTGACTTTAATATTTATACATTCAACACGTTATAAAATATTTTCTGTTAAAACAAAACATTCTAAAATTTATGTCACTGTAAAAGATTATACAAACAAATTGCAGTTTTTTTTTATACAGTTTTGACTTTGCAGTTGTCCGTGATCGCAAAACGTTAAGACGTATAATATTTCATTTTCATAGGAATATTCAAATCGCTTTCAGTCAATGATCTTTTGTCTTTGTAAACAGAAGTTTTTAAATTTTTTTATATATGATATAGCATGACATTAAATGAATTTATATTTTTAAATGTTTACCTTTTTAGTTAATTTCACTTGTATTAGATATTTTTTAATTAAACAAATAATGCATTTAGTTGTCTAGTCTCTACAATGATAATATATCGCAGCTATACCGTTCATTTGGATTCTAATTTAATATTTTCTTTTCGTAATAATAATTGTTCTAACATACATAAAATCGCTTAAAATGTTATTACATTACAAATATAATATATTATATTCCGTGTAATATACAAGAAAGGCGTACTTATGTAATGGCAAATTCGATTAAAACTTATTTTTACTCTGGCGAATATCAAACTTAATAAACCATACTTTATCTGACGTTATAAATATGATAAAAATACTACGAAAGTTAAACGAATCAATAACAATAATTTTACATGCTTAACGTTTGCTCGTTCCAAATTTTTTATTTAAGTATTTTATTGTATTAGATAAGAAATTAATATACTACATAAAAATACCAGAATAGTGTAACTTTTGTTATTTAACTCCTTTTTTTAAGCTTAAATACTCGTAATTGAATCTTCAAGTTATCGATACTATACACGTATACAATACGTTCATACGAATAGAATTTTCGATAATTCATAATTAAAATAGCATAAGATAATACCAAAATTAATTGAGAAATATAATAAAACGTACAATGCAAAAGTAGAAAATTATATGGTGAACATGAAATTATTTAAAGGCAAGTTGAATATTTTTCTCATACACCCATCAACCCTTAACCCCATAACGAAATTGCTATCGAATGTTTAATTATCTATCCTAATAAATACTAAAATACTTATTAATACTATACTATTATTCATTAGTTATAATCCATCCACCCACCCATTACCTTGATAAACTCAGAAGCAACCGCCTTTCAGTTATCCCCTTTGCCGACTACAGTACTAAAGTAATTTTATACTTAAATATTATTCATTATTCAATTTCATCTTGTAAAAACAAAAAAGTAAATTAATTTTGTTATTATAATAATAATTATAGCTATTGATTATAACGAAGTGTACTCCTTCTCCGTTCGTGAAAATGTTAAAAATTATTATTTTTGGACTGCTATATTGTAAGTGATTATCATCGAGTTACGGTATCAATTAACACGTGTTCTTAATTTTTAATTTCAGCGAATTACTCGAATTACTTAAACCACTTATTATTATTATCATAAAGTAAGTTATACATCAAAAATTATATTAATTTACTATAATAATTAATAAGCATACTACCACAGTTTATATTTATTATAAGGATTATCTAATCATCTGTTTGGTGCTGCGCAGCCGAGGGTAGCTTATTATGATAATTACATAATTATAATATATATCGATACACGAAAGATCGATACTATGTCAAAACATTCAGACAACATAATTAAAATTAAAATAATTTCAATATTATGATATTATTTAATATTTTAATAATAAATTACGTTTACTATACCTACATTTGTTTTTGATTTTCTCAAATCTAAAATAAACGCAACTAAAACCTATACAAATGTAACGAATCGGATAAAAATAAATTAGTTATATGTATAATATACATTGTAGAAAGATCAGAGAACTATAATATTATATTATTATTATTATTATTATTATACAACTCAACAAGGTAAGTATTATTATTATGTCCATTGAAACTATATCTATCTATCAGTAGGTACGCCATTAGTGTTGAGCAACAAAATAACATTTCGTTTGATTTAATATTTGTATATAATCTTGATGAAACATTATGCGCATTGAGGAAACCACAAAGGGACCCTTTAATCACGATAATCTAAAACAGCAAATTCGATTTACACGCTGTTATATAACGCATACTCGGACGTTTTGGATTGAATCCAAAATATATTTCTACGCGTACAACACTTGCCGTCGGCACCGCATATAAAATATTATCATACATTATAATATAATATCATTATTAGATACGGTATTAATAATTCTGGTATCATGACAACTGTTACCTGTTATACTGCGACAGTGGTGATGTGATTTCGACCGAGTAAAAAGCGTATTTCGATCACGATGGCATATTAACGTGTTTAATTCTATTGGCATATTCGTAAATCGAATAATATTGTCTTGAACTCGTATTTAACAAAACATATTTCATTTAACCATTCAAAGACCGTTAAAAAATTATTTTGAAATTAGGTAATTCCAATTTTTTAATGTTATGAAATAATTCGTGTGCTTGTATTGATGGACTAAACGTATAATCATATAATATACAATGGTAACATTAAGGTATATCGTTTAACAACTGCAATACATTCAAACTATCACAACGAAAAATTGTTTTTCAAAAATCACGATTCATATTATCACAGATGAATATGAAGTTGCTTTTAATCATTATTGTACTTACTTATTATTCATAGTCATTTTTAATTGGTGCCGTACGGTTATATAATGGTCGTGATTATATTATTTCTTTTAAATTTATATTGTTTACTAAATACTCTATGCATTTTCATGTTGATATGATGTATTATGTCATTAAGTTATTAATTTATTTTACTAAACTACCTATAGAATTTGGAATTATAAAATATTTATCTAATGTAGTTGCTATATTTTTTTAGTAAAAGAGTGGGCTTATTTATTATTTTTAAATATAAAGTTTATTGCATGGTATTCAAATTTCTTGTGTCCATCAATAATTTTTCAATAAAATATATTGGAAAATGTATGCAGAACTTAAAAGAAAATTTAAGTAGTAATGTGTCAACTATTAGGAATAAAGATATTTTTACAAATACCAACGAACAAAAAAAAAACATGAATACTTCCTGACTTAAATGCATTAACTTTTGTTGAACGCACTATGGATGCAATTAAAGGTGAATGGCGTAGAATGAAAGATAAAGTAAAATCTTATATTTCAAAACAAATATAGGTATAATAATATAATACACAATTTGAGAAATGATACGTTTACGCGCACACGTATACCACAAAGCTAATGTTCTTATAATTATTAATAGCCGCTGCAATCCACACGCAAGTCAGAAAAAGAAGAAATAAAAATAATGATTTCGTACTTCAAATGGCTATTAACCATATTATAGCTAGGGTACCACCGCAGAATTGCTGTTCAGTGAAAATCTGAAAGTAGGAACTTCGATTCTGCACCTTTTCAAATGGTATTTGATAAATACTTTTGATTTTATGAAGTGCAGTACACAGTGAGTATAATGAGTATGTATCTATGAAATGGAATTACGTATTTTTCATACATTATTATCTTAAATATTTTTTAATTGTTTTGATTGGTGAAATCTTACAATTTTTTTAACAAATTAAGATCAAAATTATTTCAGTTTATTTGTCAACCAATGAGTTGTCTATCTTTATATAAAATAAAACTATATTATAAAAGAACTTAAAAGTCCAAAATTAGTTAACAGTTTGCATTAGTATCTGCAAAAGCGTGGTAAACACAACTCAGATACTTCTATATGAGAATAAGAACCCAATTTCAACTTTAATTTTTTCGGTAAACAAAAAATGTTATCTGTAGAAAACTGAATATTATTATGATCATACATATTTTTCTATTAATTCTTATTTTGTAGTTTAAGATCATAATTAATAATAATGTTTATTTTATCATATTTCATACATGATAAATTGTTCAAAATATTTTGACTCTCTTTGAATTATTTATATACATTTAACATTATTTTATATTGTTCACAAGTTGTTTTAATGGTACATTTTTTTTTTTTTGTATATATAACTTTTTAACAAAATAAATTATAATTTATTAAAAATGTTAATTTTTACAATGTATTAAAAATGTTAAGCATATCATTAAATCCAAAATTAATTATGGTTTATTTCGAAAAAAACTGTGATTAATGTGATTTGTAGTGTTACTAAACATCAGGTTTGTGGGTGCTTTTTTCATTTATCGCAAAGCATTTGAGTATACTTGCAAAATTTAGGAATCTAAGTAAGACATATATATTGATGATTTAAAATTAGCTTAAAAATTTGAATGATAATATCACTTAGTTTTGTACCAGAAGAGAATGTAGAAAATATTTGGAATAAATTACTGAACTCAAATTATTGTATTCACTAAACGAAGAAATGTTTTAACATATTTTACAAATTATTTTGAAAATACATAGATTGGACGTCTCGATTGGAAAATTCAAATAAAAAATTACATTAACTAATACTATTGTAGATTGTACACCCATCATAAATTCACTACCGATGTAAATGTTTTTATTATTATTATTATTATTAATCACACAAATCATCGTTTAAAACGTTTCAAACTAACATCGTTTTATTATATTTTTACTTTTTTGTCATTGTTATTAATAAACTATGAGTATGAGCGGCTTAATAAGAAAACAATATGACCGATGTATATATTTCTAATATTATAATAAAAAAAGTTTTAAAACGTGAATGGATAGTGGGCGCATTCAATACCATCGCATTTGAACGTTTTGATTGTTTTTTTTTTTTTTTTGTGAAATTTAAAATTAATATATTAATGCTGCAATTTTTCAGTCAACTACTAACTGCCTATCTACCTACACATACACACAATATATAACCATGTACAGTGTTCAAAGTTTTTTTTTCTAAAGTACCATTTCGGACGAACGTGTAAAAGTTTATGTTTCGTGTAATTTTTACGTGTAACAAATGGATAAGTCACGGAGTTTTTTTTCGTATACATAAAAAGCCTTGGATAAGCTATTATATATATATATATATTCGGATAGAGCTTGGAGTTTAAAGGGAGTGGGAAGCAAAACAGAACAGAAGTTGCTGAGAACGCGTGTTACACACGCCACTTACGTCGTTCCATGCACTGTTGTAAATTGTAATGTTATGATATGATATTAGACAGAACGAAACATTTTCATGAAGAAAAAAGTCTATTATAAATTTATAAATATGCATAATCTATGTATGTGGAGTTGTTGCTTATATCATAATAGTATAACCTTTCAATTATCTTTTCATTTTACTTTTACGCGGAACAAATCGTTTTATGCGAGCATATAAAATATAAAATATACCATGGATATTGTACTACACACGGGTTTTAAGATGCCGACAGCACCCTCCCATATTCTAGCTAAATAGGAAAATCTGAAAAATTTTTTAAAATTGAAGTGTTTTGTAATAGACATTGGTTTTACGAAGTATTTTTAGAATCTATTATTTTTTTTGAATTTAAGCTTCGACAACTATATGGTCATTAGCTCTGTCTGTTTATTGTTATCATATATTTTTACGGTGGATTTCTAAAACACATATTGCTGTATATGTAGGATACGGCTTCATTACTAAGAGCCTGAGTAGTCAAATATTTAGAAACTAACAACGTCGGACGATATTTAACTGCAGTATTAATCAGTTACTACGCCATTCCAACTTTGATAATAAAACGACTTAAAATGTATTTAAAGGCTACTGTGACTAAGGAAAGATTCGATTAATTTACTCTATCTTATATAAACAAACTTGATTTAAACTATGAAGATATTGAAAAATATGTTTTACCAACTTCTATAAAGCAATATCACTAAACAAAAATACAAACTTTAGACTGGTCAAAATAAAAAATTTCTAATTAATATTTTAAGTATGTGTTTACTGTTTATATACTTGTGTATTTAAAGAAGAGTATTGATTGTTAAACGTATTTATGAACAAACATCAATAAAGGAGTTATAATTTATTTAAAAAATTTTCTTCATTGATCCGCGTAACATTTCTTTATTTATATTTTATTTTAAGTGTTATATTTAAAATTTAATGTATACATTATACAATTTTTTTTTTAATTTTTATAATATTACATGGTTATATAAATTCTTTTTAAATAATATGTTATGATAAAATATATTTAGGTAAAAATAAAAATAAATACTTTTAAATTTTTAACTCCATCCTTTCAGAAATCTTAGCTATGCCTATATTATTTATATTATGTACATATTAAATCAGCGATTAATGATAAATAATATTATATTATTAATAAAAAGATAATGGGCACGATTAACTTGGATAGAAATACAGATTTCTACGAACTACACTGTCACACGACATACAATTCTGCCGACATAATAACATTATAGACAAGGATAACTTATAATTTTAGTGGTACAAGCCGATGAATTTAATTCTAATATAAATAGGTATTTATGATTCACAGGATTTGAACAATATAGGTATGAAAAATGTTTCACAATACTGTTCACCGTCATGGCGATATTAATATACGAATACAGAAATACAGACAGCATAATAATATCTCTCCAAGGATGTTCGCCTCCGAGTAAAACAGGCGCTTTTGGTAACACTTCAAAAAGTTTTCACTCGGCCATTGTTGTTTTCTTCACGTCGCACGTCGACTAAAAATCTAATTATAAACAAATTTAAAATTTTTTTTCTTTCGCGACCGAATTCACCATCTCTGTCTGTACGTATACATACCTAATAATATACACACTGAATACGACGATCGTTAAATCGTACGAAGTCCGAACAAAACTTTTCGCCGCTCAGAAAAGCGCGTAATACCTAGCAGCAGCATTTCACTATAAATATGTAGATACGTATATGCTATGTATTGCAACGTTATGATGACGGCTGCCACCCGAGATATTACGAATAAAACGATTTAAAACACTACGTTTAGAATAGAAACCAAAATACAATTAAAATACGCATTTAACAATGTGCCATTTGGCGATAAATATAATAACCATATTCACGGAGAAGATTATTATGACAAAGGCTGAAAAAAATATTAATAAAATTAGTTATATTATTTCTGATTGCATAATTTTATTAGTACCATAGATTATTTGAAATGTTCACAAAAACATAATAATAACATGATTTAATTAAAATGTTTGAAAATATTGAATATAACATCAAAAAAACGCATTTTTTTATGCATGATAATTAACATTTTACACTATTAATACGAAACGAATCCATACAAAGACGTATAGGGCAACGGTTCATTTTTACATATATTCACTAAGAAAATTAAACTAAACCTTCAACTTATAAAATATAATAATATGTGAATTTAAAACAATATTAATTACTATAAATTTATAAATAAAAAAAATAATTATTTATGCATTGATTGTATAATATATTCATATAATTAATTATATTTTAGTAATATACCTTACCTATATTCTGAAATTTAATATCGTCTTTTGTAGAATAAATTAATAAAATGCATTACGATATGATAGTATCACCAAAGATAGTAAGTAAAAAATGATAAATATTTTGTTTATGTAATTAAATTGTAGAAATTTTTCTGACGTAAATTGCTTATTTAACACGTTAGTTTACTTTAAAATCTTCACACTTTTCTAAAAATATTTTAAGCTCACTCAAGAATTTGCAATATCAACTGCTACCTAACCTAACCGCACTTTCCTTTCTTAATTAATAAATATTTTCAAATATGGTTAATAAAATTTATTTACCTTCAATTTATGAAGATAATTATTTAACCTATTCATTATAATTTTAAAGTACACCTCATAGACGTATTCAGGATTTCATCTCGGGATGGGGTATTCAGACATTTATCCAGAGACCTTTCCACCAAGTTACCATAAAATTGTGATAAATTCATACTATTAATTAATACGAAATATACATTTTTTTTAATCATCAATAATGTTTAGTTGATCCGAATAAATGGGTGACGTTCTGTTCATCTTAACGAAAAAATTATAGTAAATCTAAAAGAAAATATTGGTGTACAAAAACAATAATATTTATGATGAGTTCCAATACTGAATAAATACGATAAGTATAAGTTATTATTAATTTTTAAACCTTGTATTGTACCGCTACACATATAAATTTCCAAATCGAATTAATGTCAAAACTAAAATTGTAGGTTTTATAAAATATATAATAATTATTACTTTATATTAACGCGTACATTTTTATAATATACATCTGTACGGAGTTTTAAATAAATTCAGTTCTTGGCGAGTACATATATTTATTCAAATATTTCGCAAATGTATACATTCAAACGATATTGTTTAAAACTGTAGTTTTAATAATTGCATTTTTGTTATTCGCTCTAAATATAGACGATTAATGATGATGATGATAAGCTATAAAAAATTATACACGACGTAATATACATATTTGTAGCGATACACTTTAATAATTTTTAAGGATAGAAAATTTCGTTTTAAATAAAAAACAAAGATAAAACTCAGCAAATAAATAAAACACAAACATAAAATATGTATAAGAAACATACATTTTTAATAGACGTCTCTTACAAACACTCTTATATCTAATATATAATACCGTTACAATTCGTTTGAATTTACCGATTTATGTGTAGTTTACTTTTTAAATGATTAAAAACGATAATACAACGTTTACGGAGTGATCCGTTTTATGTAAAAAATTAATTATTTCAAAAATTATTAATGCTTTTGAAAATATTTATTTTATATAATTTTAAGCCGCTAAAAAAACAATATTTTTATTAATATAATTTTTTAATTTTTAACTTCTTTTTTTCAACAACATTTATTTAATTAATTTTTCCAAAGCAGAATATTTTTTAAGTACTTCTAGGTATAAAAATCGAAATTTGGATGATTAGTATATTATAAGGGTACCTTTTAAAATGTTAATCCACTAGTTCACTCGTACAAACTTTAAATCACTAATAAATTACTTATTCTAAATTTAATTTTTATAAATTGGAATATTTAAAATAATCTTCTGCTTTGGAATATACTCGTAAAATCAAAATTGTATGTAATCATTTAAAAGAATCGAATAAAAACTTTAAAATTATAACGATAAAAACTAGTGAAAAGTATAATTTTTTCCAAAAATATTGTTTTTTAATGACTTAAAATTATGTAAAAGAAATACTTTAAAAACGATAATTCGTTTGAAATAACGACTGTCTTACATTAAATTGACCCTCCCGCATATTGTTCGGATGATACCATTTATTACAGTCTTTAGGTTTAAAACTTAATAACCTTGAAAATTTGAATTTCAATAATACTTATACATTATTAAACGTTATAATATAGACAAACGTGCTTTGCAAATCACTCTACACAATATATATTACATTACATTACATACATATAATAATAATACTATGTATTTTGTTACTGAAACATCACAACAAAGTTTTACTCCATTAGTATTGGGCATCGCGGTGACGGCGGTGGCATATACTATGATAATATAGTCTATAATGCATAATGTTATTATATGTTGTATTACTACATACGTAAAGCATGCTGCAAAATTATACACACATAATTTCATTGTCACGCGAGTTTGCTTTGTTCCCGTCGGATCGAAACTATTATACGTCAAATATCTATGGTTTCTTGAGAGAACTCTGTGTATACTATACAATAAGGCCTATATCGCCGATTTACAGTTATGCGTTTGTTTGCTTTGCATTCAACTTTGTATTATATATATATATATATATATACTGTATATAATATATGTATATATTGTTGGAAATCACAAGAACAGCTTAGAATATTCGCGGGCTATCGCACGCGAATATTCTAGAACCGGTGCCACATGCTTATATAGCTGCAGAAGTAAGTCGTGGCATCGGGCAGTTGGAATGTGACGACTGACATGATCGCCAGCCTCGTACTTCCGTGTCGAGTCTTTTGGTATAAATACATGTTGAAAGTTTTATTGATATGCGATTTGTGGTTTTTTTTAAATATTTGATGAAAGTGTATCATCTCCCGTAAGTTACTGTCAACATAACCCACATCTTAAGAATTTTGAAATAAATTAAAAGAACAACCCTCAATTCTTGAATTTTTTTGTTCTATTTAAGGAGTGTCCCACTGAAACGATAATCGTGAGAAGTGAAAAACCGCCTAGTATAAAGATATTATCTGAATCGTATCTAATTATTATTGTCTTTTATTTATGTATATATATTGTATTAATCTTTTATAAAAAAAAATTAATTGTTTTTTTATAGGTACAAGAATGGGATAAAGGACCGATGGTCTATTCTGCCATCGATACCCTTCACAAAATTTATGAATATGCTTTACAATTATAATATAACTAATAAGTATGTACAAAGTACCTAAAGTTAGGTTATCCTTATTACCTCTGGCAAATACCAGAGATAGTGAAAGTCTAACTCCGTGGTCAAGATAAGTCAAGTGGTATTTGGTCAAGAAATAATAGAAGGCACACCCAAATAGATGGCAGTTTAATGGATGTAGGACAAGGAGGTTGGCGTCTTTTCTGTCGGCCGTCATTTTCCGAATTTGGCGGCAAATAAATACAAAGGCGAGGGTATGCCGGTAATTCGTCGTGAAAATGTGGTTTTAAGTATTTATCCACCGAACCTCATCCACTGATGGGTAATGCCTTGTGCCACCATAGACGCATAGACGTCGGTGTTGCCACTGGATGCTATCCCCGTGGATTGATGGAACAACGTTCGAAAATCAAATCGCCGACAAACAAATACTAGAGCGAGGTTCGACAATAATTCGCCATATAAGAATGACGATTTTCGTGTTTTTTCCGTCGGTCTTATGATAATGACTTTCGTTGTTGAATGCTGGTCGCTTATAGTTTTGATCGATGATACCACCGGTTGCTGGTTACTCACTGATTGTTGGTCGTTTGTTCCAGTGGTTCCACTTATCAAGACTTAAATAGTTCAATCTGGTGATGGTATCGAAGTCTTGAAGATGTGGCTAAAACTGATCCCGTTTATTGGTTTCGGCTCGTATTTATGTTGTTTGGTGGTGTGAGCGCGCTCTGTCATTGGCCGACCGTCGATGCCATGTGTTGGGAGTTTTTGTAACTATCCATCTTGACCTGGTGTTTTGTCATTCGTCGGTTCTTAATAGCATCTCGCTAGTCGTTATGTATGTATTGGGTTTGACCCATTACAATATCGTTTTTCAAATGAAAATTTCTCTTTTTTAATGTAAATTATTTAGTGAATATATTCTTAAAAATTCATTGATACAAAAAATTCAAATGAGTATTTTTTTTTTTTTTTATTAAAAGGTTTATACTAAAGATAATAGTACTTAAAATATTTTTTTATTAATACGAAATATATTATAAAATATTGGATTTAGTATTTAGGTACGTGAATCTTTTTTATAAATTATAAATGTTGATAGATCAATATTAATTACTAAAAATATCACTGTAGCTCTAACATCTTTCTTTAACAATCTAATTATACTAAGTACATACAAATTAAATAACTCAAAAATTAGAAGTTTAAATTTTGATTTTGATGCGTCAAAATTTTCAGAAAAATGATCTGGTAAAAAATGTATACTAGACAAGGGTAAGAGTTCTCATTTAAAAAACACAAAATTTTGTATCTCCGAGACACCCCAGTATATATGTCTTCCAAAAGAAACTCATAAAGAAGTGGGTAGTACAAAAATATCAAGAATCTAAAAATACGGACTTTAAGTATATTTGTGAACTACAAAAATCAAATTTGAATGATTAAAAAAGGGGGAGATAGGCATGCTTAATGAATCAATCACTCTACAACTTTATACGCACAAAACGTAATTGGAATAGATGTCAAATGCGTAATAACTTTTGATATTATCAGTTTTAAAATATTTAATTAAACATTTAATCAACAATAATCATAGCTTTTTTCTGATACTTTTTATCTGTACAGTATATTATATCGTCGTGTTGTAAATTTAATGCATTTTATATTTCTTAAGCTTCACCAAAATATTTTATATCGATTTACACATAAAAATTATTTATAAAAAACACTAAAATTATAATCGGTTGTTAAATCACGATGGTTAAATAAATCAAGTTTACTTAAAAACAAAAAAACTAAACAAAAAATAAACTTAAAAATCCAGAAATATACAAATATGCAAAATTCAAGTTTTATTATACTAGAATACGTAACTGAAATTTGGTATCTAACTAAAATAAATTATGTCTCAGAAAAAGAAAATCAATTCGTAACGAATTTACAGTCCTAAATATTAATTAAATATATTTTCAGAATGCGTCGAAAATTAATAACAATAGTAATAATTTCGTATAGGATATTTTAATACTTGCTTTTAGATAAAATATTTACACACATTTGCTAAATAACATTTATCGAGATTCGTGATTCAATTAATTATACGCTACTATTCAGCCAGCTATAAAATGTATACGTCTATGGACTAATTATGATTTATATTCTAATTTCTAGGTAAATTCTTAGAATAACTTATTAATTAAAATAATTCAGAAAACTATATAACATAATTCTAAGTTTTTACTGTAAAAAATGTTAATTAAATTCCCATAAAGTACTATATGACATTTACATAGCTTTGTTTCCTCGTAATTATTTCTTAAGTAATATTGTGGAATGTGGCCGATAGGAAGGTACTTATTTTTCAAAAAAAAAAAATGATAGATAACGCTCCTTACATTCCGTTATTGCAATGAAATAAACAATAATAATTTCATTATACGAACTTTTATAAATTATTTACACACAAGAATACAATAGATAGTTTAATAAGTGCATTATACAGAATAATATTAACAGGGAAATTAATAGACCATACTATAATAATATACTATACTAACTTGTTATAGTGTTTTTTCTATTCAATATTCATAGAAATATTGCAGTCACTTAATATGTATAATCGCTCAAGCGCAGTTTAAAAAAAAATATATATACAAAAAAGTTAATAATATAATCAATTTTTAATGCAAGTGTTTTAAAATAAAATTCATCTTATAACAAGAAAAAAGTTATTATTTTAACTCACTCGAGTATTCTCAAGATTGACATACAAAAGTTAAAAAAAGTGAAATTTCATTTTTAAAATATTTTTGAGCACTATTGTGTTGTAAAACTAATTTTTATATTTAAAACTATAAAACTTAGCATAAGTCTAAATGCAATTTTCAATGGATAATGATATTATATTAAACTCCATTACTGGGACTTGAATTATGTAAATATATATGTCTTAAAGTATTAAAAATAAGTTTTTTACGTTATTTGAACATCAAAAGTATCGATAGTATTATTCATCATTCAGTAACCTTCGAAAATTTGTTTTATGAGTCATCTTGGAAACATCTACACACAGAATAGTATTATATTTAGGTAAGTGGTGAATTTGTACCAACTATCATCTAGTCGAAAGTAAAATTTTGTTTGAAATACTTTAAATAAGATTAGTGTTTTGTCTACGTTTTTCTCTTCTGATTCTACACAAAAATGAAACATATCTGTATTTTTATTTTTTGTTACTCCTTCGTTGTAGAATTATTTCGTCATTATTTTTATCAATAGTTTAAAAAAAGTAATTTAATTATACAAGTTTACAATAATCAACGCAAGTATACAAGTAGTTAAAATTATAATACATTTGTGCACAATAAAAAAGGAAAATAGGCGAGATCATGTAAAATAAATTGAAATGAGTTCAAAATTATTATAGTTTATGGATTGAAATCTATCAATATAAAATATTAAAACCACGTATAGAAAAATTAGCCTTATAAAAAAAAAAAATAAATAAATCAGCTTTATACAAATAAATAAGATTTTTACAAAATTTATGCAAAACTTAACTTTTGTATAAAAATTGTATATTCAAACACTTTATTAATTATAAAATTATAAGTATCTATACATTTCCCTTGACTCACAAAAAAAAAAAATTATATATAAACACACAATAGGTAAAATACATAAAATAAAAAAAAACAGTAATATGTATTTATATACATCAATATATAAAATATATGTAAAATGTGAAAAATAAAAAAATAAAATGTTGTAGCTAATTAGAATACTTGTATGTTGTATGAATCAAACATGTATATCATTTAATAGTAGGTGCTCAAAATTAAATTGTAATCGATTAAGTATGAAAAATCATTAAATTCATTACCCCGGTGAAAAATATTATTAACTCAGCTTATCAAACATTTGAATTTAAGTAAAATTATTTTTAATTATTTTTTTTTTTTTTTTTTTTATTTTTTTTTTTTTTTGTTTAAATTTTACAATTGCTTTACATTATACTCATATACATAAAGCTTTTGAAAAAGGTAGAATAAAAAAAGAATACATTTGGCTGTCGTCAAAATATAGTATACGAATACCAATTAGGTAAAATGTTAAAAAAAATAATAATACTTTTTCAAATTGTATCACCTAAAAGTATATATCTACTTAATAAATATTTGTTACGACGTCGGTGATACATCTTGTAATGTATAATTTTCCAACAGCCTACTGATAAAAAGAGGTGAGGGGACAGAGTGCAGAATAAAGGAAAAACAGTAGAACAATATACATGATGATGAGTAAGACAAAGAGGGTGAAGTAAAGTAAAAGTTTGGTAAAATCGATTTATTTTCACAAGTAGTATCGCGTACAAGAATATACAGTAACCAATGGTCGTTCAACGTCAACTGTCCAATAGCAATTTTAGACATCTGTCTCGCCATGTCGAGACTTATAAACTTAACTTAATATATATATTATATATAATATAAATCATATTTCATACATTATATACACATATGGTATCACAGGTGTCGACGGTAAAATGTTAAAACTTGCGTATTAGACGGCAATCAAAACATTTTTATTATTCTTATCAATGCAATGTCTGTTGACAAGAGTGTTCACTTTCGGTCAGATTCAAAATCCATTTCAACTCTATATAAAGACTATTTCATAACAGAAAAAATATCGTACAAAGATTAGTAATCTAGACAATAGAAGAAAATATTACCGATAGGGATTCGGTAAGTCTTGAGAGGTGTAATAAAATTTCGTGGTCAAATCAGACGATATAATGTTAAAATATTTTACCCACGCGTATCTGCAATAGTATAGACGCCTTCACCCTATTGAAATGCCGTGTTTAAATAACGAAAGATATAGATTTTTTATCCAGTTCAACACAAAAACCATGCAGTTGTTCGTCACTGAAGTTTGACAGCCAAGACAAATAGCTGAGACACTACACAGTACACATATTAATATGATGTATTAGTGTATAAATAATAAGTCCAACCCAAGAAATATAAGGTTTGACCCTTGTCGAGCAAAAGAGACGAGAGACTATTCGGCTCGATTCAATCGAGAGAGAGATGAAAGATTTTAGCCCGACGAGCCTCGTCACGAATAATAATAATTAATATAATTGTAAATGCGGTAGAAACCGCGATTAAATGAAATTACGAATAAAATGATTAAAATATAGTCCTGCGAACTTTATAAAACCATTTTTGCTGTCTCCGTAAATTGTTTTATCATTTACTCTCCCAAAGGATAATAAAAATATTCACGCATAATTATTAAACATATATACAAGTATGTGCATGTGTGCGTATGTGTAATATACTATATCCTTTTATAATCGCATCGCCGATCCTGCAACTGTCCCACAAGCATATATATGTAGAAGCTACAAGCGCTAATCTATTTCGAAAGTATGGAATAGAAAGGCCGCCGCCGTTCGTGCAAGGTGATACACGGCGCTTATTATAATATAATATGAATATATTTCGGACAAAGTTTTGTCCTTGGTATTTTCCATCAAAACTTTATTAAAGCTTCTCGTTTGTTATTTTATTTATTTATTATTATTTTTTTTTTTTTTAATTGAGTTAAATTAATTTTGTTTTAAAACTTTTTTTAATGTACTATGCATTATGCGCACGAAAATTAATTATTGAAAAACTAAAGATCTCTAAAAGTATCGTAATAAAAATGGCCGTTTTGCGGGTTAAACATAAACACGTGACGTAATAATTACATATTTATTAGAAATTCATGCTGCATAAAGTTCAATTTCGTAAATAAATATAATGCAGCAAACTACTTTGACAATAATTAACAATGTAAACAATGCTAGAATAATTTATCTTTGAAGCATATGTTCGAGCATAACCTAGCCGCGACAAATTGTCGATATATATGTATATTACGAGTAAATGTGTGTACAAAATGTTTACACAAAATCATTTATATTTCAAAAAATTAACAATATAGGCATAGTAATATATAAACATTAGCGAATGTGTTTTTTAGACATTTTAAGTTCAAAAAGAAAAAGAAAATATTAAAATAGCATAAAGTGTATAACTCCATACTATATCATTATAATTTATTATTAGTACAAAAAAGATTTTTCGTTACATAAGTTATAAAAATAATATATTTGATAAAAAAAAAAAAAATAATTATAATTCTTTAAATAATATTCAAAACAATATCAATCTCAATCATTTATATACTCTAAAAAAAATACAGACATTTTCTTTCTCTCAAAATTAGTTAATGGCTCAATAACTTGTTTCCTACTTTTAAAACTTATTCCTCCTTTTCACATATCTCAATGTAACACCAAAACATGTCCCTCTTTTCATATTAAGCCCGTCGAACTAGTTTATAATTAAATAACCTTTCTGAAAGAATGTTCAAATTAAGAAATGAATTTGATTTGGACTTTTTTCATTACTAATTATTAATTTTTGATACATTTCATAAGTGAATTAATTACTTAATGTGTGAATATGTAATTCAAGTTAATTATTAATTATTAAGTATTTATATTTGTTTAAGACTATAATAAATATTATTAAAAATCTACTTATTGTCATAATTAAGTTACCTTGTGTAGTATACTTAAACTTGTATGGCTTGTATCTTAATAAATAAATAAATTACACTTACAGATATTATACCTATAGTTATATGGACGGATAATAGTAAAAATGTAGGGTAAGAATTATTTTTTTCTAAATAAACTAAACGTTAAATGAGTGAATAAATTTACATAAAAATTCTCAGCTCTTCTCATAAATTTTCCAAAAAATAATTTTCTCTAGTTCACTTATTACACAAAACAAAAGAACCTTTTAACATCTAAAAATCAAAAATATTTTTAAACAATTAATTAAGTAATTTGAATAATATGTTTTATTTTCAAAGTTAAACGGGTGGGTCAAAAATTATGAACCATCAAAAAATGCTCCTACCTTATTTTTATTGTTTAATTTTTGTTTTATTATATTTCAATATATACCTCATATAATACGTAACCACTTTATTTTTAAAACTAAATACAGCAAAAAAATTTTAAAAAAAAACAAGATTATTAGCATCGAGACGTGTGTAGTGAAAATTACTAGTCAACGTTTATGTTAATCAAAATAATCGTTTAAAATATGAGCGACTTTTATCTTTTGGGAATATATTTTTAAATAACAATAATATAAAATATATCACCACGTCTCATCCGTACCGTTGCAGTGGCTGTGATGACGAGTTGTCCGGGACAATGAATTTATACATTTTATTTTATACTCGTAATGATCTTGAATGTTTATTTGCCGAACATGACCAAGCACTTTAACATCGTTTTTCAAACGTCACAATAAATCACCGACCGACTTTATTCCATTGGCAGGATTCCTCCGTGCTACAATCCGCACTCGAATATATAATGTACATTATATACAAGTCAAGTCGCACGAGTCGCGACAAAATTAAAATTCTACAAACGGCTGTTATTACACGACTTTAAGGAGACGATTTTTCTTTTATATGTATATATTATATAACAAACTGCGGAAAACCGACTACACGGCACATCAGGTTATGACACTAGCTAGACATATTCCAATCGCAGTGGACTCCGGGTGAATCTTCAGTGTGTATAATTCAAATCAATCAATTTTTTTTTATTTTTTTTACTGTTTTAATTTTTAGTGATGGGATAATGTAAATTATTTGGTGAAGATATAATTTCCATAGAATTATGATGATCAGTCGTGTTCTTCTAATTTTGTACTTCTAATTGATTTTATATTCAAATATGTAAACCAAATTTATTTTATGACAATAATACATTTTTAGTTTTTAGACCCTCTTTTTTTTTATATATAAAACTCTGGTTGCTCTACAGGTATACGCAAAACGTCATAATATTATACATTGTATTTTTCTTGGACTAGGTGTATCATCGACACTCAACAATACACTCGGGTATATCTTAATGGTTTATATGAACTTCAGCGGTGCCTCCAATGGTGTTATCAAACGAAAGTAAGTTTCTAAATAATTTTCATCTAGAACTTTGCGCGAATAGACGAAACCGTCAGAATCCCACCACGCGTCTCAAATGTATACATTTTTCTCATACCGTGCAAATGTAATGAGGGGCGATTTCTCAAGTTTTAATAACACCTAAAAGTTGCAGCGGAAAAATATATTCTTCAAACTCAAATATATATATATATATACTATTATTATAATACGAGTTGAATACAAGTTGTACATTATTTAAGAGGCACTTCACAACCGACATCAATGATAAATCACCGGCGCCCGGTATAGATTTTCGTTACGCTGCTGTTTAGAGTCACCCTACCGTTGTGCACAGCCATCGATTAAATAAAATATTATAACAAAAAGAAACGAAGAATAAGCGCACGTCTATAATACATCCGAATGCAAAAACCTTTGGCGAGTTTAAGGTAGTCTCACTACGTAGTCAGTTCACGCTCGCCAATATATTATTTTTATTATTATTAGAACAATAAAACTATTTATATTTGTATCTTTTTTTCAAATGTTTCTATTCATTGCTAAGTGAGTTTAAGATGTATTTCGTAAAACTGTTAATTTATAATTTCTTTTTCAATTTAACTTTAATATATTATAAAAAATATTGAACTCTATGCATAAAATAAAAATTAAATTAACTCAATTATCCAGTATACATTTATATTAAATTCGTTGACATTTTCCTGGTTTTCAAAGTTTGAATAAAAAAATAATGCCAAAGGAGAAATTTCCAGAAGATTTGAGTAGCAATAAACTGAATTCTACTACACTTCTAATTCGCTTCAATCAAAACTACTAATGTTGAAAAAGTTTCTCCACATATAAGAATATTTGTTGTGCTTTAACAGCCGTCAGTCTAAAAAAAATTAAAAAAATTACTTGTCATGCAATACAATATTATAACTTGTAAGTAATGTTAAAATTTAATTTTGTTTTATTTTATTTTATTTAGGTATACTATTATTAATTTTATTAAGTATATTGTTTCCACATTTTTAAAAAATATTTTTGATTCGACATTAAAATGTTATTAGTACAGTTTATAATATATTATTGTAATGCAATGTTGAAATCAATTAAATATTATGTTTTTAATGAAATAACAAAACTGCATCTCCCTAAGTATTACAATATACCAACATCGCATAAGAGTTATAGATATACCCTATGTAAACTCAACTTTGCGGTCAACTATATAAGAAAAATACCAATTAAAGAGAGAGTTATTAACATGGGACTGATTTATCAAAGATAGTATTTTGTTTTTATAAAACCCCAAAGAAATAGAATAAAAATATCACATATAGGAATCATATATATATATTCATAATACGATATCTACATATCCCAAAAATAAGGTTTGATTGTTTAAAAAAAAAAAATTATAACATTTTACATAAGATTATTCATCAATTATCCAAGATTATTTTTCAAAAAATTACTTTTCACTTCGATTTACTTTTGAAATCTCACTAAAACACGTTTTTCTATTTCACCCGCTTATAAAAATTTATTACCAGCTTCTTTTTTTAAGTCCTCTGTGACTTTTTTTTATTTCTTTATGTGCATCCATCATTCTTCCACACAATTATATTTTAGGTTCAAGAAAAAGTTGTGTCTAAACTCTAAAGGATCATCTAAACTCTAGTAGAAAAATGTTAAAACAGCCCAACCTGCAAACTGATCTAAAACGGCTCTTGTCTCATGTGATACATTTATCTCATGAAATAGAACCAAGCATTGTGACCCAAAAGGCAAATCTTTCTTTCAGTTATCCTCGTCATCGATTTTGCATTGTTCTGCGATATTTTTTCAATATCCCATTGCAAAAATCTGCAGAATTTATTTTTGTCTTAATAAAACCTCGATGAAAAAAACTTCTCGTTCCGTTCAAAAAAAAAAAAAAAATGTAATTATTTTTCGCGCAGATAACGTTACTGTGGACTTCCGTTTTTATTTAATGTATTAAACATTTTATAATTTTTATATGGTAATCATACTTTTGAGTTTTGGAACAAGTCTCAAATGTACAAAAGTAGTAATATAGGTACTAAGCAAAATATATTAACAGTTTTATATTTTATTTTTATTTATATAATATAATATAAAAATATAGTTTTAATATTACATTTAATAAAAATATTACTCGTTCAATAATTTGTATAATATTGTTTTAAATTTTTAATTCATTTTTAAGTAAATTTTACGTCATGTTTTCAGTATTTTTTATAATAGTATAGATAAAAGTATATATTCGTTGATATATTAATGATACTATACAATTGTATTTTGTTGTCTTTATTTTACGAAGGCATAATACTAAAAATTTATGTTTGGCAGAAACCATTTAGTATTTTTAATCTATACTTTGAATATTGAATTGAATTCACCCGATTTCAAACAGTAATAGTTAGGTAAGAACATTACCTATTTCTATTTTCGGTTTTTTTATCAATATTTTAAATTTAAAACGGGTATCATTATATTTTGTTTAATTTGAATAATCATATAATTATACTTTATTACCCACTGGCCACTGAACTATTAACACATTTTCTACACAAGGTATCAACAAAAACCTGATGTTCTCCTATGTTTCCAGTAGTCTTCTCCTGATTCCACGTCATTTGGTCGCTGTGAAATGAGCGCGCGTCATAAGAGCGAAATCATTTTGTCACGAACAATTTAATCGCGTAAGCAAAAAGAGCGTAAAGTAATAAAACCATAATTTCAAATTATTATAAAATCAACAAAAGTTATTGTAAATATATAATTACTGATCAATAAAACAAAATTATTATAAAAAATACAACAAATTATAATACAATCTATCTTAAATAAATTATAATACAATCAAAATTAGTGTAAATCAACATGTAAATACAATCAAGTCAATATTATCATATATTATTATAGTCATAATTATACTAAATTCGTAGCTAAAAATTTGCAGCAATGCCCCTTAAATATTCGTCAATAGATTTAATTTCGAAATGCAATACCAAAATTTTAATCCGTAAAGCTGAATCTTTATATTTTTTTTTTTTTTTAAGAATTGAATATCCAGCCATTGCTTGTTCGACTTTGAATTTATTTAAATTATCTTCTTTTTTTAATACATTAATAAATGTCCATATGGACGGGTGAACTGCATACAACATAAAATTAAAACCGTTATGCCAACCTTCTATTAAATAGAATCTATTGCATTGTTCATACGTGGAATGTCTTTTTAGATTAATTCGTAACAATTCCAAATACTAACATCAAATCATCAAATAATGCAGGTCTCCTATGACCCCTTCTGTTCAGTCTACCGATGAACGTATCTTCAAAATAATCTAAGAGTTCAGTTAATGAGTTTTGATTTTTTCATAAAAATTTGTACTTATTAATAATTCAAAAGATTCAATAATTTTATTTTTTGGGACATAAACTAAAGCCAATAATTTACGTAAACATAATGATAATTCTGGATTTTCTGAATATTTTTTTCTGAAGTCTCAAACTTTGGATATGACGCCAAAAATATTGACCCAAGTGAAAAAACAACCCTTAACCTGTGTTTTGGGGTAAACATGTACTACAGCATTCATGGCGGCCTTTTTAAAATCTAACATGAAAAGTTTTGGATTAAGATTAGATTTAATCGAATTTAATGCAACAAACATTCAGCGATATGTATCTTCGGATTTATCGGACAAAAGAACGTAAACTAATGGTATCACATTTGCATCTATAATGCTATGAATCGTGTAAAGTTGAGTAAATAATTTTGGAGTGCATGAAAATGTGCCATCGGCAAACCAATAATAACTATTCTGTAATAGTTCTAAATTTTTTAGTTGAAAACAATAAAATTCGTTTATTATCAACATTTTTCTCAAAACTATCGTATAATAAAAATGGTTCACCACTTACAGACATTTTATATTCATCTGAAATACTTAGATCAGATAAAGTGCTAGATTAGGTGATGCTGAACTGATTTGTTTTCTTGTACGTTGTACTATACGTTTTAATTGGTTGATTGGTGGTAGTTGACTAGCAATATTAATATTAGTATAAACAGTTTAAAAAAAAATTATTATATTATAATAATATTTCTTTGATTATAAAATAAATACATACTTTAGCTGTAACTACTCCAATAACAACATGTGTAGTTAATTGTGAAGTTTTAGCAACTCCTTTTTCTTCATTGACAAATTATTTACATTTTCATAATATCTGGTACATGTGTATAATCAATGTATTTAACGACGTTTCTTCTTTTGTGTGAACACGACCACGGCAATTTAATTTCTTATGTCATTACATTTCCAAATATTTTTTTCATTAATGTATAAAATGATTGTATACTAATAAATTTTCATCTTTCTGATTTAATACATACATTAACGCCATAATATTAATTAAATAATTAATACAATTTAATTTAATTAATTTAATAATATATTTTAGCACACTTCACACGCGTTAAATCCCAAACGGCAGAAGCGAACTGATTAACCAACACTATGAAACTGCAGTTTCAATATCAGTATCATATTGTTATCGCGCTCAAATATTTATGTACCGTGATTAAATTGCTGGCGACCAAATGACCTTGCTCTTTTAACGCGCGCTCTTTTTACCGCGACACCATTTCTCCTATCTGCAGTTGACCGTTGGATCATAAACAAAGGTATTTCTAAACCCACGAAGGAAATTTTCCAGACTTAAACACACTCACACATCTATAATAAAATACACAATACACATGCATCATTTATGAGGATGGGTTTAACGGTTGTAAGTAAACTATGTGTGTGAAATTCGAAGTAGGATGCACAACAAGTCAGCGGTCGCTACAGCAATAATGATAGTGATGATGGTAATGATAATATGTAATAATAAAATAGCTAGCACGTTAGTCCTGTGACAGCTTTCACGCCGCGTTAACCTCCACTGTATGACCATGATTGCTGCGGACGGTCAACCCGAGAAGTTAAATATTTATATCGGAATTATTTATTACACAGTACAGTTACAAATAAATGCGCTTTTCCGAGAAAATACGGGATTCAATTTATTTTATTATGATTTATTATGATTTTTATACAACCACCACAATCTAAAAATTTATTTCTGTCAACTAAAACTATACGTCGTGCGTGCTCGGCTAAAATATGACGAATTACTTCACGTGATTAATACTTAAAACAAAATAAAAATGCTTAGGATTTCATACATTTAACAAAACATAGAGAAACTTATATGAATACGCGTATACGTGTGTAACTGAACAGTAAACTCGTATTTTTCAAAGCAGTCATACTGTGCAATTTTGTATACTAAGTACCAAAATTCAAAATAAAATAAGACGCATATGGTGTTATTCAACTAAAAAAAAAATCATGATGTTTATTTTATACATTAATAAAATTATTATTTTTGCATAAGATAATTTTTATTTATTATTATTATTTTTTTTTTCTTTAACTGTTATAGTTTATAAAGTATAACATATTCTACCTATAGTAAATGGAACGGAGCGAATATTGAAGACATTATTCGAGTATGAATTAATAATAAACTTTAAATCGAATTTTAACAATTCGTCGTAATAATTTTGTCCGTTTACCACGAATGTTAAGCATGATTTGTTCCCACGTCTGCTGTCGGATTTTTCTCGTTTGAAATACATTCAATATTGACGAGGTTATTTTTTTTTTTTGAGGGGGGGGGGACCATTTAACCTGAGGTGGTGGTTCAACCAAAAAAAAACACATCAATACGCTGTCGAAATCATACTTTAAAATTATACACAAAACTACAATTTCTATTTTGACATATGCTCTAAGACTCTATACATTATATTTAAGAGCCAAAAAATCAATCAAAGAAGAAACAAAATACAAATTTTTCCTGACACATATTTAATGATTAAAGTAAATTCTGATTTATTTTGAACGTTTAATTTATCTACCCAAGCAATAGTTGGGTATTAATTTTAATAAACAACGTAAATGTCTATATATGACTTATACAGGCAGCAGTAAATTTAACGGTATTCTACTCGTATTATAGATGTCCCACAATTTGGAGTATTTAAGTTCTCGACTTAACAGGAAAAGTGGAATAAGTAATAGAAGTATAGCAATCGGTGATAATTAAAAAAAAACCACATACACAATATGGAAATTAGTGTGTGAAAATGCGTTTATTTTGAAAAATCACGACATATGATTTCAAGTGAAGAATAAAATTATGGTTGTGAAAAATAAAGATATATTTATATTATAGGTGGTACAAGACCTCTTGACAGAAAAGAGCAAAAAATATTTTAAATAAAATATTATCATTATTTTGGCCACATTTTTAAACTGTTAATACAATTAAAAACAGTATTTATTTTTTTTATTTTTTTTAACTAAGCTAATATTAACTTATTAGAATTCGAATTTACTGGTTTTGAAATAAAAATATCAAACAAAATTTTATATTTTTAATTTGGTCGGTATATTCAAATTTAAATGTTTCAAAATCCAAGAATTAACTTGAAACAAAACGATAAATGGAGACATGTTAATATAATTGGGGAGCATAAGCAAGAATAAATTCGCAAGGATGGTAGGTGTATACCTTCTTCATAGTATTGCCTATAATCCATGGTAACTGAGCGAACAATGTAGTGCTGTACCAATGTAATATAATAACAGGGACATAATATCACGTATTTGTTGGGCAAAATCATTAAATAAGGCTGCAGTCAAGCACCATTCAGCGTTGCTAGCTCTCGGATAGGTGAACATTCAGGTTCTTAGTAACAAAACCATGTCCTACAAATGGAAACATGTGCTCTAAAAATCTACAATGACAAACAAAAATTCTCACAACTAATGGACTAATTTTCGCAGGTTAATTAAAATATACGGCTATTATATGGTTAGACTTTACATATAGTAACAATTTGGACCAAAATCATGAATAAAGAAGTCAAGATTTTTGATCAGCTTATTCTGGAAATCCAAGCAATGCTGTATGATTTAACAAGCCGGTACATGGCATATAGAATATATTAACTTTAAGACAAACAGGTACAGCCATAAAGTTGTATTACATATTTTGTTTTATTAAATTTAAAAGGATTACTACCAATAAGTCAACGGCCTTGTTCAAATATTGATATAAGACAGAATAATAAATTATACAAAATCATCATACATATCGACTTAGCGCTAATACATAAAATATGTATTTTATATCATGTACACTTATACACTCATAAGTTGTACATGTAAAACAGATACAAGTTTATTTCTATGTATATTAAATGCCATTATATCATAATGATATAATTATTATTGTTATTATCATAGTAAACGACATTTCCCATTCAATTTTCCTGTTTCCAGTATCAAGTACATCGGACGTTTTAATACCCTTTATAAACGGTACCACAAAGGTAATTTCAATACGTGCGTACCTAATCATTAGACAATGCATTCATCATAGCCACGATAGCTTTGTATCGACCATAACAGCGGTTTTTTCGCCGGATTCAATACAACAATATTATGTATACCTATTTGTGTCAATTAAGTTCCAATATTTTATCGACGTTCTATTCCTCGTCGTAAACCGTATAGAGTATAGAAAATACCATATAAATTTAACTCTTTTACTATATAGATTTTTATTTCAAGTAAACAAATTACCTATACTTTAATTGTATTTTTAAATTTTTGTTCGTGTATTGTAGAAATTAAAAAATAAATTTCATATTAATTATAATGCAAACATTTATACTATAAGTACAAGATACCAATTTGAAAAACCAATAAAAATAATAAATGTATTATATGAAAAACAAAACTAGCATAGTATGTAATAGTAGTCTATTTTATGCAGACAAATTTTTATTAACTTTACATCATTAAATTTAAATTTCAATACCATATATATATGTGTGTGTGTGTGTGTGTGTGAAAGTATATAAGTTGCAACAAATAAATAACAAACAAATATTTAATAACTAACAATGTAATATTTTTTATTTTAATCTGAGTAATAGGAATACATTATTTTTTTATTTTTTTTTTATTATTAATAAGAATTAATATTATTACCAAATTAGTTAATAAGCTCTTTCATTTCTATTAATTTAACTCTCTATACAAATATATAAGTAATGTAACACGGCATCAACTTTTAATAAATATTGCAAAATCCCTAGTTAGTTATGACTTATAAAATAACATCTGATAAAATTATAAGAATTTCAATATGAAAATTTATCATAAACCTCTAAATTAAAATCGTTAAATCGATTATAATAAATGTGTTCATGTTTGACCTTGTTTTTACAACCATAAAAAGCTAGAGCAAGTTCTCATATCAAGGTATTTTGCAAAAAAAATAACGCGCTCATATTTTCAAAATTATGTGAGACATATATTAATAATATTTTATATACTCATAATATGGGTTCTCTAGTAAAAAATAAATATAAAATGTTTAAAGTTATGTTCATTTTTTTTTTTTTTTAACAAAAACTATTTTCTACTATTTGTTACGTAGTAGTCGTAGACACTCTATAATACTTATTAAAAATATATTTATTTAATAAAAATTAATAATTTTATGATTTTTACTTCAAAAACAATATGCCATCGTAAAATATTATAACTCAATATCTGGATTGTCGACAATACTACTTTTTACATATTAAATATTTTAACTATATCTAGAGTTCAAGCTAATCTATTTTTATTTTTTAACCATTAGTTGTACTTATTGTACCTATATTTTTAATCAATATAGTAATTTAATTACCTTATAAATCATAAGATGCTTGATTAAAATTTAAAATGTTTAAGTCAGTACGTTTAACAGCATTTGTTTTTAATTGATTATCATCGGCAATCTATTTTACTACAAAAAAATTATATCTCATTATTTTAATTTTATAATAACCTCAAGACTAAATAAATACAAAAAGTCTTTGATAAATAAAATGCGAGTCGTATTAGTAAAATGCAAAACATTTTTACTATTACTTTTATTATTGTTATTAAGGCACTGATTGACTAAAAAACAAAACGAGTATGTATAATATAACACAAGACACCTGAGTACCGCCACAAAAACGGTATATTACGTATATATTATGCAAAGGTATATGTAAATATGAATATGTATCCTGTTCATAAACGTCAATTGTATTATTTATTAGTTTAAACCAAGGCTTGCAAACGTTATAATAACGTTATGATTATAACGTTATATTTGACAAAAAACGATTGAGATTTGTAACGTAATTATAACGGAAAACGATAAACATAAATAGTTAAATTACACAAAACAAAACATAACGCAAAACGTTAATTATAATATTTCATTAAATTAAATAATTAATTTTCAATTATTTAATAGTTATAATTTATAAAATATATTAAAAATTTTAATTCTGAATAACGATAAACACAATAACGTTAAATAACGTTTTAATTCTGAATAACGATAAACGCAAAAGTTAAATAACGTTTGAATTTTGAATAACGATAAACTCAAAATTTATATAACGGCTTAATTGTAAATAACGTAAAACAAATTATATTTTTTTTTTTCAAATGCAAGCCCTGAACTTTAGACCTTTGAAGTCGTTCTTTTAGAAGTTGCAGAATCATAAAAAATTACATTCCACAAACATAAAACAATATCTCATTTATTGTAGTCTTATATCATAATATAATACGAGGAATATGTCGATAACTTTAATTTGAACAAGAGCGGTGCGATACCGTTTCACTATGTCTTGAAGAGTACCTAACCTATACATGTAGGACACACTATAGCAAAATACATATATGTTTCCTATGGGAAATCCGTTTTCGCGCAACGATGATGATTAGGGCTATACAGGTTATTGCGGTTAAATACATTTCAAAGTTTGTAAAACACACAATATAATATAATATGAACAGAGTGATTCACCAAGCATGCTCGCCCACATTTTTCCTTTAAATAATTTAATAATTCGTTCAGATTCTGATTTTTTGAATTTGTATTATACTTAACTATCATATTTTTAAATACTTAGATTTATGAGATATTATGACAAACTTATTATTTTTTTATAAGTTCTATTATTTTTATCATAAATTATTGATTTGATTGTAGGTACTTGTAATGCAATCTTGTCATCAACGAGTAACATACGAATAAAAATAATTAATAAACAAAATGTTCAAATGAATTTGACTGCAATAAATATATAATATATAATATACATAATACAATATATTGAATTTTTACAATTGTTATTGCTTTTTATCGTAAAATAATTATGATTACTCATAAATTAAAATACAATTATAAAATCCGATGTCAAATACGCTCAACAACAATAACCCATACTTTATTTTTTAATACAAATAACAATCAAATTTTATTTTTGTTCTAAGAAAACAAACTATGTTATTTTGCAAAATGATTTAAAAGCATTGCTTTGAAAAACTTTAAGATATTTTTCTCAAAGCTCTTATTATTATTATTATTATTTTAAATGAAAAAAAACTCAAAAATATATTTTCGCAATAAAAAATATGATAAAAATATAGCTTAACGTTACAAAGCAGTCACGTCTTTATTTTCATTTTTACGCATATTGTACAGAATTCTTTAATAGAAAATTTATCTAATCAGTAAAATGAATCATTTTTATTCATTTTATGGGTAATTCAAAAGTTTTAAATGTTTATTTTAACATGTATATTGTACATATTATATTCATACTTATAATTATATTTAGTAATAAGATAAAATGTACGACGATTAGTCACACAATTATCTAATACTACAAATTTTAAAAATTTTAAATAAGTTGCTAATTACATTTTTGGGTATTTTATTTTCTGATGCTTAAATAATAATTGAAAATAATATATAAAAAAAAAATTAATAATGATGTAATTAGCGGGTTTTGTTCTCTACTACGCTGTCTACTTCTAATATTTTATCTAAAATGATTTTCATATTTCAACACTCACATCTGTCATTATTTTTATTTATTTTTTACCTTCATTAGGTTTTGAATAATATTTTTAAATTTTCTATGTAATAGAAATACAAATATTAACAAAATTTAAAAATATCCATAAATGCTTAAAATGTTTTGTAAAATAAAATTATAAATGTTATTCAGTTGTATCATAAAAAACTAAGTTATCTTGAGAAATTAAACATATCAAATATATTTAAAAGGTATTTTTTAAATATTATATTAATGTGAATTAAAATATTCTAAATTACCATTAATAAAACACTTTTTATATAAAATGATTCTTATTTAAATAAGTAATACAATATTATATTATTAAAATTGACTATAACTAAAATAAATTATTTATAATTAAACGATAATCTACGTAATACTATTATAATTTGCAAGCTTTTGGTTTATTCCCACTAACATCATAATATTTTAATTATATTATGAACTAATTGAATACTATATTAAGTACTAAAATTGCATAAATAATACATCGTGTTATCACAATTTTATTATTACACTAAGAACCCGATGAAAACATAATATTATATTATATTTTATGGCATACGTATATTTTGTATAATAGTATTTTGTTTGATTTTCACACTTCTGCAGCTACAATAGATTATTATTTTTCCGAGAACCTTACTACGCAAACCGTACTTAGTAGAATTCCGTTCGCATACACAAAATAAACATATATTGATTAAAAAAGACTAATATTTTTCCAAACACATATTTTATGTATAAATACTTGCAGAATATCTTACTGAAAGTTTAGTGCAATTTCTTTCGTTCATCTCCTCGAAATTATTTTATTAAGAAACAGATATACCATTTTGTTTCGTGTTTTCTTCCATCACTTTCTCTTTCTTTCTGTATGTATATCCAAAAAGTTGAAACCCATCACCTGTCCAACATGCCGAACTACGTATAGTTACAAATATTGGTGGTAAGGACATTAATACTATTTAAACTCACAAGAAAAACATCGAGTCCAAACTACAGACGTAATTAGACGTATTGGATTTTGCAAAAACAAAAACAACGGAAAAAAAATAGACCAAACATACACGAGATAAACAGAACCAATGCAATAGTATAGCGCAAAGTACAAATAGAATTCTATAATCGAATACGGTCCATACAAAACGGGTCCGAAAAGAAAACAAACGCTCCAGAACTTTTACAAACGTATTAAACACGAGTTGTAACTTTTTTAAAACAAAACATTTTCTCAGAAATGTTATTTAATTATTTTTATATCATATACATTATTTCTTCTTTGAAAAATTTCAACAAATTTAATATTTTAGATTAGTAGATATTGATGTATTGGTCTTATAATATGTGTGTGTTGTATTAGTCTCTTAAAATATTTTTTATGGCTGAAAAAATATTTCAATATTGAGGATGATTTCTGCTAACAAATTAGATTTAGTTTATACATGGAATTTCTTATATTTTTCAGAATAATAAAGACAACTGAAAAAAAAATCATGAAAATAGAAATATCAAATATTTATAACGGTATTTTTTAAACTTGATAAAATTTTCAAAACATTTTTACTATTTTTTAGTTATTTTTAAGCATTTGAAATTTTCTACTTATATTTTTATTTTCTATAAATTATGATAAAAATGGTTTCCTAAGTTAAAAACTAATTTTAAAATGTTTACACTTTTTACTGTATATTGTCAGTGCCTAAAAATCAATACCAATAATACATAATAAAATATTATGATTATATATACCTATTATATACTCAGATTCTAGCGCGAAAAAATCAATTTATTTTATTACTAGTATAAAAATATTTTATTAGTATTAGGTAAAATAAATATATTTTAAGATATTCTTTAAAACAGAGTTTTTCACACTGTCACAATTCAAAACCATTTTTCATATGAAATTATTTATCATCAATTAATCGAATTTAAAATGTGTATTGCAACGACCCAATCAATGATACAATACACCAGAAACCTTACTTCGATTTTTAATATAAGTTACGTTAATAATTTTAGTTTTTTGTGCTTTGGGTTCGCTTTTATTTCATAACTGTTATTATCTAAAATATTATCTTTAAAACAAATGTACGATTTATTTGACTTTACACTTCACAAATAAAAAAGTTATGAACAAAAACACAGTCATGAGAAAAATGAAAAAATCAATTAAGAATTTTTATTCACGGCGATAAAATGAAAAATAAGTGACTCAACTTTTTATATATTAACATAAAATTTCAAACCAGAAATTAAGATCCAAACGATTGATCAATTATATTCACTAAAACTTATGATCACAATAACATTATTGTAATGCTTATGTGTTCATTAAACGGTAACGGACTTTATGTTTAACATTCGTAGGTGAGTGGAGTTATTCACCGGCTTTTAGAATACTATAGACCATGTAGTATAATATAAATAAAATTATAGTCTTAAGTTGAATCCGTGTAAGTACTCAAATATGGTACTCAACAGTCACGTATATCATAAACATATATTTTATATAGAATGATAAACTGACAAACTAACAAATTTTAAGAACAAATACTGTTATCCGTTGAATATTGTAATTTTTTTATCTTAAACATTTTAAAAAAAGAGAGATATTTTCTTGCATTACTTTATATTTTAGTTAGTTCTACAAATAGAATAACTCTTATAGTTGGTTATTATAATAACTAATATATTTATATTACTAACTTTAAATCTTTCGTTATTACATTTATTTAAATTTTGATCTTTGGAATTTTTAGCTATAACTTAAATACTATATTTTTAGATGAATATATTATTCTGTGGTTTTAGGTATTGTTTCATGATAATATAAGCTTATTTTTCAAATTAAACTCATTGTTTTAACCATAAGTATAATTTGTTTGATGATTTAAAATTTAATGCATCAAAATTCAAACTAGTATTTCCTTTGTTATTAAACTATACAGTATGAGGATTTTAAGTCAAATAAAAAAATATAAATAATATTCAGTCTAGCACTTATAAATTCTAATAATTTTTATGGACATAAAAAACTAATTTATCAATATTAATTACTATAATTTTAAAATAACCATATCTCCAAGCCCATTTTCACGGATTCTTATCATTATTATTTGATGCATACGCGTACAATTCAATAATTTAGAAACTATTCGTTTGAATTTAAAAATACCTATGTATATATATATATATATCAACATAAAAAAAATTAAATTAATTATTTATAGTATTCTGTACTGACACTAATCTCGAGTCTTGTCAACAACACTTAAACCGTAACATAAAAAAATCAAATTATTTATCGTATTAAATATGTTATACTATAAGATTGCAAAAATCGGATTTTTAATTGGTTCGTTATTTATTCGTAAATTAAAAAATAGTGGTAAACATGCTCAGCTAATCGCTCTGTAATCTATATACATGAATTTTCTTACAAATAACTGATAAATATATACGTACGAGCACTTATTATATGAATTAATAATCTGCTGTTGATATCCAAAACTTATGTATCAACTATACCATCACAATATATGTATATCTTGCACAGCGATAGATACCATTATTATATAATATTACTATACCGTTCTGATAACGTTTTTGAATATTATACGCGCGTAAACGTATACTCGACTATTGTCGGCAAAAAATACTTTTGACGGTGCGATATTGCAACGTATACAAATTCAAACCATTGCAGTTGATTTCAAAGTAATATTTCAAAATATAATATACTTATTATAATATTATATTCAGTCACAATAATAATAACTATACCATAAATATTGTTATTGTATTCTTTGGGTAAAAATAACATTTCGATACCCCACTTATAGGTCTCTGTCTCACTATTAAATATACGTAAATAATAAACATAATATTTCACATACATAAAATACGATTTGATAAAATGGTGCATTTGAATCTTTTAACTATTTTAACCCTTATTAAATCGTATTAAATCGATAACAAGTGTAATATATCATTATGTTACATTAGCGATGTATAAATTAATTAATAATAATAAACATATTTATTATACTATTTTGTCTTATTATAAACTTAAAGAACACAAAAGAACTGTTTACGGTCGTAATTTCAACCATGAATTATCTTACAAGATTCACTATCATGTATCAATCGGCAAATTAATCAAAATAATTAACTTAATTAGATAGTTAAATTAAATCAATGTTAAAAATATTAACTTAACTTGGATAAAAATAAATCATTTGTATTTCCTTTTTTTCTTTTATGAACATCTGGATCAGACATAAATGATTGTGTAACTTTCAAAAATGTTTTAATAATAATAATAAATATTTTGCTGTTAATACATCTCTCTAACCCTTCTAATTACACACTAGAAGCTATAATTGTTTACGCTATGACATGTTATTAATTTAAAACTATTGGATAATATAAAGAATGATTAAATATTTATTTTTTTATATTTATATATATTTTCAGTATAATTCAGTAACATATTAATAACATACAGTAAATTATAGTAATAAGAGCTATTAAATAAATCGACTAAATTAAGTTAACTGGGAAAAGCTAAATTGTTACAGTGGGTTTTATAAGTAGATAGCTATTATCAAGTAAATTAAAAAAAAGTACAAACTAATTGAGTTAAAACGTTAAAAAAAAAACCAATCACTTAACTTGGCTTTAACTTTTGAACTAGTTGGTACTCAACTCACAATCAGCGTTTAATTAATTCAAATTCTAATTGAATAACAAATGCATAAACGTAGTAGGAAACTTATATAATCTGGTACATCGTTGGTGCTAGTATAATATTACATAGCATTTCCCAGTCAACGTAGGAATAAGATTCGGAATGGTGGTGCAGTGTGTTTTCTTTATTGTTGAAAAACGATATGGCCAGACATAACAATGACGCGTCGGGTCAACCATAATATATATACAACGATAATATACGGCGATCAATGGAGAACCTATATATATTCCATGTCGGAAAACTTACGACTACGTTCATCAAACAGTCAATCGTACGGTAAAAGAACTTTATTGATTCAGACAATGAACCAAAAACTTTATAAAAATGTATCTTTGGACAATTCTAAAAAATAAAATAAAATAAAAAGATGAAAATATAAAGACACCGTAAAACCAAACGAAACGCCGCAATCTCGAAACTGAGAGCTGCTTTATTTGCCCGCCCTAGGACTTAACGGAAATAACGTTTTACGCCCGAGTAAAAATACCTATGTGATTTGCATTTCGATATAGATAAGATGTATTTGTAAACTGAAAACTAGTTTATACTATTTATGAAGTTACACAATTATAATTACATAATTGTTATAACTAATAATTAACCAATGTATAAATTTAATTAGTAACTACTTTCCAATTCTTTTATTTTTTTTTTAGCAGTTTATAAATAATTTACATAATTTTATGTACTTTGTCATACAGGCATATTATTATAGTTAGGCTTCTATTAACTTTTCAAAATAAATGTATTTTTATTTTTCTCGAGCACTATCAACAACAGCACCTTAATTTTTAAATAATTCACATCAACTTTAGTGAACACATTGTTAACTGACATTATTAACATGAAAAAATAAATAAGTATGTCAAAAACAATAGTTACAAGTTATGATGTGGCTAACGTATTCTACCCTCTCCAGCAATAGTCGTAATCTGCCTCATTCATTGTTAAATTACCAACAAAAAAACATTATCACATTATTATTTGTTACACATTATCATATATTCTATCAATGAGAAAATGCAATCAAATTTGTTTACGAGATATGAAGTGGTCAGCAAGGATGGTGTGTATCAAAAAATTACTAACTTTGTCATAGTTGTCAACAAGTTCTTACCAACAAAAAAAAAAAAAAACTACTATAATCTACTACATGGATTTATGGATATAACCCCCATCCCAAAAATATATTTTAAGTATAGCCTTGAATCTAAGTTTGGTCATCATAACATAAGATAATAAATATTTTAAATCGTGCTTGTCATCAAAGTTTCCACCAATGGAGAATTGATTAATCAGTCATCAGTCTGAACAACTAACGAGATGTATAAAAAAAAAACGTACTAAAAGCGTGACACGATATTTTTTTCAGTAAATACAACTTGAAATACACCCCACTAGGTTGTTTAAAAAAAAAAAGAAAACATCAAATTGCTTTCTATATCATAAAATCATGTACACTGCTTTCGTATTTTTAAACAACGGTCGTTGGTTTTTTGATATTTTTATCTCAGATTCCGGAGCAGAATGTCTGCTGAAACTGTTGATAAATAAAATACCCAATGCAAAATCAACATACTACCTATATACAATGTTTACTGATGAATGTATAGAAATAGATGCAATGTAATGTTGTAATAACAAAAACGGCAAAGAACATATTTTGCATGCTTATCTTGTATGCAACTAATACAATATTTGTTAAATTGTTTCAGAAGTATATCAAGTTTTTGAATATGAAATGAAAAATATGAGATGTGCTTGACAAAAAACTTAATAAACTAAACAAAATCACTACAATAAAAAAGTTTTGTTTTCAACAAAATGTGTAATGAAACGCATATTTTATGTATAAATTATAAATTCGCTATATGATATGAGAAAAAAAGTAATCTGAACCGTTTTACTGACGGTTGAACACACTATCGGCGACGTAATATTGTACATCCCGTTTGCATGCCTCCAGGGCCGGTGTTAGATGGAGTCGAATCTCAAGTGAGTTTTCGTATCACGTGTCTTGTTTTCGAGGTGTACAATTACACTCTTCGTATACTGTCATCAATTTATTGTTATCACAAGACATTTATAATTATAATTAATTTTCTATCTTTAATAACTATTTTTTATTACAACAGTTATACAATATACCTACATCAGATATAGGAATGTGTAAATTGAACTTCGAAAATCAAGACAATATAATAGTTCATTTTTATGAAATACTCGTTGCAGTTAGGGGGGCCAGTAAAAACTTTTCAACGTGCTAAATTGTTTTTGAACTATATAAAACACGTGGTACTTACTCATTGTAGAATTCGCCTTCCTCAGGGTTGGACAAATCTTCCACAAACCGATCCGGAACGCGGCGGCCGTGTAGGCACCGTCCGTGCCCGGCACCCTGTACGGTTCCCTGGTGGTCACCCAAGAACCAGTCACAAAACCGATCAGCAGTATTGCCAGGGACGCGACGCCGAAAGCGACGCTAGTCCGGGATACGTTTTCCGGTGCTCGGCTCACCGCGCACATTTCGCCCGACGCTCAGCCACAGTACCAGCGAGTCACTGCTGTCGTCACGCGACCATCGCGACTCCGAGTCTCCGCTACAGAAAATACGGCAAGATTTTTACCTAAAACACCGTAGTGGTAATTAATGTTTTTATTATTATCGTTATACGGGTCATCTACGATATAAATCAATAACCGGCTAAATAACATAAATATACAGTAGCGTGATTCGCCAAGCATGCTCACCTACCTATTTGTAAGGATCGTTCAAGTATAATATTATATTAGTAATTAATGTTTACACTAAATTTTTAAAGATTTTTATCCTAAATACAAACATTTTAACTGAGAAACTATACTCGATTGAATTTTAAATTAGGTACATCAAAATTAAAAAAAAAAAATACCCACTAAATAATTAACAGTAAAAAAGGAAGATTTTCGTTTAAAAAACAGGAGCTTATATCACTACAGAACACTTCTTAAATAGTACAAAACATTTCAAAAATTTGAAAGTATAGACGTCTTTAAATATACATAATATTTTTAAATTCAGAAAATGAAACAAATAATAAAGATAAAATATAACAAATTAGTATTCAGTAAAACCAATAGCCTGTTAACAGAGTGAATTGACCTATTATCAAAGTTAAATGTGAGAAAATTATCCGAGCTTAATCGTTGACCTTTAGATATTTTTGATATTTAAATTTTTAAATAAGATATGAATATTGTAAATATTTTTATATTGTAAAGTGCTTATATTATCTAATTTAAAAACTAATACCCGAATTAATTTTTCTTCAAATATAAATTTAAAAGTTTGTCAATAATACTAAATTGTCACTATCAATTAATTAATTGAAAAAAACGTAATGAATTTTATAGTTTTTGATATTTTTGGTTTTATTTTGAGCTAATTTATTTTTTAGTTGCAAGGGCTCACTCGTTACGACAAACGCACTAATAATTCTATATTTCTATATATTATCATCTTATCACTTAAGTCATCATTAATCGTTTTATCTTAATTTTTATTTTTAATTGACAACTAAATCTATGAACTGTGTAGAACAAATTTACGCAAATATATATTTACAAAAACATAGATTATATTTTAAAATGATTAATTTATATTATTTAAGTATGCAGTAAAAATATAGTATTTAAAAAATTTCAGTAATTCTTCCCTTAAACAAAGTCACACGTGGATTTAAAATTTTAAAATTATTATTATTATTTTTAATTTTTTCCAACTCAAGCCCTTTTATGTTTAACACAAGTACATTCACTGCCAAGTAGACCGATGTGTATAATACCGATAGCAGTATTATTATTATTACACTTGCTCACACAAAATATTAAGCAGCTTAACTAAACATTAAGTACATATGATTGTTTTTATCAATAGATTGGTCTTTAAACGGTTTGCGTGTTATATATTATTAAGTGCATAAAGTTGTACTGCGCGTGTATTTATAACAGCCGAACAATTTTTACGAGAAACCGTTTAAAATATATTTCCGAGATCACCATACACATGTATATACCTACATTCATTTGTAGAACTCTCTTATTGTATAGAAAAAAAATAAAATCCATTTTTTCCTTCACAAAACCACATATGCCAGCCACGCTTTCGTGTAGATGTTTTCCGCTCAGTTAACCCTTACTTGTATAATATAGACGACTGCCGATCGATCGATATAAGTACTCAGCTAACAGGATACGTAAAGAAAAACTATCTGCGTATCCACGAATCTACGTATTAAGTGAGGTAAAATTCTTTTGTGAGAACACGTTTAGGTCTACGACTTCACGATATCATCAACCGGAGGCAAAGGATAAGACCATCAACAACGAACGAGAATATTATTTATACACAATAGAATATCATAATAAAATATAAAATTGTCACTTGCGCGGTCCGAAACCCGTACCATCGCCAACTATCCGTTATCCGTAAATTATTATTTGCATTGATATTAATGTATTTTTATGTCATTTATTTTCCAGATGTCAACTTGATTACAACGAATTATGGTGTGTATAATTTAATCGCATAATTAAGCACTACTAATTGAACAAATTAACTGATCCTTTCAAAGTGTAATACGTACGATTTGACCAAATATTTTATCAACTATCTAATATCTAAGCCCAGTTTGGTGTAAGAATAATATATAGAACTTAAAACATTAACATACAAACATAAAAAACATAATATAACTTACTGTACCTAACTTATATGATTTAATGATATTGACTCAATACTAAAAATAAATTATTTTAATGCATAATTTTAGTACATTTTAATAGGATATAAGAAGAATATTTAAAATTTTTTAGAAAGATTACCATAATACTTTAAACTTTTAAAAACCTAAAAATCTGCTCTCTATATTTAAGATATTTACGACATGTTATGTATCATAATATTATTACATCATCAAATCTTACTGGACTGAATATCGTTTACTTTTCTATTATACGACGATATATTTTTTAATCATTAAGTATTTGATTCAACATGTAATTTATTATTACTTACAAATTATTTCACTTTCCAAGATGGCATTTTTAGTATGTCAAATAATTTTTTTTTTTTTTTAATACACCTCGTTTAATTCAGAATCCGTAATACAAGTATGCAATGTTGTTTTTAAAAATTTAAGGGAAACCAATGTATTTTTATTTTTATTTTATAAAAAAGTTTCCTTCACACAAAATTATTTATTATTAAATGCAGTATAAGATAGTATTAGTTCACCACACGAGATTATAATATTGATGGCCTTATTGTAATATATATTTTAGACAGCAAAATTTAATGCATAGCATCACTTAAATTATATTTACGCCAAATGATTATTAAAATGGGTATACATTAGCAATAACAGCGTTCAATTTGATATGTATACGTTTTTGCTTCAACTCACTACAGCTTTGAACGAACAGGATATTATTTTTTTTTTTAAACACAATGCATTCATTATTTCAATAACTATTAATGACTTTGAAAAAAGATTTTTTTTTGTACAAATGTATGTCGTTATACAAAACATAAATTTGGAAAAAAAAATTATATTTTTTTGTACTAACGCGCTGGATAGATGATCAGATTGAAGTCGCAAGGATAATACTAATTCGCTAATCTAAACTTATTACTAATATTATTTACTCATACGAAATTCTATTTATACATAATACGTGCACATCAAAATACTCCAAAAATATTGTACTTCAGAATATAAAGTAAAAATATTTGATGTTATTCAATTAATTAAAAAAGTTTAAAATAAACGACAATTAAAAAATATTAAAAAAATTATTTAAAGACAAAATAATAAATTTCTTGCGTCAAAAAAACTCTCTGTATAATATATGGTTTACAATAACACGGAGCAAAACTCTTTGGCCTCGGTGTAACAATAGAACGTCACTGCATTTGAATAGAAATAGCCGTCGAGCTCACATTATTTTTATTATTATTATTGTTGTTTTTATTTTTTTTTTTTTTTATTGATCCTTTTAAACATTGGCTGCTGGAGCCATTTAAGTCATATATTTTTTTTTTTACTTACATTAGTTACTCGCCTCATTATAAATCTTAAGAACATATAATGTGTAAATTACATATTAGTGTGTTTATATATTAAATATATAGGTACACTCAGACACTCTCGTATATACCAAAGACTAATAATTATTAATTATTGGCCAAATGATACAAAAATTAAATGTCTCGAGAAAAAGTTTCGGTTTGCATATTGCACAAAATATGTATTGTGTGTTTGCATTAGAATATCAATTATAAAGTCTTGTAAATATAATTTTTATTGATGTACGAGGTCTAAATGAGTAAATTGCTTTCATATTAAAGTTTTTGCAAATATTATCAATGGGTCGACCCATCGATAACTGTTTTTTTATCTATGTGATTTTTGACTATGATGAGTTATAGAGAAAATGTATAGTTATAAAAAAATGTTAAGTATTTTTTTAATATATCCATAAATTAAAAATATAAAAATTTAACTAATTTTTCATTTAATATAGGCAGTCATTACATAATATTGTTTTTCTTACACACTGATCTGTATAACATTTTATTATTAGGAATCTGCATACCTAAATATTATACTACAACTATCGAACGGTAAATATAACAACTTATCAATTTTCTTATAGCATGATAAAGCATAGAATATTATTGATTTCGTTCTACATTTTATACACGATTTGATTGAATTTAATTGAAAAAATAAATAAATATTAAATTACAAGCAGACCTTGTTGTTTATGAGATAGGTACCAAAAGGATTGACACTTTCTGAAATCGGACCCCTCACGTCCAGAAGGTCTGCAAGCTGCACATACAACATAGCGAAGATAATATATAGTTTTAACATTCAAAAAAATATCATTATACAGAAACATACTGAGAATTAGATAACGGTTTGGATACATCAACATTCATTTGGATCCTATTATCATTTTATATACTGGGTGATTCATCAAGCATGGTTGCCCCAGTTTTTACCTTTTATTATGAATTTATTCAAATCCTGAATTTTATACCGTAATTAAAGAAATACTACGGTGACATTAACTTCTTTTTTCAAATAAGAATCATCCTTTTTTCTAATAAATTTTTAATCAGATAACTGTTTAAAAAAATTTTAAGTGTAAAGTTGAACGATTGTTTTTGAAATATTCAACTTAAGTACTTACAATAATAAATCCATAATAATGAATTTTGAAAATAAGAGAACTTTAATAATTTTATAATATATAAAAATTATCTGAGTTTTTAGAACAAGTGCTCCAAATAATTAGAGGTAAAATCGTTAACACAATTAACCTACATAATCGCATATTCAACATAATAGCATATAACTATTATTAACTCGATCATATAAATATTCAAACAAGCTTAAATAATTTTTGCAGCTTTTAGTTTATTTTTTATCGTTATTTAACGGGTATAAATGATAATTCAGACCAATATGTAATATATCTGATTTTTAAAATAATCATAAAAACATTATAATAATAATACACTTTACTTTTACATTTTTTATTTATTTGTTCACCTCTAGAGTGGTCAACGATATAAAAAAAATAATTCAACGGTTAAAATGTTTCCCGTTCCAATTATAATACACATGCATAAAAATGCACATAGATTGACATGTAAAATCAATGCGTGTCAACAGACAACAACATATAAAAACTTATAGCGTCAGAAATTATTATATTTAAGTACATGTAAATATTGTAAACACATAAAAAGTCTATATTTTAAATTTTAGTAGCAATGATAAAAAAAATCAAATAAATTGAAAATATTTAACTATACTTTCGTGAACATTATTCGATCGAATTTTAACAATTTAAATGTATACTTCGTTATTATTCTGTTGTTAAATGTTTTACATGAAAAAGTAATATTTTTTTATTATAAGACAATGATTGACTTTTTAGTTTTTAATTAATAAAGTTTATTTCAATTTAAATTTATACAATTTTAAAATTATGTATATTCTATTTTTACTATACTAGTGATTTTTTTAAACTTTTATTATTTCTATTTGGAATTATTTCATAGTTATTAATTATTATCTAAGTTGTCAATTTAATAATCTACTTTAAAGTATATTTATTTGTTTTTTTACACGTAAATATCAAAGCTTGTACAAAAAGTTAATTATTTATAAGCATTTAAAGTTTAGATGAATAAACTGAGAATGGTACTTTAAATTTTCACGGAATACCCCGCGCTCCGCCATTCATCTTATCTACTCGTACTTAAAAACTTTAAATGCTTACAAATAACTAATTATTATTGTTCAATATTTGGTATTTTTCCATCGGAATTCCTGGAAAAATAATTTCATTTTACGAAATATTAAATGAAAAATACACGGATATTTTTTGAAATAAAAACTTAGAGTTAAGTCAACAATAAAAACAAAAATAATTTTAAACCATCAAAATTCCATACAAAAAATCAAAAAAAAATCCTAAGTGTTTCACCATCATGTATAAAATATAAATGCAATAAAAAAAATCTTTACCATCAAATAGACTTCGATTCTATAATTTTTATTGTCCATTATCGCTGCACTTTAAATTTTAAGTTATGTTGCAAAACTTATAAGTTTTATAGTTTTATGCACATATAATATAGGTATATCGTTATATGTTATACTCCAGATTTCATAAGTATTTGTGTGAATCTGTTATTCTATTATTGTCATTAAATTATTAATGTTAAGTATACTTATTCAATCAGATGTAGGATATAAGGATATAATAAGCATGAGATGATTAATCTTTTGAGAAATGGTGTTAAAACACACATTATTGCCTGTTAAGTGTGTGTATTTGAATAAATAATTTATATAAAATAAACAAAATATAATATACAACACAATATGTCAGTAACAGAAAATTATTTAATAACTATTTTAATTGCAAACGTTTCTATTGTAATAATATTATTTATTTTTTTTTTAAATATGAATATTTTATCAAACTATATGACGGATTATGGGTTAAAAATACTTACAATGCTTATATTATAGTTTTATATTACCGACGAAATATTAGCAGGCACCTGCAGCACTACGATAGTAAATCCGAGTATAGGTCACCAGTTAAAACGAATACACGTCGGCCATGTGTGAGGGGTAATTATTATTCTCGTCCGTTCCTTCCTTCCGTTTTCTATGTATTTATAAAGCTCTGTATATAAAAATATATCTGCAGTGTGTTTCATTTTAAAGTTAATGCAAAATATTTTAATTCAGTAACATCGATTAAAATTTGTTTTTTTAGAGGAACTGATAAATTCCAAAACACACATTTTTTAACAATTTTTAAATTCTTAGCCTTAGCTCTTTTAATTGAGCAATGACAACAACAAGGAAAAATAAAGCAAATATTTCCAAGACAAAAATTTACTAAATAAATTAGGAATTATTACAAGGTTAAAAAAACAACAATCAATTTTGAATTTAAACGATTAAATTAACATAAAAAAAATTGTGCATACGCTTAATTAAAGGGCCAAATATTTAAAAATGTGTACTTTAGTATTCTGAAGCTGTTCTTCCAAAAAAACCCATTTCAATGCAAGATCATTGGACACAAATACTCCATGCTATCTCTAAAAGGAAACACCGTATAACACTTATCAACTTATAATATACTGGTATATTAGTAACAAACATCGCAGCCTCAACAACAGGTCTGCATAATCTATTATTACATCTACATCAAATATATAATATAAATAATATATATAAAAATAAACCAAATATAATTTCGTTGTATTTGTCCTTAATGGTCAAAATTGCTTTGAATGTTTTTATAAATCATTCCCGCCACCGTCGCTTTAAAAAAAAAAAAAAAAAATGCCGCATTTTAATTCGATAGAATCTATTAAACTCCGTCCAGGCTCACTATCGCGGAAAAAAATCAAATCGATGCTGCTAACTTTGATTATACCTATAGTATTATATAATTTACCAAATAAACGGCAAAACATCATCGACGATTTTGAACATATTTTCATTTTAATTATTTCACAGAACATTTTATTACATTTACAAGGCACTCCCTTTACCGCTTAACTGTAGTACTGCAGTAGGTAGTAATATTATTGATAATATAATTTTAAAAGCATTTCTTAATCATTTAAAAATCGAATTTCAAATTATAACGGTATAAAATAATAAACATTTTTTTTTTTAATATATAAGATAAATTAATAAGAAACATTAGTAAAAATGATTTCAAACGAAGTATGTTAAGAACAAAAAATAATAATACTTTCATAGAACCAAATTTTCCAAATTACCGAGAAAGTCACTATTCTTCAGTGGTGCACACTAGAGGGTTCTAGGGTAACAGCTGCTACCCCTAAGATTATGGTTTAAAAAAAAATTGAATATAATTTGTAGTTTTAAATGTAATATACTATAAATTTTATAGTTATAATAATTACTTATTAATAAGACCTAGTTAGAAGATGTTAGTTAAAGAGATTTGAGGACAAAGCCCCCGCGTGTTTGTTTTTGAAAGCGATTTGGTAAGTGGTATATTTTCCATTGAACATGCTACCTCTATTTATATTTGAGTGTGCGCCACTGCTATTTTTTAATTAAAGAATTGTCTTGTATAATATACACTCCATACATAACAAACTTTAACCATAATAAGAGCAGTAATCATATAATAATAACATCGTGAGTATAAGACTTTTTTCTAACTTGAAATAAATCCCGAAATCTTCGTTTTTACGACCATCATATTATAATATGCACGTCATCCCCATCGCATATTCGAGATAAGCTTTCGTTTCGTCTTCCACCTGCCATTCTACATGATTGTTGTAAATTGTCAAACGACGTGCGTTTCATATTTTTGACAAATACGCGATGTTTTTTTCCACAGCTTTCTGCGCAAACAGCGTATACCAAGCGTATTATTTTCTAAGGATATTATTTTTATTGCTTTATTATTAAATACATTTTTTTTTTTTTTTTTTTTAACAAACGGTTCAACCCCAAACATTTCACAAAGTTTAAAAAAGAACGCTATATCGTATCCTTAATCGTAAAAAGTTATACCAATATTTTTTCCTTGTTTATACAACCAAACCGTTTAATTATTCCAAACACTTTTTTATGGATTTGAGTAGTAATTTTTTTATAATTTTAAAGCGTGATCTACATTCTCCTTCAACTAAAAAACTTTTAAACCACAAAATTATAGAAATCGGCGGATTTTTAGCATGTTAATACGTTCTGTACCGGTAAATTTTATACTAATTTATGTTTGAATAATGACATTATATGCCTAAATTATTTCGAATATTAGTGGATTAGCTGCAATATTAGACTATTAAAAAATAATATCAATAATATAAGACAACAAAATATTATAAAATGATGATTTTTACTATTACATTTGTCAACACATATCAGTAATAATTTATAACCACTATTTATTGAACAAAAAAATCATAATATAAATATATTGTGTGATATATTTTTAAGACACAAAAAAATGTGTATAATATTATAAATTTTATATTATTACGTAACAAATAACTTAAAAAGTAACTTTTTTTTATAACAATTTAATAAAAACTAAAAAAAAATATTTTATTTTTAATTTCAAAAAGCACATTGCATACATAGTATTTTATCATATAACGCGCATGCTATCACTTTATTATATAAACACATTACACATAGCTATTACATTATACACTATGTGTACTGTAATTACCTACAACATCGAGCAATAAATAAATGATAAAATTTTCATTTTTAATTAATAAATACGTACCTACGTATTATAGACGTATTTAAATAATTTTAAAAAAGTTTTATCGCAATCGTTTTACAATGATGATTATATTATCGCGAATTTATTCCAAGATAATACAATAACTTTTGACTGAGCAAAATCCGTAAAAAAGCGTACAATAATTTTATTCACATGCACGCGAAACGGTCGTTTCCTACTCGTGAAATAAAATCATTTGTACTTTATTCGTAAACATGCAACGAATTATTAGTTTATTACTTATTCGTTATTATCGTAGTGTCATAATATTATAAAATATAAATTATGTTGTATACGTTAATAAATAATTTTGTAATAATATTCTAGGTTAGATTATAATATAGAGGGTGATTCATCTTGGATACTCATCCCCATTATTCTTCAATAATTCAAAATTTGATTTTTGAAATTTTTAAATATACTTAAATTTCTATTTTTTAAACAACAACCTTTTTTTCTAATTTAAATTATTTATCAGATATTTTTATTAAAAACGTCAACGTATCAAAATCAAAATTCGAAAGAATAGTTTTTAAGTTATTTAACTATATGCACTAAGGATAATTAATCTATAATAGTTAGTTTGGAAGATATAGGAACTATAGGCGATGGTTATTTAAAAATTTTAGTGATTTATATAAATCAATAAATATTTATAAATAACAAAAATAATCCAAGTATTAATACCATTATTATCCGATATTGTAACATTTGTATTTATTTTCTATTTTTGTAAAACTGTTTTTAAAGACTTTTATGCTTTATAAACAATTATATAACTGAACCCTACTCGTTAAAATTTTTAATTAGATACATAAAAATGGTCAAAAAAATATCTACTAAATAATTAACAATAAAAAAAAGGTTTATAGTTTTAAAAAGAAAAGTAATATGTACCATAGAACATCTCTTAAGTAATACAATAAATCTCAAGAATTAAAAATATAATCTTTAAATATATTATTGAAAAATTCTAAGAATTTTAATTTAAATGAAAAAAATGGGCATGAGCATGCTTGTCAAATCACCCTGTATAGTATCTGTATATAATATGTGTAGATGACTATGTGTATAATTATATAATATACATAAATACCCATTAACTGCAAAGTTAGGCTCGTATATATGCGCTCAATTACAACGTTTTGTTTGTTGTTGTTGTTGTTCAATGCGCACGCACTCTTCCTGTTACTGCTGTAATGTTATATATAATATTATGTTAATTTTCTAGCAGCAGGTCGACAAAATATAATAATTGTAAATGCTTATTTGTATAAAACAAATAATAATGCGTTTAATTATTTTATTTTTACTTAATAGGCTTTAGTGACTTTACTCTATACTCCGTCGATGACGTACTCAATGAAAGAGATCGGAGTGACTACATAAAACTGAAACTGCTAAATCTAAATATTGGTATGTTATGCATTAGTAAGAAGACAACACATGCATGTATGACGTCCTTTTAAGTGTAGAGGTGTGAACAGAATACAGAGTGAATACTCTATAACGTGTAATGGACAATGAAACGTGGTCTACATATGTCATAAACACAGACATTATGTAGACATTAAAGTATTAAAACAATAATACTAGTACATATATGGAAGTTAAAGAAACTCAGAAATTTCCAAAATCTCAAACTATCAATTTGTCTTGTGTAATTTGGACAATATGGTGGGATGCAGGGGTAGTGCAAGTTTACCCTCCTCCTCACAGGTAATTTTAGTCAATTCTTCAAACCTATGAACTTATTATAAATTCCAAAAACTGACTTCAAAATATCAACATCGGAATACGTTACAATAAAACTGTATAAATATTATAAAATAAACCCATCCAAAAGGACCGTTGGTTTCATCGAGACTAACAATGTATTCAAGACGTCGTTTATGTATAGACGGCACGTGGATAAAATAATATTATTTTATCCCTTGGTTATTATACGTTTACGCACAACGGTATCTCTTTATGTTTCATATAAGAGTTTCGATAAATAAAATATATTTTTTCACATGAAGTATATAAGTGTAATAATACTCACCCATATATTATATATTATGTGTAGGTAAACATATGCGATAAACTTGCATGTAATAATAATAATATATATATATATATATATATATATATGTATATAAATACCCCTCTTCGTTTTATAGAGATCATGTTTAAAGGTGAAGTCACACAGCCATCGCCGAATTTGATTTTTGAAAAAAAATACACACATGCCTTTTAAGTATAGATCCCGTGCAAACAGAGCAAATGAAAAATAAAATAAATCCATTTTTCATGATGTTTTTCGTGTTCAGTCTTCTTCTACTCATTCTTCTCTTTACTCACGCAAAAAACATATACGTTAAACGTGTATTATATATATATATATATTATATACCTAAACTTTGGTATGCGTCGAGCACTACATTGGAGTGCTATTAACATTTATTGCGGGCGATTTTTCTCAAAGGGCATTATTATTATACATACCTATATAGTTGTATATAAATCCCTGTGTGGAATATATTTTTAACATTCGAAGTACACATACGAAAACCTATCCCTTTTTTTAACTTCGTTATTATTGGACTTTATATACAAACTGCGCGTATTACTACATTTAATCGGCGATGGACAAAACCATAACAATGTAGTCTAGTCCTCACCAACATTATTTATTAAAAAAAAGAATATTTTATGGGTTGTACCCGTTTCCACCGAAAGTATACCTTTTTTCTGTCCATCAATGCTCGTTTATACCAAATTATATTTGATATATTGACCATGTTTCATCAAAACATTTTCTAAGTTTTTAAAAGTTGTTATACAGTGAGATGATTATACATGAAAATTATTATTTACATTTTACAATTTTTTCTCATCTATTTAACGTTGTACTCTATATACAATTATTACTCATTAGAATTATATAATTATTTTTACAATATAATCATATGATAATAAAAAATAATATACTGTTTTTTTCAATATTTTATAATATTTAAAATAAACTGAGGTACTGTATAACAAATTGTATTTACATAGGAATTGTTTTGATGGGAATGTGATAACTGATAAATATATCATTTGGAAAAGTGCAAGGTACACGTTTTTGGTGAAAATGGGTAATTGTGGAACAAAAAGTATTAAATAATTAAACAATAATGATTACTTGATATTGTTACTTGGCTGAATACAATATAATATATATGGTAAAAAGAAATTTAAAAAGTAAATAACAATAGTCATCTACATTTATATAATATGTCTCTATACAGTCTATACACAATCTGTGCTTGCCACGTTTTATCGATATTGTTAAGGGACAGAACCCTTATTTAGAGTTATTAAAATATCACTACATTCAAAATCTAAAAATTGGCCTACAACAGACAATAAGTATACCTATGTGGCAAAATGTATTAACTAATCAGCTGTATGTATCGTTTATCGCACGTAAAGAAAACGACTTCGGAAAATAAAAATATCTTCATCTCGCCCAATTACCGAAGTGTATGCATATAAGTTCATAAGATGAAATTATTTCAGCAAGACCGAAATTTATTTATTTAAAGTGAACAAATATAATAAACAGGTCTATGACTTCATAATATCATATTATAGTATGTACTGTGTTCTCATTTAGTATGATGGCAAAAACTACCAAAATTGAGAAAAAATAAAACATTTTACTTACTTTTTCATTACACGATATATTTTTCGTAAGTTTAAAAAAAATTAACGGTGATTTTTCTGACTAAAAGAAACTCACTGTAAAAGTAAAATTCCTAGATTCTAAGGTTCATACCTTACACCAATAAAATATCGACGATCTAGTCTAAATGGTTCTTAGAATAACAATTCAATCTTCGATTTTTCCGAATAACGCCAAAAGATAGGTTAAATTTCATTAAACGTGTAAAGAAAAATTATAGACAACCATACCTCGACATTTTTGGAAGAAACACAATCAAGTACAACATCTATGAAATAATATAATTTAATTTACTATATTTTTCCCCAGTTCCGAAAATATAACAATTTATTACTATCCATTTTTTTTTTTTCATAAGAATTCCGCTTTGCTTGTTACAGCTCACGTCTTACTATATATTAAACCTATTTAAACAACTATATAATTTTTTATTGGACATTTTCGTATTAAAATATTTATCTATGCTATTTACTTTTCATTTCAAGAAAATTGCGGAAAACATCCTAAATTTACTTGGTCGCTATACTACATATTATAATAAGTATCTATACATTTATATTTCAAGATTCAGTTTTTTTCATTAAAAATATAACTTAAACTTTAGACGATACACAAAATAAAATATATAAAATAAATATGACGTGATTCAGTATAATATTAAATATACTATAGCTTTTAAAACGATGGTGGATGATTTGATTCAGGAAAAGGAAAGATATCTTACAATTATGAAAGTGTTAAAATAGCTTAATAATTATTTTAGATGGAATTTTGTAAAGTGGTTTTTTGCAAGCTCGTTGGTTGTTTGATAATTATGTAATACAATACAATCTATATTCTATAGAAATTTAGTATATATAATTTTGATAAAAAAAATATAGTGGATAGTTCCCCCGCAGCTTTCTATTAATTTCCCCAGGAATATCGTGCGCGTATATAATATTAATAACGTTAATTAATTAATTTAAGAAAAATGAATTATTATTATTATTATTATTATATCGACTATGATGTATATATTTTAATGAGAGTAATAATTCATTGTACTTCCCTACTATATATGTATAATCATACATACGCGTACACACCCATTACCGCAATATGTACGTAACTACGAAAATATCATAAAAAGCCAATTTATAAACATATTATAATTATATTTATCTTAACGCCATTCAAATAAATAATTTAAATAAGATATATCTGTAACGCCTACACTAATGATATAACATAATATAGTTTATTAATTTAAAATATTATACATAATATTTTATTCGCGCAATTAAGACGGTTACTCCTAGTTATTTACACAGCGAGCGTATTACAAATCTGATGTGACAAAAACAGTGGGATTGAGTAAGAACTGACAAAATACCCACTACCTTTGTTACACAAAATTCTGAAGACGTCTTATCTATATTCCAAGAACAACAAACCTATAACACAAATTTTAGCCAAATTTTAACAATACGAAAAAATAATTTTATTTCATAATTTAATTTTGCATTTCACGAAAAAAAAAATAGTAAAACTAATTTTTTGTTATTCTTAAAAAATAAAGGTATCGATTATAAAAGTTTTGAACTATACTGCTTCTAAACATAATATTTTATACTTAAAAAAATTAACTCCTTATATATTCCTAAATAAACTTAATATTTGTGTACATATATATACATATTATATGAAAGTTTATTTTCCACAGCAAATTATTTCAAATCAAAAGCAGAAGAATAATACATCATTTTATGAAGCTAATATTATTTCTGTTTCATTAAAACATTAAAAAATGCAAAACTGATATTAAAAAAAAAAGTAAGTACATTTATTTAAAATTCCCATTATCTTGAGAAAAAACGTGAATTTTTTGAAACTTTATTATTATTCAGCTCAAAAAAAGTTCGCTGCTCGTGCTATATACCTAAAATTACGAGTATACTACTTCTATACCTACATGCTGTGAAATGAGCTCGTACGCTATATGTTGTCACAATTTTGAAAATTCTGAAAAAAAGTTCAACTCTAAAATAAACAGTGTATATCGTGTATATTGCGTATATATACGCATGTGTGTGTGTGTGTGTATGCTCACACACTTTTATTTTTTTTTTTTTTTTTTTTTTTTTTGGGGCAATTTAAAATTTATATAAAAAAAAAAAAAAAAAATATATTGTGTAAGTTTTAAAAATAAGAATATTTTTTTTTTTTGTGCATGTTTTATTTTGTTTATTACGTGATTTTATTTATTTTTTACGACTGCCAACGACCTCTGTGAAAAAAAATAAATTAGTAGCAATTATTACGACATATATTATATTATGCTAGTACAACATAGAGTATGTACATATTCGTATAATGAGAAAAACAAAATCGTGACTTGGTAGAAATTTAATATAAAATTCGTTTTATTGTTAACGTTCAAAGCGCATTGCGTGCGACAAAAAAAAAAGAGGAAAAAACTCATCGGAAACTCGTGGAATGAATTTTTGTTCCGTTTCGTTTTATATTCTCTTATAATATTCGTGGCTGAAAATCACAAAATTTTATTCACCATGCATGCTATCGCATAATGTTTACTCCGCGATTATTTTTTGACAACAGTTGTAATGTAAGTATATAACGATAATTTAAAAATCAATAACACTTGGACCATCTGCCATCATGTTGTATGATAACTGTAATACACTATTATATACGGGGTGATTCATTTTTTTTACATTTTTAATTTTTTGAATAACAAAAGTACATTTATAATTCCATTTTCTTCTGGGAATGCAAAAAACAGAATTTATATCTAACTAGTACTTGAATAATTGTTCTAATCAAGCCCTAACCTACAGTCTATCATAAATTTATATAATCTTTAGAAATTCGACTTTTTATGCATCGGAATTTTCAAAAATATTCTACTACGGAATATCAAATAAAAATGTATATTTCTATCAAAAGACGATACGAAGATTATAATGATAAAAAATATAACATTGTGTAAAAAATTATTTTCCAAAAACTTAAATGCTTTTTAAGATGACGAACGTTATTACTATTGAAAGAATAGCCCTATACAAAAATATAAATTAAGCAAACAAATTAAAATATTTGGAATTTATTACAAGGTTTTTGCAATAAATATTTTAAACCACATTATGACGTCCTTTTTCTTCGTTTATTCACCATTCGATTTCTTGGAATAATATTATTTATTATATACTTCTTATAATCTCAACCAATTATATACTATTCATCCAACATTTTTATATTGTATCGTCTGTAGAGTATACTGTATACTGTTTCAGAAAAAGTTCAGATAATATCAGTAATTTATGAGATTTACTTAGAGATTCCTAATTCGTGAATACATATCTATGAATGAACACTGACAGGGCGATCTAAGGTAATTGAACATTGGCCAGCTTTTAAGGAATGGTGGATAGAAAAGTAGTAATTTAGTATTACCTAGTATTTTTGTATTTATTACAACAGGTTATAAAAAATATGACAGTAAATGTCTCTATTGAGGTTTGATCAGGTGGGCGAGAGGGTGTATAGTATGTATTAAACTTACCTATAAATAATTTCAAATTTGCCTTACTAATTTTTTATTCATATTAGTTTATTTTCAATTCTGTTCATGAAAGTTATTCGTGGTAAACACAAAATCTGGCTAATATAATAATCCAATGAGTAATGATTTCTAAATACAGCGTAACGTAGACCGATGAGACTACGAAAACAGCTGGCTATGCTATTTGATTGATGGTGAGAAACCCCGAATAAAAACCATTTGTCGTAAATTGATGTGGCGAAAAGAAAAAATATAAAGCAAGTAATAAATTTCAATAAAAAAAAAAAAAAAACCGTTTACTTTAAAAAAAATTTAAAAGTCAAAACAAATACACACAACCATTGATAGCTATCCCGGAGACAAAATATTATATGCATCGCGTTACGCCTTTTTAGATTCTATCAACAGTTAAAACTTATCAGTTATCAGAACGTGATTAAAATTGCAGTTAACTTAATTTTATCTCATTAAGTTTTATAGATTATTTAATATCCTATAAAGTTATGAAAAAGTAAAAATTTTGAATTGAAAAAAAATGTCCAATTTCTTGGTTTATCACATCCGCGATGGTCAACATATAATATTACAACTGCAGTAAGAACAATAGGTGTTTAATATTATTTTTTAAGGGATGAATGTATTTTAATTATTTTTTGATACATTTTAACTTACATAGGTAGTCCTTATTTTCTGTACGCATCACAATTTTTTAGATTTGGACAAAATACGGAACTATCGATCTTAAATATAATACATACCTAAGTGGATAAGTACATTGCTGATCCTGACTAATATATTTAAATATGATACATATATTTACGTTGGAAGAGTATGTACGTGAAGTTACAATAATTATACGGTGATGTGCATTGTTATATTAGCAATATAATTACCACTTAAAAATATTTAGGAGGTCTTATTATTTAATAAGTTCTACTGTATTAAATCAATACGCAACCTAAAGTGTAAATACAATATGTTCAATAATTGCCAAGAGTTGTGCGATTTATATTTAATTCCAAGTAGTTACCTACCTATCCGAATAATTACAAATCTACTTTTTCGTTTTTGTTTTATAATAAATAAGTAGTTAGTTTTTGAACAGTTAAATTTATTGATTGTACAATGTTCGTACCCATTAATATTATAAAGTTCTATTCAACAGTATTTCTCAACCTTTGTAATATGGTGAAAGTTGCGTAGTTATGAGGAAGGGTAGATCCACCAGAACTTTTTTTTTTTTATCTTATTTATCCAATTGACTTGTACTCAATATATGATTATAAAATTACCCATATTATGTTATAATCACGAATATAATATGCAATATAAGGCTATGGGAGCATGGTTATAAGCCGCCCATTTCATGTTTATCCAATAAATTATATATCTTTCCCCCCTAGAACAAATTCGCATAACTACGCCACTTAATGGTGAAACACTATTAAAATATTTCATACTCTGCCGCACAATAATAAATTTAAGAATAAATAGTAATATTTAACTTTAATTGATGATAATATATAATTAAAAAACCTAAAAAATGTCGATAACAGATAACTTATTTATAATCATCATAGACATTTTATCAAATATCTATACATTTTTGTTAATCGTTTCAAATAATTTTGTATATTTTGTGTCATTTATGTCATTTCATATAGTTCACGACACATTTGAGCTATCTGACGACACACTGAAGGTTGAGAAACACTACTATATAAGACCATTAAAGAGTATTTGGGGAACATAAAACCTACTCAATACATCAATTTTTTGAAACCATCGATATTGATACCAAAATTTAAAATTAGTTAATTTAAAATCACATATAAATAAAAAAAAAAAAAAAACGTAATTACCTCGAATAAGCAAACCATACTAACAAACAACGTAAACAAGAATAAATGCAGGCTAAGTTAACCTAACCTAATCTAAGCTGCAATAATCGAACGGATTTTTTTTTTCTTAAAAATTACAGTAAAAATTCTGTTTATCGAATTTTTAGACTAACACATATGTTTTATGACAATCGCTCATAAACTTGCATGTAAGTATTAATTAATGTCTATGGTCTACTGATATTGTTTGAATTATAATAACATTCATAAATTTAAACGAGAGAAAAAAACAATTAACACAGTACACGGGTAATACCAGAATTCAATAAAAAAAAAATGTTTAAAATACTAAATAAATACGGTACCTAACCGGAGAACGTTTAAGATTTAATTAAGGAAAAACAAAGACCTCATTTTAAGTTTATAGGTACTTGATTTACAGTTATATTTCTTCCTTGAAAAACGCTCTTTTGATATATTTAAGATCGTAATATGATAATATTGTGTACACAAGCATACTCGCACACCTGAATCGGATATTACGAGTATGTAAATGTATTTATTTTCCTTACTCTTCGTGCAAGAACTATATTGAATTTCGTAAGCCAACATCGAATTTAACAATGGATGATTTAAGTCTTATTCAATTCAAATATAAAAATACCAGATTTCCGAGCAGTACATATGGTTTTTTTTTAGTTTCGGTGCTTCACTAGCCACATATTTAATGTATAATTCAATACACAATATCGTATAAGTAACATATACTTCGTGAATAGCATACATAGGTATTAGGTAGATACATAAAAATTTGATACGTTGGTTTGAACGGGCGATATACATGTGTTTTTTTACCCCTTCCACACACCCCTCTAAAAAAAACTCACAAAATCTCTTCTATGTTAAACTTTATATCATAATGTTTACGGATAAACAGTTTTGTTCACAAGTCGTCTAAAGCGTACAATAATATAACGTAGTATGCAACAGTATACATGTATACAGAGTAATTCACCAAGCATGCACACTTCTGTTTTTTCATTTGTTAATAAATGTATTCAGATCTTAATCTTTAGAATTTTTAATTACATTTCAAGACCATATTTTCAAATTGTTAAGAGTTTTGTAATACTTAAAAAAATGACCTGTGAATATATAAACTTTCGATTTTCAAATGACGACTTGTCTACTCTACTTTATTTAAGAAATAATTGTTCTATAAATGTTGACGTTCCTAATTCAAAATACGAACGAATAGTTTTTTAGATATTTAAATGTTTATACTATAAAAATAATAATCTTTCAAAATAGTTTTACAGCAATATAAAATTGATAACTAATCAAATTTAGTATTTATTATACATGGACTATTTTTATAAATTAAAAATAATATTTATATATTTATATTATCACAGCCAATAGCTCTCATATTTTCCAAATCTATTATCCTTGATAAACAAAATTAAATAAATCAACAACTATTTATTTTAATTTTAATTTTGATGCGTCAATATTTGCAGAAAAATTATTCAAAAATAATTCACAAATAAAAGGGAAGTTTTCATTTGAAAAATTAAAGTTTATATTTGTACAGGTCACTCTATGTAGGATAAAAAAATATTAAGAATTTTAAAATATGATTTTTAAGTATACTTTAAAATTTTAACAATCAAATTTTATTTTAAACAACTACATTATTGTAGGTTAAAATGGAGGTGAATAAACTTGGTGAATCATTTTGTATATTAAGAAATAATAATAAATTATACCTTATAGAATTATATTTTAAATTTATTCATTTTACCATTTTTTTTTTTTTTTTTTGATATTTTAAACTTCAACTACAGTGTAACAGTGTAAGTATAACTATTCAATTACTATTTACATTTTTAACATACATTTTTCTTTAGTTATCTTATATTCTTATGACAGAATAATATAGTACATTACAAATAAGTGACAGTGAGATCAGATTCGTGTAGATGATGATATAATAGTACTGAGGAGATGTGATTTTTAACAGAAAAAGCGATGTTCAAAGAATTTCTGTATAATTTCTCTTATCGTTTCCTAGTACTCTGACTCACAGATAACTGTTAGATTTACTTAAAATATATTATATAGCGTAATAAATTTGCTAGTTAAAACAAAAATAAATATATAATTAATATCTCAAACAATTTTTGAAAAAATAATGACTGAATATTTTGATAGCTCAAAGAAATTTAAAAAATTAATATTAAGAAACAACTGAATATTATTTTTAAAATTTTTCATCATCTGATTTATCATCTCTTTCGTTATGAACATTAAATTTTAAGTTAAATATACATTTCGAGTCTAATGAAATTATATTACCTATGTTATACTACACGCTACAACATATATATAAAGAAGCAAACAGACACTGAGAAAAATACTACAAGCTATCCTCCAAAACAGTTATTAACATTTATATAGTTATCTTTATCTTGCTTTTCTCGCTAACTTAGACTCGAGGGATGATTTTACGTAAATAAAATGTAACGCTATTATGGCTATTTTCAATCTAAAAAAAAAAAAAAAAAAAACTTAAACAAACGTTTACTTTATATTTTAATGCTTCAGAAGTTTGAAATATCCTTAAGCGTAAAAATTGATTTCCTTACACTGAAATATTTATTAAATTTTATTTAAAATCGATAATGCTATTTAATCGTTATAGACTTTGATGAATAATGAAAAGTAATTTGTTTACATTTCGTAATTAAACAATATAAACAGTGAGTAAATGTTAATAAATGATTTAATTTATTTCAGAAATGAAATATTTTTTTTTCATATTATATACTTTCATTTTGCTTAGACTTAAACCAAAAAGATGGAAGAATACAACGTTCAAAGTAAATAGGTTAAATAATTATATATTGATTATATATAATGTAGATACATATTTAAGTTAAGTTCTCGCCAGTTGAAATATCTTGTAAAATATATTAGTTTATAAATATTTGTTTCGTATAGATAATTGTTCAGAAGAACCATTAAAACAACTTGAGTAAATATACAATTGTAAATTTTATGTTTTAAAATATGATAATGGTATTAAATAGTTTATTAAAAAAAAGTTTTTTTTATGGTTGTGTTTCGCTTCAAAACATAATACTCGTATTGTACTTAAACACTTAATATGTATACTCAAAGTATAATACTATAATATACTTGTAAGTAAAGCTACGATTCTTTATTATATTTCAAAATTAACTAAATTTGTATGCATTGTCGCGGTAAGAAACAATAAAATTATGGTCTTAAAATTTGCATTAAAGTCTGAAGGCGTTTTCTAAATAGATAAAATTCAGTACGAAATAAATTCTTATTTTATAAGATTCTGTTCATGACTGCTTTATTTTGAGTGTTCCGTTTTAAAAATAAACAGATGTAAGCAACAATAAAAACCTAAAAAAAAAATCTACAATTCCGTAAATAATTTATTATTTTCTCACTACTCTTAAAAAGTAATGGTTATTTTTTTTAAAACACTTTATTACAGAATATTTTACTATAATTTTAATATAATATTAGTTTTTTTATTTCAAAACTCAGTTCGTTCATGATATAATATAAACATTAAATGTGTGCACATGTGAAAATTTAAACCAATCATAATAGTATTTAATATTAATAAAATAAAGTCGTATGAATTTAAATACTCAAGTATATACCAACAATTTTATATGTAATTCTATACTCTTAGCTTTATTTCAGTATTAAAACAACCTGTTGTATTATCGTTAGAATTAGCGTTTCTATACTTACTAAACGTCTCATATGAATAAATACACAAATGCAATATTAATATCGTTTTTACATTGGTTTTTAACTTTCAAGATGAGTGTATGCATTTATAATCGTTACCTATAGCCAATACCAACATATGTATAAATAATATCTCTACATCTCCATAATATTATATGCTGTTATTTCTGAAACTGTAAAAGTAGAATGAATAAAATGCTCATAGACCCTTGAGTAAAGTAATAAAGAGTTGAAAAGCTAATTTGGAAATATACATACATGGTATTTAAAAAATACTTATAGTTTATTTCAGTGATACAATATCATTCAATTAACTCCTTAATTAATGAATCAACTATAAAATATAATAATAATTTTTAAAAAAATCATATGTCCATACTCCATATACATCTAACTATCTAAGGTTTTAAAATTAAATGTCATAAAACTCGATATTTATAACATAATGTTCGACTGTTCATCTAGTAAAATATTTATATTGTTAACTTGATTTCGTTTCTCTAGAATTTCATAAAATGTATAGATAAATTTAATTTTATATCAATATCAGTAAGTTATATTGTGTACCATATAGTCATTTATCAATAGGATTACTCTTTATTATAAAATACGTTTTTAAAAAATGTTACCAATGATATATTTTATCTCTATAAAGTAGACGATTTTGTTTTAGTTATTTAAATTTTAAACCCATAAGTACTTGTTGTGCACTTTATACAGGGCTATACTGAGCCTTAGGTCTAACTGTGTCTACACCTCATCACCATAATATTATATGCACTGTATTGTAGTATGTGTCCTCCATTACAAAGGCTCTGCGATCTTTATTCTACACTCGAACAACGGTTCTCATAGCTAGTGCTTATTCAGGTGTAACACTAATAGCATTTATTATACAATATTTTCTAAAAATTATATTTAAAAAAAAATCGAATTCAAGACTTATTTAATTTCATTAATGTTGTATTTCATAGTCAAAATATACTTCAAAACTATGTCCTTTTTTACTCAGACTATATAGCCATATAATAGGTAAAGTTGATTCAAATAGTTTTCACGTGTTCCATGCGAACCCATATCATGTCAATAACGATAAAATATAGTTTTATAAAATCACGTGTAGGTATTTCAAAGATACCAGGCAACAGCGCATGTCTCTACATTTTTTCGCGCCCAATAATCCCTTTGAAATAGTCGACCGCATTAAAATACTATGTATCTACAAGACGCATTGTACCAGATGAGTTAAACTTGCAACAAATGAAAAATCATAAATAAAAAAATACTTCATTTAATAAAACGCTTTATAATAGCAAAATATGATTTTAACTTTCAAGACTAAATTACCTCAACTCTTAGCAAAAACATTTGCCACTAGTGCTAGAAAATAGCATAATATTGTAATAAAAAATATATTTAGATATTAACATTAAAATACCACTTACCTAATTAGCCCAAAACAAAAAGAAACTATTTCCAAGGCGATTAGTAAGTATAGTGGTGATGATAATATCAAAAGCATTATCTGTGAAATGCAAGGGCGTGCATTCCGCTAGATGATCTTTATATTTTACAGACCTTTATATTGAAATTGATAAGCGCAATTTTAACTCGTGAAAATAACGTATTTCAAAAAATGCTAATGATTAAAGTGATAACTTTTAAATTTAAATTCTCCTATTAGCTGAAGATATATTTACTGAACATATTTTTAAGTATGTATTTTAATGTAACAGTCTTTAATACAAAGTATCTTCCAAATTCCCTTTTGTTTCATCATTTTAAATTGAAAAAATAATAATCTATTTGCATTGTGTGTATACATTTGCACCTACCTTTTATTAAAGAAAAAATAATCAATTATTAAAATTTTCTTATGTTTAGTTATGATTTTTAAATCTCAAAATATTTATCTATTGCGGGCGATTTTGATCATGGTTGACTTGGTAATTTCTTTTTTACATTCCACAAAAAACTATTAAACGACGCTCCTGATTATAATATTAAATGTTCATAATATTTTTAATATATTATGTTTGTAGAATTGGGGAGGGTAGTAGAAATCACTTACCTTACAAAGCAGTATCCGGATATTCGACAATGAGTTTGATAACGATACGTCATCCGCGGGTCGAAAGTAGTATAAAGACTGTTGCAGTAGTTTTACACAAGGTGAGTGTTTTCCAATTTTGATGGACAAAAAACCACGCACAGTACAATATTAATGTATATTTACGACACTACCATGGCGGAGATGGTGATGATAATGTACCGATATATTATATAAAATCTTAAATCGTGTGCTATATTAAAACAAATGACGTATTTACGTATGTCGAGTAGGTCGTGACAGACCCCGACCGTGCTGTATGACCACGTTAGACGAACTGCTCGTGCCGCTGCTTTCGGCCGAATTTGAAGTCGTTACCGAAGCCACAGCCGCCACTGGTTACCGGTGGCGTGCCGAGCGCACGCAACGCTCTGTGCTTTCCTCGGATAAGTACATTTTATAATAATGTACCAAATGTCTATAAATGCATATACTATCGTCTAGCCGAAGACAAAATAATTTTTATGTCAATACTTTTGTAATAGATCACTCAGAATTTAAAATCCTTCTCGACTTTAAATCGCTTTCGATTTGTCTTTCCGATAGATGATTATCAGTATTTATTATTAAACTAAGATCAAATTATAAGCATTTTTTCGATGATTAATTCCTGTAACCAATCAGTTATCAAACCATAGCATCCAAAATAAAAGATAATTTAATGGAAAATGCAGTACCTATTATAATCAAATAATAGACTAATTCCACAACCGTCAAAAAACGATCGCAAAATGTAAAAGTCGTTACATTACCCGATACCAAACCGGATGTGCATCATAGCACACACGACATATATTTCAATATAATCGATCAAATTTTATGCAACGATAGTTATCGAATTGTAGAAAAACGTATTTAAAATATAATGATTTTACTAAAATTTGAAAAAATTATTTTATTTTATTATTTTGATCAGTGTAAGAAATTAAATTTTTCTAACTCTGCAATAATGTTTGATAAGTAACAATTAGTTTTGGAAGTTAAAAACTATTTGTGCATTAAAAATTTGATATAAAATAATATAGCAATAGAGTATGAATAGTATGACATCTCACGCGCATATAGACCTCAGGTTAAGTATGAAGTATTATTGCGGATAGAATTTTTTAAGGGTCGCCAACCCAAAGCGAGGTTGTAAAACCAGAGCTTACAGAATTTTTTAATAATACCAAAACTCATTTCACAAGAAGGTACAAATAGAAAATTGAGTATATTAAATAAAAACAGGTAAATTATCACCGAAAAAGTTTGGATGGGCGTATAGGGCCAAAAAAAAAATAAAATACCTTGAGGGACAATAGTACCGACGACGATACAAAAACCGTCTTGCGTCTGATGAATTAAGTATCATAAACATAAGTTTATTGGCATTCATTGGTTTCTCTAGCGGTTACCGAGACATGGACCTCGGTTACAGGGAATATTGACAATAATAATAAGAATAGTAATATATATTTATACGTAAATAAAACGATTACCCAATGGTGAAAATCATTAAGAATAATTATGAATAATGATGCATTTCATAATACATAATACGTTACCGTACATTCAAGCATTTATTCCACATATCGCCCGAGGATGCAACGACAGGTCCTGCTGCTAACTCCCACATCATGATAAGGTCGCGCATGAAAAAATAATGATCTTTGTGTCGTATAATTTTATTTATTCACCAACGACGCGAAAAAGTCGGCGGATAACGGAGACATTGCAGAGGGAAGAAAATAAATATATCATTATGATAATGAGCTGACTGATATTGCAATTATTGACTGAACGGTGTCGGGCGTCTAACCCGGATTATACGAAAAGAAGGGAGAGGCGTGTATGTGTATGCTAGAGCTCTGCGTGGTCCGGTCTGAACCTCACCGTGATCTCGTCAAAATCGATCTTTTTACATTAAGCCCCATAGAAATCTGGTCCAATTCGATCTGATTTCCAATATCAACGGTTTTTTTTTTCCGTAAGTAATATATACATTGATCCGGTTCAGATCGATCCGAGATTTAAAAGTATTAAATCGATCCTTTTTCTGTATACTTTTTTAGAATCACAGTCTGATCCGATCATTCCGATCCGGTCTGGTTTTATTTAATCAATGTTGGTGTAACTAGAATTTTATACGCGAAAAAAAGAGATTATGTATTTTTAAATTGGGTAATTACAATTTTTAATAGGTACATAAATTTAAATAAACGAAATAGGGAATTCCACGCCGTGTATTCAATACTATTCAGTGCCGATCACTGCCGTCAATTCTTATAAAACATATCTATACCTATATTACTTTTATATGATACGATTACGAAATATAAATGCAATAGGTAACTAAAATATATTGATATAATTCTTAAAGTATTTTAATAAAACCAGTAGGTAGGTAAATAATAGCACAGAACGTGAAATTATTATGCTTTCATCTATTTTGTGCTACTGGTCTAGGTACATCTATATCAGTGGTTCCCAACCTTATTTATTCTACGCCCCCTTTATAGATTTTCAAAAATCTTACACCCCCCCTCCACACCTATAAATTGAAAAAATTATAATTTTTTTGTTTACTTTACATTTTACAAATAAACTATATAATATTCGGAAAGACTACTTTTTTATTGATGATAGTAATTATAAAATATAAATAATTGTAAATAATATAATGTTATAGTGGAATTATAAATTGACGTGAGTAATTATTATAATAAATTAGTAAAAAATATAAATAATAGAATGTATAATAAAATTAAAATTTTACTTTGTGATGACTGCTTGCGCCTCCCCAGCGATGTGTAACGCCCCCCAAGGGGGGGCGCCCCCCAGGTTGGGAACCACTGATCTATATTATAATATTATGTCATCATTGGTTATTTCTCAGAACCGTCGCGCCGTCAACGTTGACCAAAAATAACATTATAGTACATCGTCATCAAGGAAATTGTACCGTCTATAGCGTCTTGGTGTCTACTATCTAACATGGTATTATTATACAATATTTATAGTAAATTATAAAATGAAGTATGAAACCATGAACACGATAATAAGAATATGAACCTTTCAGTTTTCCATATTAATTATTAATGTGTATTTACAATTTGTATTTAACGTGTGACTGTGTACTTGATTACTACTACTACTGCAGAGTCGGTAGGAGAATTTAAAGGTGTTAATTATTATGTGCATATATTATGTTTATATCAATATTAACATATGAGTTAAAATTTATTAAAAACAGGTATGCCGTATGCGATAAAACATTGAGAAGTAACAGAAAGTAATTAAGTTTTATTTTTTTTATATTATTTATTGAAATTTTAACTATAAAATTATTATATCCTGAAAGTTCTAATTAGTATACTTTTTTACTGTATTTGTCAAGTTATACAATTTTTTTTTCGGTTTGAACTTAAAATTATATGTATTTATATATAATTAAGCCCTGCAGTCCAGTCTGATCCATTCCGGTCCGGACCAGTTCTGTCTCTATACAGTGTTGTGAACGGGTTGATTAAGTATGTTCCCGTTCTAGAGTATTCTTTCTAACCTAACCTTTCCGCTATAAGAATGGTTTTGTTTTGGTAATTTACGTTCTAATTAGATTAGGGACTTAATCAAACACTTAATGAAGTCTTTATAAACATTTATGTTTATTTATGAGCCATGATAATTTAGTTATGAAATAAAAATTGAAAATTAACGTTTAATATTAAATCCTCTATTAATAAATATATTTTATGTATTTTCGATCGACAACCAATGTTACCTACACTGTTATAAAGGTTTATTATAATATTATTATATATATTTTTAATCACAAGAATCGTATACACTCTTTTTGGCAGGTCAAGAGAATTTGAGATTGCGCATTATTATTCTTTAAAAATATTTTATGAAAATATATATGTATAAAAAAAAAAATGTGTACGAAAATCAAATTTGTATATATCAAATTAATTTATACATATTAATCTAATATTATATAATATTATACTTTACAATATACATCACTATATGGTACAGAATAATCTAGGTAAGCCGTGTTTACGTGTTTATTCTGTGTACTTATTCTTTACGTGTACGAATGCGATTGGGTAATGTATACCTATTATATTAGGCATTAATGTAATAATTTGAGTGTTAGATATATGTTATATTCTGAATTAATCAATATCCTTTAAAGCTTGATTTGAAAAATAAATATCTACCAGTTATTAATTAAAATATACTTTAAATATACTTCACTGTTCACCGCGATCAACGTAATAATTCACATCGGTGTAATCTGCTCCGCGCCATGCATACACTATCTAGTGTAATTCGTTATCGATTTTATTCTAACTTAGATTTAAATCTTAAAGAAATCAATACACGAATTTACATAAAACTTTCATTTAAATCAGCTGTAAGTGAAAATAAACACAGTCAAATAAGTGATAAAGCTAATTTTATCGATTATCTATAAAGCACACGGTTCCAGGCACCGTACTCGTACGCGACTCGGGTACCGTAGATAACATCGTGGCGAAATGCCGCCCAAGAATAACCTGCTTATCAACAGCCAGTCCTCCGCATGCAATAATATACAGAGTAGCCCAAATGATCTAGCGATATCATTAAAAATTGTCATAACTAAAAACATGCAGAACACTTCAACTGACAACATATATTGGATAATCAAAACCGGAAAAGTCCTAATTCCCCAGGTAAGTCACCTACATCAAAAGGAAACAACAACAACCAAAATAAATTTACATACACTACTCCCAACCGCTATGAAGCACTCATTTTTAGTATTACGATCGAATATTACACAGAATACCTACTTTTATATTAAAAGTCGTTGTATTATTCAATACTATAATGGGAAAGTCGATAATGTTAAAATTATTGATATAGAGTACCTACCTAAATAGTTGATAAACAACTAATCAGAATAGTGGACAAAACTTTTTTTGGGTTTCCGCTTACCATCTTACTCCACCTACTCGTTTGAACTTCTAACACATACCTAATATTAATCTGTAACGTATCCTAGATGGATATTTGTGCAAAAAAAATATTTAGGTACTACTTATGTACTTAAGATTTCTAAAAAAGAAGTTATTGTCTATGATTCTATTTCTCATTGACTATTATTAATATGAAAATTTTTAACTATAACAAAGAGTTTGCAAAGTTTCCTTCGCCTCCACAATTTATAACATTTAAATATAAAATTAAAATACCCATTACTTTATATTTATATATCATCGTTTTTAGAAAAGCATTTTTCTTCTGATTATGAAACTTTAATTCACTGCTTAATAGGAAGAAAAAAACAATGGTAATAATATTTTGGTGTACAACAAACATTTTTTTACAAAAATTCAAAATTGATGAGAAACGTATCCGATCAAACTGATTAATCCGTATTCGCGAAAAATGTATTATTTATATATCCATATTATAAACACTATCACAAACGCTTCGTGAATATATATTTATACTGTATCATTACCCGTCGATATAGGGGAGGGCGTTTTTAATCATAGTTAATTTTCGAGAAACGTGCTGCATAAACATACTACGATGAAGGGTGTATCAATTTGAATATTATAATAATTATTATTTTTTTTTTTTTTTTTTTTTAATCTACAACACTATATTATTATTAGAAACATGTGCAGGGTATACTACCCAGCTTTAGAGGATAATATAATTATTAAACCCGCGCTCATACCTGCAGCAATCAGTCCAATCAACCACTAACGTTCATATTTCCGATTCCAAGCAGATTCTGATCGGTCAATTAAGTTGTTATAATTCTATTTCTATACCATATTATATAGGTACTAAGTCCGCTATTTATTTTACTTCTTTATTATCTAATACCTAATAATTTTTGTAACATTTGAAAAACCACAAGCGAAATGAAAAAAAATATTATTAGCGTTATGTTATACTTTTACAGCGTACATTTTTTTTATTTTTGGTAAACACTTTTTGAATCTAAAGTAGATATACGCGCATTATACGAAGTACAGAATGATTCACCAAGCATACTCACTCCTTTTCTTTTCAATAAGCAACACACCCAAATAATAGCTTTTAAACATCACATCCTAATTCAGCTTTAAAACCCAAATTAAAAAATTGAAAACTTGATACAAATAAAATATCAAACACACGGATTGAGACAGCAGACAAAACTTAGTTAAATTAAAAACACAATTTATGATTTACCAAATGCGAGTCTAATAAAGAAAAAATAAAAGATTTTTATTGATCATCTCCGGATAGGATACAAACACAACATACAAGTTCCTAATGGCCAAAAAGGAACCTCCCCATTTTACAACATGGTGAAGTTACCTAAATAGTTAAACACATATTAATAAAAAAAAATACTGCCAATACAGTAACGACTTCAAAATACATAACATACTGCACCCAACATGGACAAAGCATAATTAGGCTCAAATATAATAAATATCACAAATCTGAAAAAACTATAAAAAAAATGAAGAAAAATATAATTTAATTTAATAAATGTATCTATAGTTTAATAAGTAATAACATTATTAAATACATATCACGTATAATCAATTAATTGTATTCAACCATCTATTACAGTATTTATTTAACAATATTTACAATAAAAAAAAAAAAACTTATTCACTTAATTAATCACTTATTATACATTTTAAAACTAATATCCTTAGTCATTGATGCTTTAAAATATTAATAAAAAAATAAGTATCATTTTTGGAATTTTTAATTACATTAATACCAATTATTTTCAAACTATTGAGCACTTTTATATTACATAAGGCGTTTCCTTACGAGATAAAAAATTCTGTTTTTTAAATGATAACCTTCTTTTTATACACTAAATTTTTAGCGGGCAATATTTTTTTTAAAACTGACGTATCAAAATAAAAATTTGAACGTGTAGTTTTTTAGTTGCTGAACTTTATGTACCAAGGCCGATAATAGGTTCATCATAACCCTATTATTATGCATTTTAATTATAGGAATAGTCTCATTTGAAAAACAGAAGTTTATATCACTTACATAACACTCCTTAAATAGCACAACAAATCTCAAGAATTTAAAAGTAAAATTAAAATTTCCAAAGATCAGAATTCTTATAAATGTATTATTAAATGAAAAAAAAATGGAACTGAGCTTGTTTGGTGAATCATGCACTCAGTATTTGTAGACAAAATAGTTTACATAATATGTAATTAAAAATCGGAAATATATTATTTAATAAATACAAAAAAAAAAAGATAAGCTCACTAATTTTTAAGTTTTGATATTCATTTTCCACTCAAGTATAAAAAATGATGACTATGAGAACACACATAAAAATAAAATATGTTCAACATATGAATTAGCGAACCTCAACTAGAAAATTCGTTAAAAACTATAGGGATAAGTCATACTTCAAGTTTTGTAAACTCAAAATAATTTTTTTTAAGCTTTTTTGAAAGTTTTAAATTTAATTTTAAACAAAAATATACCTTTTTTGCTAATAAGGTCTACACAGGAAAAAATATATATTCTAAGTTACAGCTATTTATATTTTATAAAATATATTTATAACTCCTATAGTATATTGATATCAAAATTGGTTTTTCTCGAACTGTTTAAGTTCTAAGTATTCAATTTCAAGTATTTATTAATTTCCTACAAACTGAGCTGTTCAAATTTCCGAATTCAAGATTTCAAAAGTTCAATAAGTTTGAGAATATAGTTTATTTAAAACTGTGTATTGACTTATAAATTTTGATCATCTTATTCACTCTATAGCTAAATATACTAAAAACATAAAAAAATACTGATCAATTTTTTTTTATATATATATATACAACTGAAATTGACCTGAATATAGATTTTGGATGACGAAATACAATCTTATCCCACTAGTGAGTATTATGTATTTTTTTCAATTGATTACATTTTCTACAGCAAATAACCTATAAAAACAATGTTTCCAAGATAAATTTTAGTATGTGGATTTAAAATATTATTACAAATAACATATATACGTATAGAATATCCGATATTTTATTCGATAAAAAAAAAATTGTATAAATAATAAACATTTTATCGGTTTGTAGCGCGTTTCTTTTTAACGCGGCGATAACCAATCGGAGTGCAGCACAATCATTCTTCAAATATAAGATCTATATTGGTAGAAAACAAGCAATTGACCCACTCATCACATTAACTCCAATATTTTCACTTGGTATGTGGCTTATATATGCCAGTTTAACGAGTTTAGTTTAGTGGATGGCATATCAATAGTGTGGCATGATGTACATACAATGAGCCTCGGGCCCATGACCATAGACGGCTTATCAAAAAAGAATAGAATACAAAATAAAAAGATCATCATTAAATGTAAGAATTCAATGATCTTTAAAAAAAAAGTATGTCCTTGTAAAATTAAATTGTTTTAAAATAAATTGAATTTAATATTTAAAAAAATTATTAACACACGCTTATGGATTATTTTATGTGAAGTGGTTGCTCATTGACACATGCGATAATAACCGTGGAACGGATGAAACGTATTTCATATTTAGAACGGTATAGCAAGTTCTTGATTATTTATAACCTATTAGCAGGAATAGATATAGAACTAAATTTTGTATGAAGGTATGTTCCTCATACTCCCTTCTTTCTAATTTGTAAGACTAAAGACCCGCTAAATTATTTTGCCACAGGCAATGGAAGTTTTAATTATGCCACTAATTCGGTCTCGACTCTCGAATCTTATTGCTCCAATAAGACTGTGTCTCGGTGTTCGAAAATTGGAACTTTATATCAACTGTTGGGTAATATGTAGTAGTACTTATCGTTATAGAAAATTATTATAAATACGAATGCCTACAATTTTTTTTTCAAAGGAAATTTACGATTATCTTTCATAAAGTACATGATATTTTAATAATAGGGATTATCGAACTACGCTCTTTATTTGAATTAAAATGTTTGAATTATACTCGATCGCATAGAATATTTATTTTTGTTGGCCACTATAATCATGGTGTGTATCTATCAATTTAGTATTATCATTCTGTTATAATAACATAAATAATTAGCTGTAAATACATATTTTCATATTATTTTTTGAATAGCAAATATATGTATATATTATTTAATTACTATAATTTAAATACAATAAACTTCAGATATTAAGAAATAAAATTTTTTCTCTCGTCCACTGATATTTTTTAATTAATAGCCAAATAGGTTTTTTTTCACAGTGTTATTCGAACATTAGGTATCTTTTTTAAACCTAAGTGTAATTCGTACATAATATTTTTCCGTCCCGAATATAATTCGGCCATATTTCATAATCATTATAAAGACTTGTTTCACCCATGATATTTTTACGGGCGGAATCTAATAATTGGGTCCCGATCATTTCTATTAAGTATTAAGTGCTAAAATTTATTTCAAATGCTGCAGGATTAATACAGTTATTGTTTCCATATATATTGTTTTTAACGCGTTTCGATTTGTTAAAATTATGATCACATGAAGTCCTAAAAATATATAGATTACGACTTGGACAACTTATTGGTCCCTACTATATTATAATCTAACCCACGGTGTCATCGACCCATTTTATTTTTTAATTTTATGCCATCACAATATGGAATAATTATTATTAACTTGATCAGAACAATGATGTACATTAAGTAGCCTATATCTACGACGCCGTATATATATAACTTATAGATGGAATTTTGATAAAACATAATACTATCATCTGTATCGATTGTTATTATAGCGTAGTAGCCAGTAACAACTGCAATTATCGACAAACGGATAAAATAAACGAATAAATTTACTTTAAAAGCTTAAAATATAAATGCCTTGCACTACAAAACTTGTTTGAAATTCAAAGCAATATTGTAAAAAAGAATAAACAATTTGCGACTTGATTAATTTTCAACGTCACGTGGTGACGCCTGAATTTATTAAAACATTTTTACCCACGCAGTGAGCGTTAACCAAAAATACATTTAAAACATCATGTAAGCTTAAGACTAGACTATCTCACTGTACTTAGAATGGTTAATTATTAAACAATAAAAAAAAAAACGTAGAAAAAAAATTTAATACATTTTACTGAATCAATTTCATTCAAAATTTAAACGAAAATCAAGTTTAAACTTAAAATTATCAGAGTATAGTTTTCAAATTTATTTTCAGCTAATAACTATTTGTTTTAAATTCTCTTCGAATGTGTTTATACTTAATATTTAATACTATATATCATATTTTATCACGCTAATTTAACAATATTATAAAGTATAATACATTTTATATATTATTTTTGTAAATAAAAGCTACTTAATATTATTTAAACTATAACAAAGAGAAACACACGTGCTAAATAATATCATTTATTTCAGTGTTATTTTTTTTTTTCTGAAAGAATCCATTGGACAATTTGTACATAATACAATCAGGTGACTCAAAGACGTTAAAATCTGCGACAGCGCACCCATTATATTTCTACAGCATTGGTAATTAATTTAGTCGACAAAGGTCGATACCATTAGCGAAAAAGGGACATCTCCCGATGTGTGGGTGTAATTTTTCATTTTGTCCTTGGTAAATAATAGGTAGCTGTAAGACCGCTATAATACTGACGTTTATGCTCATCAAGACCTTCCTTCTGAAAAAATGTCGTGTTTAAATAAAATGTTAAATTTGAAATGAATAATAATTAAAATAAAATGAAAAATTTATAATCTGATTTATAAATTTAAAAAGCGTGTATATTGTATATATTATTTATCTCATGAAACATAACTGTAACATAATAGGTCAAAAACTTAAAATATAAGTATTCAATTATATACATAGGCTTAATTATATGACAAGATATATTTTATTAATATATTTAAAAATATTATATTTATTGTATACGACCACGTACTAAATTCCATAATATTATATTTACCTATAGGAATTGTATTAAAATTAAACCAACTGCTTCAGTGACAAGAGCATAATATATATTATCTATATACATAAATAGCATATATTATAATGTGGAATACGATATTGAAAGTTTAAACCATCAAATTTGGATCAATAATCGGAATGAACTATATTATTAGTTGAAAATATCTGTTTTCAACATTTTAAGTGATGTATAATTAAATAATGATGTTAGTATAAATGTGATTTTATAAATTAGTTTTTTTAAACCGGTTAGGTACACCACATATTTATCATAAATTATTTTTATATTTTCAAATGTCGTCAAAATTTGAACTTCAAGCGCTCATAAAAAATGTATGTGGCTTTTTACTAAACTTTTTTTTTATATCCAATCTAAATAATATATGAGAAATCTTGTATTAAATTTTCAAGCCCTAGTCTTAAAATAAAAAAAAATTATTCATTATAGTTTAAGACTTTTCGTAACTTTGACAATATTTTTACAAAAAAACTGTATTCACATAAAAATTCCAGTTTTGCCATACTTTTTTTTTATGTTTCCCCGATTATTTTGGGAAAAATTTTATTCCCTTTCTTACCCCACAAAAAAAAATATACTTTATTTACTACCAGGAGCCTTCCTCAAATTTTAATACACAAAATAACCAAAGCCAACTAAATATAATAATAATTACAGTTATTACTTCATAGTTAATAGTGCGTTAATTGAAACATTTTAAATTTAAATTACATTTTATATTATAAGAATACGTAGGTATAGTTTTTGATTTTTTGTAACTTTATTAATTCAAATAATATACCTAATTATTAATTACTATAAGATTGCAACAAAATCATTAAATCAAAATATATACTCATCACTCAACTGTCGTTCAAAATATTTACTGGAAATTCTATACATTGTATTGAAATAGATATTTTATTCAAATTAAAAACATTATCTATTAAATGGACACAAATTTAAATCACAATAATTTAACCGTGAACCGATTTTACGTTAATTTAGTATTAGTAAAACAAAACAAAAAAAATCGACAATTCTAAATGGATAAAATTTCAATGAACATATCGATTTTATAACTATCTTACAAGAATTCTGTTCAAATATTGCAACGACATCGATTCGAGTCAATATTAGTTTCGAATAAACATTAAACAATGCGTATATTTATTTTAAACACAAATACAGACTTGTGAAAATAATAATCGTCCACGTGAGCACAAACGTTTATCAAATGTCCGTACTTACTATCTATACAAACACACACAAATTTAAAAAAAGTGCTGTTTAATTTAAAAAATATTATTATCAAAAGTAAATTTAACTATTTTCTTGATAAATATCTATCTTTTAATATTTAATCTCTCTATGGTTTAACTACTTAAATAATATGACTGAAATTCCGGGTAGAGATTATTAAACATAAATACCTCATACGACTTTAATTATTAAATTCATTAAATTGGCTATTTATAATCAATGATTATAATATGTCCTATAAAAAATATAAATTCACTTGGCCGTTTATTCTTTTGATCTTCAATCAAGTTACGACGAGGACACCGCACTGACCAAGGACCATGTACGTCATTCCATAGATAATTAACATCTATAATTTATACTAACCCACGTTTAACATTTAACACGTTCAAATTTAACCTACAATAAGTGTCAAGTATAGATGTATTAAGTTCAGCTTTTGTGTATACAAGGTAATATTGTATCATATTAATTAAAGATTTAAATTTTCATTTTTTTTTTTTTTTAAGTTTTAATTTAGGTGTCATTCATTACAATTTAAAATATCAAAATAATTTTTTATTCTTATTTTTTCTCACCAAATAATGTTACAGAAGTTCAATACTAATAAGTATTCAAATAAAAGTATTTAAATTTTTTTTTTATATTTGAATACTATGATCAATATTTTTATTTCATATTTTAATACCTTATTTTTCAAAAAAAAAAAAATAAAATGTCTATTATAATACTGCCAACTATATCTTCAATAGGTTTTGCTTGTTCTCCGTGTGATTATTACTCTAAACAAATTTTTAAAAGGTCTTTTAACGAGTGATTTTAAATTTCCAACTTTATTTTTCCTAATTGCTTTAAAATTCCCCAACAATCCTCTCCTTCTATTTCTACGTTTCTCTTACCCTTCGGTTTCACCAATTATATATAAATATTAAATTATGAACTCATAAGGCATTTGATGTATCACACCTATACGGATCCCACCTTTCATTTTTAATTTATTTTTTACATTTTTTTCAGATTAACGATCTTTGTAAAATCTGAACTATAACACAAGCAATTTTTTTTTATCTTTCCTTATTAAATGCTAAGTCAACTGATACATTTATTCTCAACATTTTAATACCTTTCTCTGTAGCATATTTCTACCTCATTCGTGATCTTTCTATTGGTCTTTTTTTATGTATAGTTAATACATGGTTAGTACTTTTTTTATAATATCATTATCGCCTCTCCACGTGTGTCTAAACTATTCCATTCTCCTAATTTTTAGATATGATAAAATACTTGATTTGCTAAGTACAGTCTATACAAGTCGATATTTCTTCTTCTTTATTTTTCTAACTTAATATTGTACATTGGTCTGAAAAATCTCTTAATATCTTTCTTTCAAATATTGCCAATTGTTATCACCTTTCATTGAAAACCATATTTCACATGCATAAGTAATTATTAACCTCAGATAACTTATACAAAGCAAAGCTTTTGACTTTCTTGATAGTAATTTAAATTTTAATAGCTATGACACCAGTTTCCACCTGATATTCTTTCGTTTATTTTTTAAATTGTTTTTTATACAGGAATTAAAACAAAGATTTCTATGCGCTATATTCTGTTATATTTCTACCATTTATATATGTATCTTGTTACATTTTAATAATTTATGCCTACTTATTATGATTTTTTCACATAGTTACCTAAATTTGTAAAAAGAGCACAGCCTGTATAGTTCATGATATAAACCTTTATAGTATTCATTAAAAACATCAAAGCCCAATAATAGTTTTTTTTTTTTTTACTACATACCAAAATATAAATGTACTACATCAAATATATCTGCGTACGTGTAAGAAATAATAATGAGAATTAAGGTATGGCTATAATAATCATTTTACTTAATCTACAAAAAGTTGTAAAATAAGAATAAAAATTTAAAAAATAATATTCTCAATGTATTTAAAAGCAGTATCTTTTCAACTCAATTCGAATACACGATAAAAGTATTCTTTACATAACTATAAATATTAAAATACACTTTCATAAAAATTTAATTATTATATTATATAAGTAATTCTATACCTTGACCCGTTACATTAATCGAATATTGCTTAATTTAGAATAAAGAATATTTAACATAAAATTGTATATGAATATATAAACTTCTATGAAATATTTCATAAATATTTATTTCAATAATTTAATATTTCTGAAATGTACTTAAGATACTGAAATAAATAGTGTTGAATTATAGGCAACTTCGGATTTTGGAATTTGATTTATTTTTATAATGATTCAGTAATTAAATAATATATTATCGAACAAGCAGACTCATAATAATAATATATTATAACCAGTTTATGTTAACGAAATGAATAAATCACTCAACGATGTGCAATTATTTAACATCAAAAGTATTGTTCTAAATCTTAAAGTAGAAACTACAAATAATTTATTTAACATATCTTAAATGTGTAGTTATATTAGTACTTACGGTTACGATAAATAAAAAAAACACTACTATCCAGGAATTATCATTTGATATATTTTGACTTAGATTTATTGATTTATAAACTACAATCAAAAAATCATAAATAAGTTTTAGATACATTTTGAAATCTTAAACACAAAGTCATATATTTATATATTAATTTAGTAATTACTCCAATGCATCTTATTATATGTGCGTACTATGAAATATATTATAATGAACTAATGACTAATAAAAATACAATAAATTTGTATTAATTGTATGTTTTAACTTGTCTTTGATGTCAATAAATCTGGTTCCTTCCTTACACTGATTATATTAGTTATATAAATAAGAGTATTAAAAAAAAAATAATAAATAATTATAATTAAAATTAAAAAAGTGAACGTGAACGACTTTGTATATTATACACTGGACGGGAATAAATTCAATTTTTTAGAAAATTTTCAGAACATAGACTACATAACCATCGATTTTTGAGTACACACCGTATAAAACGTTGGACTGAAAGTGTGTGCCCTATTCTCGCCCAACTCTATTTCCATCATTACCTATTGCTAACATCAAGCTTCTGAGATTATTTTCGATCTAATTTAAATATAACATACTTCTTTGAATATGTGACTCAAGAATTTAGAACCACAATCCGTAACAAACATATTTTTGAATTTTTCCAAGAAAATATTTTTGATATTAAGCTTATTACTTCAAAAATGTTTAGTTTATATTATAAATGTATAATTTATTTAAAAAATAGTGTCAGGTAAAGTTTTGATGATATTTGGTCACAAAAAAATTAGAAAATTAAATTGTTTATTGCAATATAAACAATGCAATACAGCATCAAACTCAATATCATCATTCAAAGAATCAAATAATTGTTGATCATATTTCTGAAAACGAAAAAAAGACGGCTATTTTATGAAATAATCAATGCTGTAATTAATAAAACTAAACCAATTCCAAATCTTAGCCAATTTGTCCATTTTTCGTTATGAAACTTAAACAATGCAATTCATAAAATCAAGACTTTCTATAAATCACTTCATTAATTAAAACAACAATTAGGTTCAATTCTGAATTTGAGAGTTATAAACTTGAATGAAAAAATTCAAAAACTCATATTTACAATATTTTAATTTATTTAAAAATAAAAAAGGTGGGCAAGTGGGTACTTTGATAATATTATTATTTAAGGAATATAAATGTATAAGCATTTAACAAAAATTAAATATCTACTATTAAATATTCGACTGCATCCAAATTGCTGCATGTCATTTCTGAAAGGAATCTACCTGATTTTCACACCACTTAAAAGAGGGGTCTGTTCGAATTGTATGCCATGTACCCAAAAATGTATTTATTATGCACTCATATGCATAACTTAAAACATTTTTTTGAACTTTTCTAATTTAAAAAAAAAAACGCAGTGATTAGTTTCTAGATTAAAATATTTTTATATGTGAATAAATATTTAACAAAACTGTACCTATTATAATATATTTTAATCTATTTCACATTAACTTAACTGTAGTGAGGATCATGGAACTACGAGTTGAAAATATATTTTGTAAAAAATACAAAAAACTTTTTGTAATTAATGATTTTAAATTTTATATACAAAAGTTATTATGCAACGATATTAAAAGGTGGACTGGCTGTAAACGTTCGTGTAAAACTTACATAAAATTATACTCTACAAGATAAATCATAACCACAACAAAAATGACAAACAAAAATTAAATAGACAACACGTATGTAATAATTTGAAACGTAAAGCTGTCAATGATCCTTTTGAAAAACCAAGTGAAATACTATATGGACGATAAATGACACGATACGAGTTCGAAAAAATTTACATTACGCCCGATCAAGCATTTATCGCAAACTGTCAGATACTTTGATTGATCTACATTACAGCTTTAGATAATTTAAACATCAAACTAATAGAGACAAAAATTTTTATTTATTAATAGTTATGAAAATAATATTGAAGCTCTTACAACATAAGCAAATTTAAATGTTTAAGTGATTGCGAAATTTTGTTTATTAATGGTACATTTAAAAATTATACCAAATACTTTACCAATTATTCAAAATTTACGATGTTAAAACTTTAAAATCATAACTATATACCACCATTTTTTTTTTTTTTTTTTTATTAACAGGAAAACAAAATAAATGTATGAAGATGCCTTAACTAATTCATTAATGAAGATGAACGATTTTAACTTAAATTTATCACCAGAAATAATTTACGCTGACTTCAAACTAGCTATTCATTCTATACAGATAACAGATAATTGTTTTTCCAAATTCAATAAAAAAAAAAATATGTCGTTTTCACTTAAAGCAGAGCATATAGCTAAAAAATTCAATTAGTAGATTTATGAACAAATTTTAAAAAGAAAACAGAAATCGGAATATTTTTAAAATTATTTTTTGATGTAGACAACTGTTTTACATACGAAATCTTAGAAATTCAATCCATCGATGATTGTATACATGAATTTTATAACTATTTCTTAAAAAATTATATGATGGCCAACAGTTAATTTCTACCATCCATTTGGGCTGAATTTTCTATTTCTATGATGCGTACAACTAATGTTTGTGAATCATTTCATTCCAAACTGAATACCATGTTTACTCTTCAAGTTCTAGTACATTTCAGTTAGAAGATATCTTAAAGCTAATTAAATTTAATATAAATATAAAAAACGTAGTTCAAATTTAAATAAGACACGTTGAAAAATATTGAAAACAGAAAATTTATAAATTCAATTATCACGCAATTTCAAAATAACAAAATTAATAGAATTTTATTCTTAGAAAATTTGGCATACATGGCGTTGCCGATATCGAAATAAATAAAATAATAGGCTTTTCCAAATTTCCAATATATGACGTTGAATATGACAATATAGACAACATTATTATTATTATTATTATTATTTAAAAACTCCACCAAATTTTATTATATTATTAGGTATTTATTTTAAATATACTGTATAAAAGTTTAAAATACATTCAGTTGATTATCCTAAACTACAATTGTTTTATTTAATATTTAATATTCACTGTATCGCCTCCAATATTTATATATTTTATTGTGATATAACAAAAGCCCATTTCTTCAAAATAAAAGTAAGTTAAATTATTTTATTTAGCAAAATTATGCAAGGCATACAATTCGGACAAACCTTTCTAAGAGATGGCATGCAATTTGGACATTTCAATTTATGTATATTTTTTTGGCATATTCCGAATTATTCTTTTCATATTAATAAAAAAAAAAAAATTTAGTTTTTTTAAAAATTGAATTTACGTAAATATTTCCGTTTCTCATTATCCCCCCTCCTCACAATTATGAAAAAAAAATAACTGAAAATTTACCAACCTATTTTTAAAAAATAAAACATTTTATCAAGTACACAAAAAAACACAAATCGTTAAATACAAAATACAATCACTTCGTTTAGAATCTAAAATGTAAACGAAAACTTACTACTAATAACAAAATTGTTGTCATTATTACAAACTATTCCATCCACCAGTACATTAGCTGAGTGAACTTTTTCAACACTTACAAGAATTAAAAACACCTACATTAAGAAACTATCTGTGACAAAATCATCTTTCATCGCCATCAATGTTTTCAATTAAAAAAGAACTACTGAAAAAGTGGTAAAAAACCTTAAATCATGATGAAGTAATTGAAAACTAAGTAAATTGAGTAGATAAATCGATGCATGTAACAGATATTTCAAAGTGAATGTTTTCTTTTTTTGCACTTTTATTTATTGAATTTCAATGCTATTAGAGCATATAATACAGTATTAATAAGTATATATTGAGTAAAATAATATAGTGAGCAATTTTATTAATTTTTAACGCATGTTTAAATATTTTTTAAATGCAAAATTTGATAATTCAAAATATTTTCTAAAAAAAAGTTGTTAAATTAAATTCTCATAATTTAATAGTTACAGACTATTTGTACGTATAACTTTATATAAATGCAGCTTTATTTTATTGTATTTTTAGAATAAATAATACAGCTCTAAGAGGATGTTTTTCACTAATAAAAAACCATCACCAACGATTAGTTTTCAATTTAGTCGTCATCATTTTTTTTAACTCAGATTTATTAAACTATTATAGAAAATATATTAAAATATTTTTTAAATATTTTTGGTCATTTTTTAATGGTAGTATTGTAATAAAATTAATTTTTATATCATATTAGCTATTCTTAAAAGCATTCTGTGATTGAGAGCCTAAAGGGAATTATTTACTTGAACTTAATTACAAATAATTTATTTTATGATTAATTAATAATTATCATACAATAGGTTACTTGTCACTTAGACAATTGGATGACGCGACTTGCATACTTCGATATACTTCAAGAATACACCCACACTCGGTCATTTTAAAAACTACATAAATCATTAAATAAAAATTTTACAGGAACTACAAAAAATTTAATTACCCCTGAAATTCACCTATTTTTGTTCTTACACCTATTTACTAATTTATTTATAAGGTTTCTGATATTCGTAATCCATAATTTTAAAATAGTCTATGTTTGACCAAAATGCATTAAATTGAAATAAAATACAAAATGCTAATTAAAAAATAAAACAAAATAGATAAACAAAGAAATATTAATAATGCTTGTATTATTACACAAACTGAAATTAATGTTTAAAAAAAAATAACTTAACTTGTCTTAACTTGACAAAAAGCAACAAAAGTTAAAAACAACTTTGATTGATCGAAACTTGACAAAATGTTACAATACACGAACATTTTTGAATAAAACTTAATAAAAATCAATATATAATAAACCTGACTTGTGTAATTTTTGCAGTGATTTTAGTTTCTTGTAGTAAATATTTGTATTATAAATATGAATCTGACAAATGTAGTTTTTATATAGAATACATAACAAGGTATATATAATTATCAAATTTGACAAAGTCATTATTAAAAAATCGGTGATTTATTTCGTTTTTGAAATAACCTTATTCAATTAAAATAAATCTATTGTAATATTATTAAATTTAATTTAAAGACACAAATACAACAGACGTAGGTGGTAATCAAGAGTTTTAACGAATTCGGAATTAATAACCACCTTGCCAATATAAGTGATTATACTATATATTATAGTATAATAAAAATATTATTTACTTTATTAATTTTACGTGGTGTAATAATATATTACTGTTATATAATGTTATTTGTTATCTTCGCCATAAACTAATGTTTGTACAATAAAACAACGTTTGTGTTGATATTTATGTCCTCTTAACAAAATGTTTATATGTATAGAAATATTTATGAATCATCTTTCTATAAAATAGGTTTAAACTTTATACAAGTTAAGACATTAAATTTCAAGAAAATAAAAAAAAACAATTCCATGATTTAAAATTCATTTTATTATTAAAATAAACATTCAAACACCCACGTAATAATGAATAACATAATTGACTTTTCTTAAAAATAAACGGAGGGTCTATAGATATAAAACATATTTTTGTAAATATGATTTGATTACAATTATGTCAAAACCATTATCATAGATAAATTATTTATACTATCACATACATCAAGTAAGTACACGCCACCGAGTCTAAATATTGTCTAAAACCATCGACTATAATATAATGAATAGTCACTAATACTGCAACTGATTGGTAGTTTAGTAGTTAAGTACAAACATATTTTTACTCTGTAAAGTGTGCATACTACATAGTATGTAGACCTCAAATAATCTTTAGAATTCGAATGAAACCATTTAGAAATTCAAAGGACTCTTTTTTTTCAAAGGCAACCACAACTCATTTTACTGTATATTCTTAAGTAGATGATTTTTATGAGAATTTTAATATGTTTAAATATAAATTTTAACGAGTAGATTTTAAAGTTTGTTAACTTTGTGTAAACTATTTAATTATTTATCTAATTTTACTATACATAACTTCCGTACCTATTTTCTAATAGTACTTTCATTGTATGGTTGGAAACTATAATGATTCAAAAATTATGACAGTTAATATTTATTTTTTTACATTTTATAATTTATAAAAACTGTCAAAGTATAATAAGTATAAAAAAAAATATTAAGGAATTTTCGCCTCATTCAATCGTCGATTTTAATTACTCAGAAACTGTTTATTTTTATATCGATATAGATACATCAACATATTCAAAAAATATATCATCAATATTTAATAATTTACAGTAAATAAAAATTTATTTTTAATTTGAAATAATATAAGTTTATATTGCCCCAGAAATCACTCCTTTAATGATATTAAAAGCACCTTAAAACATGATCCTTAAATATATAAAAAAATTCAAGTATCAAAATTGTAATATTATTATATTATTTAGAGAAAAAAATGAGAGTAACGAGCATACCTATACTTATTACATACTTTTTGACTTTTTACTTATCATTACCCGCGTTATTAGTCAAGTATATTATTTTTCAATATCATAATTCTGTGTAGCAATGCCTTATTTGAAAATAAAGAGAACACAGAGCGTCACATTTATATCTGTTCGAATAATAAATTCCTTCGTAATAATTAATTTATTAATTCTTTAAAAATAATAATAATACAACCATTTAATATAGTTAGCTCACAATAAATATTTAATGTACTAGGTCATACAATATATACTTGCATCTTTACATAATATTATTATAATGTAATTTTGCACTCTTCGTAACTAGTGATTAAAATAAATTACGTTTTTCGTAATAATAATGTTGGTAGATGTAAGTAATAAAGATATTTTATTTATTTAATTGTAAGAAAAAAAACCATTAGAGTATTGTCAACTTGGATCGATTCAGCTTTGCGTCAAAACATCAACATTCGTTATTATGAAATCTTTACGACAGTCCTGATTATAAGTTAAAATATTTGAGTACTACAGTTATTGATAAACAGAATTTCAGATAACATCAAGCATTACATAGCTATTTTTCATTTATTTTCTCAACGAATACGAACAAAAGCAATTCTATAGTTGATAAAGAAAAAAAATAATAATAAACAAAAACAGTTTTATGTTGATTATAGTATAAAAAAGTATTATATTAGGTGACTCTTTTATCGTAAATTGAAGAAAATATTTTAGCCATACAAAAAATGTGTTATTTTTGTAGCTCTTAGTATTATAATTTATAAGTTATAAAAATTAATTTTGTAGAGTTTTAATAATTTTTACTTCAACATTAAATAAAAATTACTTATACGAGAGATAATAATAAATATTTGTTAATTGTTCTATGATAAGTATCTTGTATAAGTAAATTAAATAAAAAATATTTTTGCATAATGATACGTTGCGCATAAAACTCGGTAAACAACAGAAAGTTTAACTAAATTAGAAATTTAGAAATACACGTGCTTTGAAAGTGTACTTACAAACAGTTCAAAATCTGTCACAATACTCTAATTTAGCCTCCCCTCACTTTGTCAAACCATGTTTATTTTGACTCTCTGTTCATGCAAAGAAATTCTTTAAACAATTTTATTCACTTCATTATATGGCCGTGTCTTCTTTTAATTTATGCTTTTTTTTGAAATTTGTTTATAAAAATAATTTCTAATGATATAAATTCTTAACACATATTACGACAGCAGCGAACAATTTACGCGCTATAGCATCTGTAGCGGAACACCATTCGGAATAAAATTCTTAGTAAACACTATTAAGTGGATAAGAAGTAGATATGAGTATCCATAATAGCTATATTCTACATGACCTATATAATATTTCACATCATTATGACACCTGTGCACCAAAATAACGACACGAACAAATATAATTTATAATGCACTTAATAAGTAAAATTATTTTGCTCCTAAAATTCATTTACATTTCTTTTTCTACGTATAACTTAGGTATAACTTAAAATACCTTACAAAAAATACAGTCAATGAAAATAAGTAGTTGGGAGTAGTAATGTAGATACTAATCTGTCTGACGTATTGAGTAACATTTATAGGTAATTAGTTTAAAATAGGTGTAATAGGTGTACATAATATATTAAATGTAATACACAATTATAGGTGTTATACATAATATAATATGATCAAATATATTAGCATGTGTAATAAACATTTCGATAAGTACATAATACATCATATTATATTATTTGAACAATAAACTCAAAACGTTACAAAATATGATGATTAATAATAAAAAAATATATTTATATATACACAATACACATTTGAAAACTCTTTACATTATGCCCGTGTGAAAGCATTTATTATTATAGTCTAAAAGCAAGACACCTATAATCTTTTAAAATAATTGACATTGACACCCTTATACCAACATATTACTTTTAAATATTTAATTATTTTAAAAGGTTTACAAATATTTTCAGCGGTCATATTGTTATATACGCAATACGCAAACATATATATTCGATATGTGAACTATTTAATTAACTACACTAATATTTCTAAAACAATTTTAGATTTCTTAAAATTTAGAAATTAGAATTTTTTATCACCGACCATAATTTAAAGTTTTTAAATTTTCTATTAACAATAACCCTATATATTCTTATTTCATAATCATTCTAACAGCTAACTTTTCTAAAAATGTTAATTTCATTATCAAAAATCAAATAAATATAAAAAATATTTTATATTGCCTAATAAGCATTTAAATGTTAGATATAAACTTACAATGGATGTGAGGGCAAGGCGTTTCTCACAAAATAAGTAGTCTAAAAAATACATTCTTGCCGCTCGCTTAGTCGTCAAAATTATACAAATAGAATACACTTTAAATGCTTACCTAACCAAAAATAATTTGTTCAACGTCCGATATTAATACGTCAACGTTTAAAAAAAGTATGTATTCTAATGCTTCCTTCATGATTAACATGGGTACAGTTTAAAAAAATTTGGTAAAAAATGATTGTTTTATTCATATATTATTAAAAACAAACACATAAATTAAATATTTGTATGATATATTGATATAAAAACTTATTTTATTTAAATACGCGAAAATTGACTAACGTAATTGACTGCGTATAATATTTTAAAGTCATTCTTAAGAACTGAGCAACGTATCTTAGGTAATCTAGTTGTTAGTTTATAATATACGTTTTCAAAAAATAATTAATAATACAAATTTTGAAATGCAATACAATATAATAATAAAAACCTAGGTGTATATTATATAATAACACTACCGAATGCCCCAAATATTATGAAGATAGAGATTTTGACAATGTTTGTGTAACAAATTATAGATCTTGGAAAAATAATAATGAAAAAAAAAGTCAAAGGAAAAGATATAATATCACCATTGTAGACCCATAAATAAACCTTCAGTGTTAATATCGATTTTATTATTTAATACTGTCCTCTTTGTACATAACGATAAGTAGTTCAATTGACTTCTACTCATATATGTGATAAACATATAGTTGCATACGCTATAAACTCATATCAATCATAACTATAATAATGTACAAAGTTAAAGTATATTGCACTACGTGTAAAAATTAATTTTATTATTTATCAAACGTTAAATATTATGTTCTACTTATTAAATGTATGATTTTTTTTTTCTCTAGAGTCTAAAATTACCATCATATTGTGTTGTGTACACTAAGAAATAAATTTAAAAAACAAAATATGTGCCAGTATAATGATAGGTTTTTACTACATACATTTTCTGGTATAATATTATTATTAAGAAGATGCTACACGCCAGTTTTATGTGTACCTATTAAAACATATTCACAATTTATTAGTCGTATTGTGTACAGATTCATTTGAATATCATAAAAACAATATTATACCAAATTATTAAAGAAAAAATATAAATTTTTATGAAATTCGTCTTGTTATTGTGCAACACAATGATTATTGTTGAAGTATTTCCATAATTTCTATTGTAAATAAATAACTATATTTTTAACTAAATACCTACTATATATGAAACCACAAAAGCATTGGCTATTGATTTAAATAAATCGATGGAATTCTTATATATTATTATTTAAACACACTGTCTTGTGTAATTAAACAATTATTACTATTTATTATACTATATCTTTATATTACCCACTTATGCTTTAAACATTTAAATATCAATACAATATTTAAACAATTATCACTTCATCCAATTCATTATGTTCACACATTATGCTCTAGTCGCCATAACTTCTAGTATAATAGTTTATCCACTTAACAAATAATAATTACCCATAAGTAAAGTTATAGTCATAACTCATAAATAAATTCATATTATGCAGGAAAATAAATTTCAAAAAAGAATAATACATCCATACTATATATCAATACAGTACGTAATTGTATGATCAACAAATTATTATTAAAAATTTGAAAATTATGATTCAGAATGGATCTATGCAGTGCCGCATTTAAGGGGGAGCATTGGCTGCAACTGCCCCAAGCGTCAGTATTGTGAGGGTGCCGAAATTTCGTCAGAAATGTATTCACAAGTGAATACCTATTAAAACTTTTATAATTGAAATTATTTTAATAACAGTATTATATAATATAATATGTTAATGTATTATGCTTTTAACTAATGTATTTATAACAATATAGCTATCAACGATCGAGAATTATTCATATCCCAAATCGTTTTCCAAATTTTTTGTAATTATGTTAATAGACAATATAGACACTATGTCTATTATAGTATCTTTTTCTAATTAGCGGCGCTGTTTATTATTGATTTATTATTATATTTGTTTTATATTATTTTAATTATAACAGAAAAAAAAAGTTAAGTGGATATCAAAATCGTAAATAAACTTTATTAGAACACAAAAAACAACTTATATAATGAATAATAAGCAGGGTTCAAGTAACAAACATTCAAATATATCTTTGAAGAGGGGGAAGGGGATCATGCAATTATTAAACAATATTTTTTTTTTAAAGCTATTAATATTCTTTTATTTATTTAAAGTCTTAAAGGTTCATGAAGATATATCTCCCATATTTTTTGTAGGTTAAACACCTTAGGAAGGTGCCAATATTTTTTTACATCGGGGCACAAAATATCTAAATTCAGCACTATAGATCTATATAGGTAAATAGATAAGTTAACAATTTATTAAAATAATCGAAAAACTTAAAAATGCTTACATAATAACAGATTAATTTTTCTTGTATTTAAGTTTGTAGAAATCAATAACAAAAATAAACCAAATCATAACATATTTACTTAAATAAATTAAATACCTATATAAGCTATAAAATCTTTAATTTATTCTTTGTAAAAATGTATTGGTTTAACATATAATAATTTATTTAGTTTCGTTTTTATAACATCAAATCAGTATCACTGAAATAACGTTAGAATAAAATAAAAAGGGCTTTAATGCATAAAAAGAAATGAACAACCATTGATGACTAAAACTAAAACACACACAATTATTGAATTATTTCTGTATAAGTGTATTTATTTGTTTATATATATATACTTATATTTTTGTTGTTTACACTTAAATTCAATTAAAATGTATACAACAATTTTAAGACCGTCCACACAGGGAACCAATATATTATTATAATTCACCGATTCTTTTTTACAAATTAATTTTATTCATAGGTGTCTCTCAAATTTTATTTTTCAATTTTATTGTACATAAATACACAACACATAATCTATACTATAGTCTGATCATATTTAAAACTATAATATTAAATGATCATATGAAATTTGTTCAATTTCTGTCCACATATATTAAAAGTTGTTTATCTTTCTTGCAACATTTTAAAATGTGAAGAATATACCAATATACCATCATATAATATATTAATATATACCCCCTTACTGTATCTACCGCTTAGTATACAATAACATTAATAATATTTCGTAAAACGCTATAAATTATAATAGGATTTTTACCTTTTAAACGTATTTTAAAGTAAACAAGTATCAATACTCTAAGCTATAGTAGTTTTATAATTTAAATATTATTTATAAAAAAAAAAAAGAAGCAACAGTGCTAAACTGTAATAAAAAAACGCAAGGTCACCCGCATACGAAAAAATATACTCACGAAAGAGAAGGCATGTTATTATCAATACAATAAATATGCAAGTATAAAACGTATCTAATATTCAAATATAAATACAATCATTATTCATTACAATCGCCTAAAAATATATTCTTACATTGTACACAGTGTTGTCTACGTAACATTACAGTAATATCTAGACGGCCTTACCCCACCTCAGCCCACACACAACTCATCATATCAGACTTTTACTAGCTGCGTTCAAGAGAAGGTCTATTATTATCACGTTAAACGTTTCACTGTTTTAAGTTTTAACCACTCGTCATTCGTCAAAATAATTCGGACTTGTTTTTTATTGTTATTTTATTCAAACACTGAATCCAACGTCACTAGTCGTAAATATTGTTTTTTGTTGTTTTTTTTTTACTCGTATTATAAACTTATGTCGTGAAAATCTTTTAATTTCTAGTTCATCTGAATTTTAAAGGTTAACCGAGAGTGTAATAAATTGTAAGTACTACGCCCGTCATTTTTATTCAAGTACGTATCAATTATAACGACTTTACTCAATAATTTTTAATGTTTTATAAAATTTCGACCCAACAACATACGTCAAGTATAATATATAATATGAAGAGTTTATTTAAGAAAGTGGTTAAGCATCATTTTTAGTTTTAAAAATAAGTTTTATGTTCATTGGACATGATGTGTATTTAAACATAAATGTGTCTTGGAGGATTACCATCTGGAATGTATAAGGATGATAAATTTTTGATAGGTGGATTATATTGTGTATTGAAATGATGAAGGTGAAATAAAATATTGCGAAAACTATTATAAAAGCATTTAGCTTCTTCGTGTAACATATATTGAATATACTAACATCTAACATTATTCCAAAATATTAACGAAGTAGGTATATGATTTGAAATAAAAGAAGAGCATAAGTAGTACCATATTAAAACTTAATTTTCTTAGTACAATATTTTAAAATGTTTTCATTTTATTTTATTTAGTGTTCTAAATTTTTTTCGCTTCATTGTAACAACTAAATCCCCTATATATCTTTGTCCAAATATGTTTATACTTTTAAAAATAGTTGGTAAAATAAAAATAAAATATATTAAATGTCAATATACATATTATAAATTGATTTATTTAAATTGTTTTTGATGTTTAAGATTTTCATATTAAAAAATTCTATTTTAGTTTAAACTTTATTATGATATGATAAAATACTTATCAACGAATTTTGGCTATCGTCCTATACTGTATATGATTTTTGTAAATAATGTATACAATATTATGTTTATTAATAGATGGTGATTATTCTGGAATTTAATTTAATTTTAAAAAAATCAAATCAAATAACTAATATTAAATAATAGGTAATCTAAAATACACTAGATGTTTATTTAGACACTGATGACTGATGACACTTAGATGTTTTAGGTATAATTATAGGGACCTAATTATTTGTGAAATTTAATTGATAACTTATCGACAATATTATCAGTGATAATGAAAATGTCTTTTATCTATGTTGCATATTGTGTTTTATTTCAACTGAAAGCTTACTCTTGGCCACTTCTTTAGATAGTTCTCTCAAAAATGCATTTAAAAAGCAGTGAATATTTTATAAATCAATATCAGGTAAATTTTTAAAACTTAAAAATATTTATTTAATACATAAAAATTCATAGTAATTGAACATTTTGTGGTTTTTAGTCAATTTTAAATGTAAATCAAAATGATTTAAAGGTGGATAAGTCCATTGCTAAAAACTGTGAATTAAATTTTAAATTAGACACCATCAAACAAATTGTGAAGAAGGATATAATATGTTACCAGTAGCTCTAACCAAACCAATAAGTTCAGCAACATGCGAGCGATCCTTCTCTTGTACGAGACGTATTAAAAATTAGCTAATAACATCAATGGTGCAAGATAGGTTTTCAAATTTAGCCATTATAAACATTGAGAGAGATATTTCCAACAATATAAATAATAATGACATATTGGAAAAATATAATAAATTAAAAAACCAACGAATATAAAATAAATAAAATAACAACTATTTGTATTTATTTTTTAATTATAAATAATATAATATAACATTTCAAATGGAAGCAAATAAATTTGTTTGGAGCTATAGCCCCCTCCAGAATTTTTACCTTAGTTGCGCCTATGTTTATATTATATAAAATATTATATATTATTGTTTTTATAATTACGTTTAATTAAATTTAACGTATCCGCCGGCCGTCACACTATTTACCGGTCAGTAATGTATTTGATATTGTGAATTTGTGACGTTGATTTTTATATATTTGTTTTATTTTTCGTTATATTTTCAAATATTAAATGCTTTAACGTCATAAATAGGTTACTTATACATCATTATTATTTTTACACTGAGAATTTTTTTTTCAAATTTGTTTTTAAAATCCAGCAAAACAGTTGCGTATGATGATATTTTATAATGAGTAAACGTTAAAATAAAACTTTTAGTGTTCTAGTAAAACTTTAAAAAAAAAAGTATTTTACTGATGAAAATTATAATTCAAAATACATTTATAAAATATAAATGTATAAATTATGATAATTATCCAATATGCAAGAACAAAATATTAGAATTACGTTTTCTGCAATTTCAAAAATATCGAAAAGCCGCAGCACTTTCAATCGCCATTTGAATACGTGGATATCCTCTTTTATTGAAACAGGTTATTCCTGTAATAACAATACGAGCAATCTTAAATGCAAAAGGTTTTGTAAAGAAATTGCTTGTAAAAAAAAAATTAATTTAATTTCTTTCGAAAAAACCTAATAAATTGTTTTAAATTGAATACTCGAATAAGAATTAATAAAAAGTAGTCACTCTAAAATATAAGTTGCATCATCATTAAATATAATATATTTTTTTTATTTATTTAAGCAAAAAAATATTTACAATTAACAATACTTATTAGTAATAAGTTATTACAATAATTAAATTTCGTAGCAAAAGATAATAACGTGTGGAGGGATATCCACCAATGTAGAAACCCTCTAACTTGGGATAATAGATAAGTTTTTTAATTAATTAATACAGGTTGCAATTCAAAAGATCTCAACATCAATGTCTTATTAATCGGAATAGTAAACGTTAAATTTTTTATATCTTCCTTTTTGACCGAGTATGCGCCGCTTATTTATCACTACAGTCTACAGAAACATTCTATAATTATATAAATTATAAATCAAATTATTACGCAATCCGACAAAAATAAACAAATACTTTTATGACTTTTTTTATTTTAACAATTCTTAAATTTTGTATTATTCTAAACTCAAATCTTTATTCAATAAATTTCTTAAACTAATATACAAAAAAAGTATTTAAATTTTTTCTAAGACCTAAAAACTAAGACGGAGAAGTATTAAAATCCAATTATTTTTACACGAAAATCAAATTAATATTTTAATAAATAATAATAATTTTCTCGCCTGCATTTCACTTTAAATCAATAATAATTGGTGTTGTCGATAATGATACGCTATTGCACTCCTATTTTTAATTATAAATTTTTTTACACAGCAGCTTTTAATCACTGTTTTCACAAATTATATGATAAACTTTGAAGAAACGTCAATACTTAAATCATCGTAATTTTGTTAGTAGGCAAGCTATATACTGTGGTGATGGGTTAAACCCTGATTTTTTAAATCGAACCGAACTTAAACCGGAATTCAAATTATTTCTTCGAACCCGAACCGAACCGAACCGAACTTAAATCATTATAAGTCGAACTCAACATGTTTTATCATGTTTATATTCTATCTACAAATTAAATTAACCATAATAACTATTATATTTTAAGTTTTCATATTACTTATTACATATTTTAACTTTTAAGTCTATGTAATTGTATTTACAATAAATTAAAATGATTTCTTATTTTTTTTTTCTTTTACATAGGTAGTAAGTACCCATCTAATAAAAAATAATAATTCAATAATTAATTATTAATAAGAAAAAAATACAATTTAAAATAGAAATAGTTATATTTATTATTTATCATTTATTTTTAAAGTATGTAAACAAATTATAAAATCACAAACTAGACATGTTGTTACAACGATAAACATCCAATTGTTGCGATTTCAATAACGATTATATACGCGAAAAAAAAGTTATAGAGACATAACGGTACAGGAATATTACCATGGGTGTACTCAAAATAGATTTTTTTTCCGCTACGATAAAAACAAAAACAGCAATATTATAAATATAGGAACGCGGCTTCTATTGGCGATAAAAAGCATATCAATGTTTTGGCTAACAGGGGGTGGATCTGTAACGCCAGTGGAAAAATAACATATTATTATAAATTATAATATATAACGTGTAAAAATAACTTTTTTACTTTTAAAGAATTATACAATTATTTGGTCTTTTTTGAATGAGTTTGAACTATCATGGCCAGAAAGTCTGGTTCGACAAATATTTTCAAGTTCGATTTTCAAATAGTAAAAGATGCTTGATAGTTTGGTTCGAGATTCGAACAGTTCGACCCATCACTACCGAAGTATATAGCCTTTATCTAGGTATATCATTAGACAGTAACTAAGTAAAATATTTTATTTAGTTATCTATCACTCTTAATGAGTTTTTTATTTTTTCAATTTAGGTAGCTTGATTAAAATGTGCTAGTAATCTTGGTAGTATTATTATTTATTTAACAATTGGTTTTGGTGAAATTGGACACCTTTTCCTCGAGAAAATACTTAATTAATTAATCGAAATACGCTACTGCGGGGTAACATTCTCATTCCTAAATCACTGAACGTTTATTTATTTATACTTGAACAAATTCGATCATTTAATGATTTATTCAAATTGAAGGTTGAACACAAATAATAATGAAAGCAGCTAAGAATAATAATTATTAATTAATTATTAATTATTATGTGATTACTTATTATTATGGACGGATCATTTTCGTTATCAACAGCTGTTAACAATCAATGGATTACTCATTCATCGCGTTATCAGTTAGGGAAATGATAACTCTTAGGAACCCCGCCATCGGTGAAAAAAAAACAGCATACATTTTTTGCGGTTCGAGTTATATCGTTTTTACGAAAAATAAAAAGAAAAATATATCATAACTAACAAACTTATTGTAATATAATTATTATTACTTGTTTAGAAATATTCTACATTCCACAGTACTGCTGACAAGTCCCACCGGTCACCACCGAATCTTGTCGACGAAGACCGACTCCTACTCCTCTCCACTGCCTCGGCCGTTTCAACAACATCAAATATAAAATAGCATAATATTATGATGATGTCATATTTTTGAGTATTATCGCTGTACAGTTATATACATTATTCATCAGTTTTCGTTCGTGTGGCGTAGACGGCCTGTCGCCTACTTATATTGTTGTGACAACATTTTAAAGTTTTCCTTCCTCTTGTTGTCGTTCGTCAACAATGGCGGATCGCCAAGGAGATGATCTGCGGTTACTAGATGACGGCAATAATTCGTCAGCATTAGTAGGTGAAGCAGAGGTAGCGGACAACACGCTGGACAAACCTACCGTTCGGCAAACAGTTTGGCGAGTGACCAAAGGTCTAGTACCCGTGGTCTCCATCTACGCTCTTGGTTTTTGGCGTGTAGCGTCTGTTAGCGCTTGGGTGCTAGTGCCTTTCTTCTTCTGCCTGTCGGTCGTCCGCGACCTCTTGCGCAATTCTGGCCAAATAAAACGCCGTCGTGCACAACTAGCTGCTGCTGCCAACGAGAAGGACTTGATCACTGCTAACTTTACCGAGCTACCTTCCTGGGTGTTCTTCCCAGATATCCATCGCGCTGAATGGCTCAACCAGGTAAGCTTGATAGTGATAGGTATTTAAGTACTCATTGCTGGAAAGTAATGGTCAATGCACTGGTGTTAACTGACTGCTTAACTATGCTATGTTTTAGATTATCAAACAAATGTGGCCAATGATCAGCGTATATGCTCAGACCACCATAAAAAATACTGTAGAACCGATGGTTATTGAAAGTCTACGTGAATACAAAATCAACAATTTTGCGTTTGATAAATTACGACTTGGATCTATAGTGAGTACTGTCTACTAACTTAAACACCACAGCTGCACATGTTGTCTCTGTCTTCTAAGACAATCATACAACATAACAAATTTTTGTTCAATAGAACCAATTTTATGTGCTTAGCTTAAAATATTAGAATAAAATAACCTATTATTGAACTTAAAGGTAAGAATATCATCTGTGTTCTCTTGTCAATTTTGTATATTATTTTAATTTTTAAGTGAGTTATGAATTTATAAATTATCAATACTTAATAATGCTCATAATTCACTTAAAAATTGAAGTATCATAAAAAACTAATGATATAACACAAATAATGTTTTTATCTTTAACTTTTATAATGGTTTATTTCATTCTAATATTTAAGCTAAACACACAAAATTAGTTCTACTGGCCAAAAATTTACCATATTGTACATTTATAAGGCAGAGATAATACATGCAAGTATGACATCCTCTTAAACGTTCTGTGTTCAGTTGAAAATGATATTTCATGATGTTTCACATAAGATTTAAAGGTGCACTTTTAGGCGCATTATTAAAAATAAACTCTTTTATTTAAGCCACCCAAAATTGGAGGTGTCAAAGTCTATGATAAAGTATCACGCGATCAAATAATGTTGGACATTGATGTTATGTAAGTCATGTTACTTATTGATTATTACCATTCCTAACCTAACCATTTTGCAACTAATAATTTAAATTATCTGTTTCATTCAAATTTTATAGATTTGCTAGTGATAGTGACATATCATTCTTTGTAAGCGGAATCCCTTGTGGTATCAAAGATTTTCAAGTAATGACGATTAGTTTTTAAGTTTTAGAAAAAATTTTAATAATAGTAGAAACGTCAATAAATAGATCCGTGGTATGATGAGAGTAATTATGAAACCATTGCTCACTACTTCACCTTTGGTAGGTGGAATGCAGATATTTTTCCTACATCAACCTGATATTGATTACGATTTGATGGGTGTTGCTGACGTACTGGATATGCCTGGCCTCAAGTAATTATGGTACATCATTATATCAAACATTACCTCAATGTCAACACAATTATTGTTTTAGTGATATATTGAAAAAAGTTATTGCCCAACAAGTAGCCGCTTTAATGGTTTTACCTAACAAACTGCCTATAGTTTTGAGTAATGAAATAGCTGCACATGTAGTAAAGTTACCTGAGCCAGAGGTTAGTATCACTACTGTAAATTCTACGTTCTCTAACCAATTCTTGGTTATTTTATTTGAATATTAATTATTTATGTTCCAGGGTGTTCTACGTGTACATATCTTTCAAGCTAAAAATTTGGTGGCCAAAGACATGAGCTTAATAAGAAAAGGCAAATCAGATCCTTACGTCATTATTACATTAGGTTCACAACAATACAAAACTCATACAATAAATAATGAACTGAATCCTAAATGGGATTATTGGTGTGAGGTGATGAATATTATTTTAGAGATCAAATATTTTATCCTTATATTATTTAATTATTTTAATACTATTTTTGTATAGTTTGCATCCTTCTCTCCCAGAGGACAAGTATTGAAACTCAAACTTTATGATGAAGACGAAATGGTGGGAAAAAAACATTCGAATCTAGGAAGGTGAAATACTATTATATAAATAAGTAATAACAAATATTATTTTTATTTATTTTTATCGTGTAGAGCTTCAATACAAATTGGCAATGTTGCAAAAAATGGTTACTTTGATAAGGTAAATAAAATTCTTAGAAATTTTGACTTCTTATGAATTAATTTTTTTATGTATATATTTACAATTTTTAAAAACAATCACTTTTAGTGGATCAACTTGGAGGACACCAAACATGGTATGATACATGTGCGTATGATTTGGTTGGACTTGACTTTGGAACAGAGTGCATTAAAGAGGGTAATAGAAGAGTGAAATCACATGTCTTGTTCATGGGAATTTAATATTTTACTGTTTAGGCCCTTACTGAAACCCAAGAACTTCGAATAACAAACCTAAGTTCAGCTGTATTGATGGTGTATATAGACTCGGCCATCAATTTACCAGTGTGTACTCTAATAAAATTATATTCTAAAAATAACATTTTATCATAAATACTGGTAAATTATAGAACGCCCGAGCCCAAAGCAAACCAGATCCATTGGTACGAGTAACAGTTGGTCAAACTACCCAAGCAACTGTAGGAAAGTTACGCACTGAACGTCCTGTCTATGAACAAGGATTCACGTTTTTGGTGAGCAACCCTGAAACAGACACCATTGAATTTAAGGTATTTATAGTATTTTGTTATAGGTTTATAAAATGTATACTTTATTTATTTATTTTTTATATATATATATAGGTTATAGATCAAAAAACAAATACTCAATTGGGTCTGTATGTATACGAATTATCATCACTATTGCTTGCTCAAAATATGCGAGTGGATACTCAACCTTATGATCTAATAATCGACAGCAAAAACCAACAGCATGATAGCAAAATATTGTTTTGTATGCAACTCAAAGTATGTTTTTATATTCAAATTGTATTTTAAAACAATTTTATGCACACAATTTTTTACCTTCTCCTTGGCTTTTTTTATTATATAAAAACCATATTTATTTTATGTTATTTAATACAATGCCCTTCATTAAAAAAATTTTGTATATCATTGATTTGATATATTTAATAAAAAATACTTGATTACTTACTTTCAACTTTATATAGTTTCTGAAAAAGTTGCCCTTATTGGTCGATGTCAGTGACGACGCTGCTTCAGTAACTAAACCACTTTCAAGACAGTCATCTGTACAGTCAACAAAATCTATCAACAGTGTTATAACATCAGCAGATATATCTGAGATTCAGTCTTCAGCTGTTGCAGTTAACACACCCACAGATGGTATGAGTAGGACCTCGTCTATTAAAAGAGATTCAACAATATCTCGAATTTCACATGCTGGCGGCGGTGATCAAGAACCACTTGTGGAGCAAGCTGAAACTACTGAACTGTCAACCGAACCGTAAGAATCATATCTTATTGCTATTTATTTATTGACTTATAGAATGAAACCTTTTTTATGAACATCTTTTTTAATCAAACAGAGAAGAACCAGCTCCTGGTACAGGAATTTTAGGCAGCATACAAATCACATTGATGTTCAGTGTGGCCAGACAACGTCTCAATGTTACTATTCATAAAGTCGTGTAAGAATACCATTATTTCATTAGTCTTGATACTGTTTACGCTATAGTTATTAATGGCCGTGCATACATTGCTTTTTACAGTAACCTACCAATCAAAGAACCTTCGGACATCCCTGATCCTTATGTCAAGTTATATGTGCTACCCAAAAAAGAAAACAGTAACACTAAAAGAAAAACCGAAGTAAGAAACTGTATTAGGGAAAAATGTGAAACATAATTGTTATGTGCTTCTATTTTATGTGTAGACATATAAAGACAATTGCAACCCTGTATATGAAGAAACATTCGAGTACATCATGGGAGTGGCCGAGTTGAACAGCAAACAGCTGGAAGTGACTGTCTTAACCAAGAAGACTTGGCATAGTCCTGTCTTAGGTCAAATAGTATTGAACATTAGCGACTATGTCAACATTAACACTCCCAGTTTTACTGGTTGGTTTGATTTAGAAGCAGAAATCAAAGAAGGCACTGGTTAATTATAATTTATAGTGCTTTTAAAACTATTGTTAATTTTGTAAACGGCGTACATTTATTATTTTGTTACATCATGGTGCTTAAATATTATGATTTACCTTAAGGCAGCATAATGTTTTCATATTTTATATTATTCTCATTATTCTTTTTATCCATTTTGCATTGTTTAATTTATTTGTATTATTTATATATGTTATTAATTATTTTTTTTATATATTTTACTAACTTAATTTGAAAACAATTCCGTCTTAGCAAAGTATTATGTGTTGAAAATCCATCAATTTATACTAATATTAACTATGTTGTTGAACAAATTCATTAGTGCCACGCTTATTAATTATGTATCTAAATAGAATGTTTTTTATTATCACATTTTCATTGAAATAGATTGATCTTATTTTTAAATTGTTATTTGTTTTATAAATTTTATTTCTATCGATATATTTTGACCTTTTTGTTAAGTTATATTATAGTTATCACTTGCATACTAAAATACAATAGCAACTAAATAAACACAGCTCACATTAATGTAATCACAATTTGAGTCATATAAGTTTTTTCAAAAAAAAAATGTTAGATAATATACATGTAGTACAACTTTTCACCTACTAATAGAAAGCTACTAGGTTTTAAAGTATATATTATAATTAGAACAAGGACTTACATGCATATTTTTTCTGGTGTACTTTTTCGTATGCAGAGTAAGAACACAATACATTTCACAACGTTTGTGATTAAAATCTTAGTTTTTAGTGTATATTTTTGCATATTTTGGGTTTAAAGGACATATTTTTTGATTATAAGTGCATATTTTGATGATTTTTTAGTGAATATTTTTCATGATTAAGGACAAAAATTATTATATTTGTCTGTTTCTATATTCTCATTAATACAAGACTCATTTTATCATAGTTGTAAATTAGATTACAATGGTGATATCAAATTCAGTTAAAACTATATATAGATAATATAAAATTATCAAAATTAAATATTTAAAGAAAAAATATAATTTTTAGAGCTATAAATTTTAGTGCATTAATTTTTTTGAGGGCATATTTAATGATTTTTAGTGCATCAAAGTCCTTGCTCTAATCATAATAATTTGTTTTACACGACTCGACAAAATGTACAAAATGAGAACTAGAATTTTCAGTAAAAAATCTAAACAAGTGTCAGTCCCAGTTAAAATTAAGTCGTATTAATCAAAATATGCAAGTCCCTTATAATGGAATGCAATAATTCTTGTTTCTTACAAACAACCATTTGTTCTAAAATATAATTATTTGTATTCAATGGTACCATTAACAAGGATAATAAAACTTCCATTGTACTATTACATATTAACTTCACGGAACAAAACAATCAATAGCAACGTTTAATTGTAAGTAAAAATAAATCCTTTACCATAAGATAAACTTATTATATCAGTGTCTGTATAAAATCAGGACAAATTCAAAACACAATATAATTGTCTGTAAAACAATTAAAAGCTCTAACTATACAAATTACCAAAATAAAAAGTGAACTTAAAATTGGAGGTCAATATATTTTTATTAAAAAATACAATGTACAGATAAAAGATTAAATGGATTAATCTTCTTCTTCTTCAACAGCATTGCCATCGTCTTTGGCAGTCTTAGCCTTCCTCAAGTTCTTCCTCTTTACACGTCCTGGACGACCACCACCGAATGGTGATTTCAAGGAGAAGTCAATGTGTTTCTGAGAGTCCAGACGAACAATGAATGATGGTACATTTACTACCTGTTTGCGAACACTGAAATTTGAAACAAAATTAATAACATAATTTAAATTAAAGGCCAAATGAAAGAAAGATAAAGAATTTTAAAGTATCAGAAAACATTCCGATTTACATTTGTAAATGACTTAAATCATAAGCAACTCACATTTTTGGTCTCAGTAACATGGATTTATCAAAGAACCAGTAACATAACAACACAATAAAATAGTTGTTTTACAGACGTTAAAATGACATTAAAAATGAACATTTTAAGTGGCCTGTTAAAAATAAAATTGTACTCTTTTCCAACATTGAGAGGCAGTTGGTTTTTTCATCTAATTAGGAAAACAATCATTGACTTTATTAGCCTTAAGAGTTTGAGAAACTAAGTAAAATTAAACTAAATACTTCTAACTGAACTGACACGTATTAAATTAAATTCCATTATAGGTTGTTAATTTGTCATGAAAAAGACAGAAAATAATAATTCTGACCTTTGATTAACCAAAGTCTATTTATTTAGCCCATTGTGATTAGGATTATTAAACATGTATTATGAACATCCTTGCCCAAGAACAAATGGCATTTATATTAAACATAGGTAAAATAATAATGTCAAGCATTATACTGTCACTTTGTCATGAAAAAGACAGAAGATAAACATTCCGACCTTTGATTAACCAAAGTATTATGTTATAGCCTTATTACGATTAAGATAGCTCATATGAAATTTAAGAACATCTTTGCCCAAGAATAATAGGCTATAATAAAATTATTAGTGAATTAATATTGTAGCATTGTCATGAAAAAGATCAAAAAACATTTATTTGAACTTGGATTAACACAATGCAAATACTTTAGCCTAATTGTGATTAGGATTATCATGGTAGAATTTACCAGCATCCTTGCCCAAAACAATTGGCATGATTAATAGAATTTAAATACATACCGAATGTGTCTTTGGCGGATCAAAACTCGTGCATGATGAATAGATTTGGCCAATCCCAATTTGAAAACCTAAAATAATAATTAATTTAGTAAGCATAAATTATTCAATTAAATTTAAAAAAAAATTGATAATAAGAAGCTGTAAAGTCTCAGACATTTATTTATCAACAAAAATGTTTTTCAGAAGAGGTGTCAGAAAATAATTATAAATTCATCATATTAATTTATCAGCTTCCAACAATTTTTTTTTTTATTAATAAATAACATAAAATTTACTTGAGTTTGCAGTCTGCGTTCCAAGAAATCTTCAATTTTCAAACCCAAAACGTAATCAAGCTTCATACGGCTCTCATCTAATACACCAATACGAACTAATCTACGCAACAAAGCGTTACCTGGAAAGTTTATTTAATAATCACATTGGTCAATAAGAAATGGCAACAAATAAAGCTGTAGATAAAAATAAATAACAAAACATAATCTAACTCAGTTAGGTTTAAATTAGCAACACTGTCGGAATTTCAGACGAGAGGTGTCAGAATATAATTAGTTTTCATCATAGTAATATTATGTTAAAAAAAAATAAATAACTGTTATGAATTAAAACAAACCTTCAAAAAGTCGTTTTTGGTCCTTCTCTTCAAGGGTCAACAATTCACGAGCGGCTTTACGGATCTTGGCCAATGTGTATTTCACACGCCATACTTCACGCTTGTTCCTCAGACCATACTCTCCGATGATCTTTAACTCCTGGTCCAAACGAGCTTTCTCATACGGACGACGAGGCGTCACGTACGTTTTACTGTACACGGACGGGATGCGTCCGTTGACCATTTTGAGTGGTTAACTGAAACTAAAACAATAGATGTTTAATACACAAACATCCGTATAATTCAATATAGACATTTAACATATTCAAATATTTGGACCCACGAGGTCATGAAACCGACTATCACAATTCATGACAATACCCACGTCGATTTAAAAAAAATAAGTAAAAGTCTCGAACGAACTGAAGACATTGTAATTGCGAATACCACCTTAACATTAAAATTTTAAATATCTTAAGAATGATGGGTACCGAAAAATTATAAATAAAAGAAAATGAATTATAGCGTGTACATGTTCATGCGGTGATTTTTTTATCCATTTCGATCGAGTGTGGTAATAGCAGAAAACGATTGAAAATTCTATGAAAACAACTATCAATAGTTCGGAAGTAATATTTAATACATTAAATAAAAAAAAATTACTATAAAATACTCACAGTGAAAAAAAAAAGAAGTAATCAACTAACAAGGACTGGACCGTCGAACGTACGCATCCAAAAAGAACAGAACGAATGTTGACTGTTGAGAAAAATGGACAACTCAGTCAACTTACTATTATTACGGATCATGGAATACATAAGCGGGTCAGGCTCAGTGGCTCACTCTATGGAAAAACCATGGTGTTCGGTGAAGCGGAGTGGTTAGCATGTCGGTTGTTGAATAGTGGTATACATGTTAACGTTGTTGGTAAGAGCAAAACCTGTACCACTGTTCACGTCTGAGTTAGGTTATGACAAAACGGAGGGTGACGAGACGTGAGACCAGTGCAGCCAATACATGTAACCGATGAGTTTGTTATCTTTCTGCTGACATCTGTTATCATCACAGAATGAATACGGGCGTTTTGCAGACGTGATAGGTATTATTATTATTATTATTACTATTATTTGTCGTATCGTATAAACTATAAACTTCAAATTGTATAGCCAGTATCCACAGTTCACAGATCTGTGATCATTGACTAGTTATAAGTTACAGCTGCATTACAAATTATCCATATTATTTAGGCTGTGATTAAATATTATACTCACGTCATATTCATATTTTGTTGTAGCAATCGGATCAAAGTCGCGTTTTCGTTTATTCGTTTAATTAATATCTTTTTCCCTTCGATTTTCGTGTCTGGAAGCGAAGTGACAAATAAATTCAAGCCGTGTCGTAACACTTCGCCACTGGACTTTTCCCTCCAGATTTTTAAATTCAAATTATGACTGACGAAAAATTGCCCCCCTTGATGGCCACAGACGATCCAGTCGATGACGAAGACGACGATATCTTTAGTTCGACAATTGACGTGAGTGGCCATGACATTTGTAGGGGCGTATCTAAAAGGAAAGAAAATCGTTTCAATCAAAAATTTTGTTCTTTATTTGATTATTAGGATCTTAGTAGTCTGCGCAATGAAGAGCTTTTTGCATCATCACCAACAGTTCCTCCGCCATTAACTAACATTAGTTTGAATGAAGAATCATCCACGTTGCCTGAATCAGATGTACCACTAACTAATGATCACAAAGAGGTAAGTTTTGGAAAAGGTTATTGGGCACAAGGAACTGTAATTTAGTCTAATAAAAAACAATATTAAAATAGATACCTACAGTAAGTGTAGTTGAATTCACATAGGGGACAACCCCAATCAATTAAATAGAACTCTCCCACTTTAAGCAAAGATTTAAAACAGTATATTTCATAAAATTAACTTATACAAATGCAATTTATTATTAAAATCGATTGAATGTAGATGAATATTTATTTTGTCGTTTCTTTTTTACATATTATATATTTATCTAGGTACTAACTATCCGTGTGCACTTTTTTACTCATTAAAAAGACAACTTTGATGTGATTCAAACACTATTCAATTTGTTAATTAATAGTCATCTTTCACAAAAGACTCAGTATTCTTTTACCTTTTAGTTGTATGGGACTTTTTAAAACTTATTTCATCATTACTAACATTGTAAATATTTTTAGCCGCCAATCCAACCTGCAGCATCGCTTATCCACACAATTACTTTATTTTTATCAAGTGTTTTATCTGATATTTTTTTGTTGTATGATATTAAATAGCCTATAACTTTCCTTGGGAATTGTGCTATAAAATCCAAAAACAAAAATTTCAAATCTAAATGATAATTTTACAAATAAACAAACAAATTCTTCAATTTTATTTTATTAATAGAGTAATAATGGTATCTATCTTGTTTAAAAAATGATAATTCATTTAAAATATTATATCAAATTCCTACAATGGGTAACAACTGTATTTTATCTTATTTCTTACTGTTTACATAAATAGATTAAAAGACTAATCTTTATTTCATATTTATGATCATTATTTTCATTGATATCAAATATCACCCATTTATTTAAACAATAATTATTAGCTATATTACTTTATTACACATTAAACAGTAAACTGTCTTTGTTATATTTTCATGTATATATAATCTACATATGTTAACATATAGTTTCTCTAAATCTAACTTCAATTTTTTTTAACAAAAGTTTTTAATATTTTAAGTTAATTTTTGTACTATCAAATAATTTTACTATTATAATAAATTAATATTTTTTAAAGTTCTTTGTAGTTAATTTTATTCATTAAATATTATACTAAACTCTCCAACAAAATAAAAGTTACTATAATAGCTATAATGTTTTTAAAATTTCTTATCTTGTTTGTATTCTACTTAAAAATGTAATGCTTACCTAAACAGAATTTGTTTATGTTTAAGTTTAATATGAAGGTTGTTCATTTAATTTATATTTATTTACTATACTTATATTTGACACAAATATATTTACTATTTTTATATCAAAATCAAGAAATTTGAATATTTATTCTATAATTATTATTGTTAAAGGTGCAACAGGTGACTAGTGAAAAAGTAATTTCTAATGGATTTGAAGAAGAAATTAATTTAAAAGAAAACGATACCCCTTCAGTTTCTGAAAAAAATCAAGTGGAAGATATGCCAAATGTGTCTACTAATGATATGAACTTTGAAAATATTGAAAATGGTTTTATAAAAATATCTATATCTGAGACTACTAAAGTTGGAGAAGGCATGAGCTCTTACGTTGCATATAGAATTGTCACCCGTACAAATATGACTACGTTTAAAACAAATAATATGGCAGTACTTAGAAGGTTCAGTGATTTCCTAGGATTACATAATAAACTAACTGAAAAATATTTAAGAAATGGGCGTCTCATACCCCCTGCTCCACAAAAAAATATGTTAGGTATAAGCAGCATAAAAAGTTATGTATACATAAAAATAAGTTTCAAATTTTTTTAAAGGTTCAACTAGAATAAAAATATCTGGAAACCAATCTGATCAAGCAACGTCAGCAGAATTCATAGAAAAAAGACGTTTGGCGTTAGAAAGATTTTTAAAAAGGATTGCTCTTCATCCAATTCTTCGCAATGATAAATACTTTTGTGATTTCTTAGAACAAGGTAATTTTTGTATTCTAATTGTTATTGATATGTAATAATTTGTAATAAATATAAATTGTGTAGATTGTGAACTTCCAAAAGCTACTAGTACATCTGCATTAAGTGGTGCTGGTGTAATGAGACTTTTTAATAAAGTTGGAGAAACTGTTAACAAAATCACATATAAAATGGATGAAAATGAACCTGTAATTACTCATTCATTTTTATTATTATTATTATTATTATTATTATTATTTATGAACTAATAAATATTTGTTTTTAGTGGTTTGAAGAAAAAGAAGTACAAATAGAGAATTTGGATTTGCAGCTTCGCAATTTACATGGAGCTGTTGAATCATTAGTGTTAAATCGTAAAGAATTAGCCCATTCAAGTGGATCTTTTGCAAAATCTGCTGCAGTATTGAGTAACTGCGAAGAACATACTGGATTATCACGTGCTTTATCACAACTTGCCGATGTATTTGAAAAGGTTAAATATTAATCTATACTGCAAATCACAAATATATATCTGTGATTCACTCTTTTTATGATTTTTTATCCTATAGTTCTTTAGTATCATTTTAGTTATTAAATAATTCATAGTAATAATATTATAACATATAATTTACTCATTTTGATTATTAACAAATTTCCTCCAACTAAATCATAATAATCGTTATGTTCTTTTTTTCAATCATATTTTATAGGTTGAATCGGTGAGAACTGAACAAGCTAATACAGATTTTTCTATTTTTTGTGAATTGTTAAAGGATTATATTGGCCTTATTGGAGCTGTAAAAGTATATCGCGCTTAATTAAATTCTCTATAATACTATTAAGTATAATAATTTAAATTATTTATTTAGAATGTATTTCATGAACGAGTAAAAGTCTATCAAAATATGCAACATGCGCAAATGATTTTAACAAAAAAACGGGAACAAAAAACCAAGTTAGAACTTACAGGACGTTTGGACAAAGTAGGCTCAGCTACAAATGAAGTGTCCGAGGTAAAGTCTATATAAATAATGCTACCCTATTGTAAGAACTTAACATAATGATAATTTTATTTTGTAATAATTATTATTATTGTTTTGTTTCTAGTGGGAAGCTAAATTATCCAGATGTCAAGATGAATTTGATCAAATTTCTAAAACCATTAAAGTAGAATTTGAGCAGTTTGAGATAAACCGAATCAAAGAGTTTAAGACAGTTATATCGTCATATCTTGAAGAAATGATAAACCATCAAACTCTGGTAACATTATTATCTTATACTTTTTAAGCGATTATTAAATTATAATATTTTATGTTTAATACAATAACAAAATGTTAAATTAAAAGTTACTCTTTATTATAGAATTTTTTTAAGGTTGAAAATGTAATTTTTGAAACTAACAACCAATGATATTATCATCTAAATATATAGGTCTGCTGCTTTACCAAGGACACCAACGCCATTTTTCCCCTTATAATGAAGTAATCAAAATCTGGTTTTTGATTTTTAAATACATGAAAATATTTGTACCACTTAAAACTCTGATGGTCCTATGGTTATACAAACTTCTGTTTTTTTAAATAGAAATCCCTCATTTTTTCACTTCAATAATTAGATAACAATTGATACATTTTTTATACTCATGAAATATGTTAAATAAGAAATTTTATTTCCAGATAATAGGCATAGATCATAATCTTTACACTTAAGCTTAATAACTCAAAAACTACTTGTCTCGTTCAAAATTTGATTTAAGTGCATAAAAATTAAAAGCAATCTCATTTTTTGGAAAAAAAAGTTTATTTTATCACCAGATCATTTTTAAATAGTACAAAAAATTTCAAGTATTTTAAAATAATATGATCTTCAAGTGTATTTGAAAATTCCAAAAATTAGATTTTGATTATTCCATTATTAAAGAAAAAATGGAATGGGAGTCCTTGGTGAATTATCTAGTATATTATACTTACTAAATATACTTTTAATTTGATAAAAAAAAATTTTTTAGATTATTAAACATTGGCAAGCATTTATTCCAGAAGCTAAAGCCATAGCTTGACCCAATTCTAACGACCAATGTGATTTGGTTTCTAACAAACATAAAGAACCAGTTCATATTTTAGAATTTGCTGGAAATATATTGGAAGCATATACAGAGTCATAAATTCAACATTCTTTACTCCAATTTGTTTATTTATTTATTTATTTATTTGTTTATCATAATTTTTAGGGTTCATTATTTATCCAAAATACTCATGTATTTCCCAATCATATTAAATTATTATTATTATTATTATTAAATATTCTATTATATTAATTTATCTTTATTTTTGTATTATCAATGCATATAAATATATTATATGTATGTATAAATATACACAAAACATATATATTTATATTAAAAGTAATAACTATTGATGTTTACCTATTTGCTATAAATTATTATAAAACCAATTGTCTTTATTATATTGTTGTTAATGGTATATTTCACAATTTTGTGTAATCGCCTACTATAAATTACGAAAACAAATATGTTGGTACTAGTAATAAATTATTTATTGTTAAAATTATTATATAATATATACATTTACCAATTAAATCAGTCATCTATAAGTTTTGGAACTATTGTCTTTTTATTCTACATTTGACTATCTATAAAATGTTTTCAGCTCAATAAATTATAATTTTATATTTATGTACGTACATAGTAATTGTGCATACTGTTATTATATCTCAAAACATACTAACAGTTTTAGAAAAAAATGCCATTTTAGCATCAATTTCTAAAAAATTGTATAGGATGAACATTTATTAGTCATTAGTTGATTTATTATCCATTGTTTGAATATTTCATTTTTTTAACATTAGTTACTTAAAAGATAGATTCTGAGTGGAAATGGCATGTCAGAGCCTACATTTCTAATTATATTTATATTGCTATTAGTTGGTAAATAGTAATACGATAAGTTTGATTTATTTATACCAACAAATAATTGCAAAAATTAATTATTTTAGCTTATGTTAATACTGTAATAATAATAATTATAATATCACTAATATAAAGCTGTTATTAACTTGTTAATCAATACAAACGTTCAACATAACTAATTTAAAAAAGTATTAAAAGTTTAAAATGAATATAAGTATTTTGAAAATGTAATTATTTATAGTAAATTATAATAAATGGAAAGGGGAAAAGTTTCAAATTTTTACAAATGATACATTTAAAAAACGATTTGTCGTTTAAATATCTAATTATAAATAATTAAAATTTTGATAAAAAAAATATGCATGGATACCTTCTGGTATCTATTATATTCAATTTGTAAAAAATTACATTTTAAATACTTAACAATAGTTTAAAATAAAATAAGCCTTAATATTTTAAATATCACATCGTGAATAGAAAATGTTAATTTAAGTAATAGTAAAACTTAAAAGTTTCTAAAAATATTAAATTATTTTTTTCCTAATTATAAGAGAATAACAAATCGTTATTTTATACAAATGAATATCTAACTTCGTTATAATTTAAATTTCACCCACTTAAAAAAAAAATAATGTAGCTTTATGTTAAACGTTGGTTTTGAATTAAAGAATAAAAATCTTATAAACTTGAATTTTCAAACTTTTTGACCGAGCATACCCAATACTTTTTATCGACATTTATAATGAAAAAAAAACCAATAAATAAATTTCAAATCTCCATTAACAGTTCTAAAAGTGCCCACAGATTTTTAAAAGTACCAGGTACTTCATACCTCTATACAATGTTTAGAAAATAGTAATATAAATATTTAGTGTACATTTTAATTTTTATCTACCGTTAGTAGTTAGTTTGTTACTTATTTTTGAAATACATAAAATAACAAAATTAATGTTATTAAATTTTATGTAGCCATATTTTCATTTTTTTATAAATTTATTTTTAGTTTTTCCTGACTATGAAATAAATAATTTTTACTTTTGACCCCTCAAAATACCGACTAGATCTCTTATAATATCATATTCGTCAAAAGGCATTTGTAAAAGCATTTTAATTTCTTCTATAATATAAAAAGTGTCTTCAAATAAACATTCATCACTCCGCTCAACACCTAAAATATGTAAAAAGTCAGTGAAACCATAACTGTTATAGCAATTTCGATCCAACAAAATTGTGTGCACTAAAATTCCACTGGCACTACACGAGTTGCACTTTGATGTATATGTTATGGACAAAATAGACTATCTGGCAATGTTTACATTGCTCGGGCATTATGGTACTGCCTGATTATGATGAACAATATGTAGGAAAAATTACACTTTGCCCGGGCTGGGCGGGCTGTATAGAATTGCCCAGTCTAAGTTGGGCAATGCAAATCAATTCGCTTGAATTATTAAATTTACAACTGACTCTATTCTTACAGCAGTTATTTTATTTATTCTATTATCTATTTTTCCTTCAATCAATGTTTCATCAAGTTCACAAATGATTTCCAGTATTCATAGATATTATAGCCGCTTCTAGATCTTCTTAACTGTTTAACACATTTAAAAAAAAAATCTATTAAAATGGAAAGTTTTGTTTATAGCTTAAGTTACAATGCCTAATTAAGTACGGACAAAGCAACTTGGACCGTTCAAAGTACAACCCTGCATGGCAAAAATAATATTTTTAATATATTGCCCAAAAACACTGGATAAAATATACATTGACCGGGCAATGTAAAACATTACCCAATAGTCTACTTTGTCTGTAACATATATATATATATATATATATATATATATATAAATATATATATTTTTTTTTAATCGAATACCAAAACAACATTCAACAATAATTACCTATCTCAAAACACAAATTATTTACCACTTATTATTGGTTAGTGAATGAAAAACACTTAAATAATATCGAGAACACACTAGTCATTTGAGGTTTGAATAAAAGGCCATGGAAGGGGGGCGCTATTCTCCGTATGATCCCCGAAACCACCTATGAATATTATTTTATACATCAATTCCTTCAAATCATGTTATAATATGTTTGTCAAGCCTTAAAGAGGAAAATATGAAAATCGGTAAGGACGACGACGCCGCCACCGCGCCTCTTACACAGCGATCGTGGCGGTTGGTGTCTGGGCGCCACGACGTTTCGGCGCCAGTTAAAGCGGCGCCTGAAGGGCGCTGTGTGTACGACGCCAAACACAATATTGTTATACATAATATTCGCTTGTGCACAGTGTATACTCGACGGCAGCGGCGGCGGTTCCAATAATTATATTATACACATAAATACCTCTTTTCAAGAATTTCATCTAGTTAGTCGTCGTCGTCGTTGTTTCATTTTCTGATAACCCGTTGTACGAACTAACTAAATAATAATATTATATAATATGTATTATCATTAGCAACGAAATCTATATATAATAATATTATATAATATTTTTTATTAAAATACTTGTGTGTAAGTTACGAATGAAATAAAGAAAATTGTTATTATCGACGCAATTTTTTCTTAAGCAAACTCATCGAGCTTGTGGAGAATTTGCTTCCTTCATTGATTTCCTCATACTTCCTCAATTAAATATTCTAAAAAAAATCAAACACATTTTCAACATGTAGTTTATCAAACAATTAATACAATTAAAAATTTAAATAGTTACTATAATGACATTATTTTCATTACATAATTACGTTCACAAGTCCAGTTGACGGTTTATTATGGAATACTTTATTATTATTGTTTATAGCTTCTATTTGTAAACAACTAATATCGTAACATTGGCTTATTTATTAAACGTTTTGTATTATTTTGTATTATTGAAACAAATAGTTAGTAATAATTCAATAATTAGGGCTTTGAATTTAATGCATTGAAAAATCATTATAAATTGAATTTTTTTTTTATAAACACACTATAAGTTTAATTAAGAATTGTATATTATTATTTTTAATTAGCTATTAGTTGAAAACTAAGATAGCTCGGCAATTACAATTGTACAGGTAATTGTATAATTTAAAAATATGAAAATCTAACGAGGATAAAATATTTAAAATTTTAACTATATTATATTTATATCATTATAAGCATGGATGACGTGCATTAATAGAATGTGAAAAATATTAATAAAATGAAAATTAAATAATTGAAAATAATTCATAAAATGTGTTTTAAAAAGTAATAAAAAAAATTTAAAAAGTCCTTAGAGAACTATCAAATTAAAAATTTAAAAATTAAAGTTTTAAAATTCCATTTATTAATACCTAATATAAACTTGGTACTATATATAGAAACTATACTTGATATTTACAAAAAATTTAAAAAAAATGCATTTTTCTACTAATTCATTGTCATAGTATTAATAATAATATTACTATCCATAGGTATTACTATAGACTATGGGTATTACATAGTACCTACAATTAAATGTTTAAAAAAAAAAATCAAACAATTATTATTATTCTATTAACCAACTATTCAAGTACAATAAATATATCTCAATGAATTGTTTTAAAATTTTATTTCCTGAAGACCAAAATTTTTGGAGAACTTCAGCTAATTTAAAGGGGTCATTTTTTTTTTCTCTTAAATTTCTTTCAAATTTTATCAACGTATATAATTTAATCATATAAACATCTGCAAACTTTCATTTTTATATAATATGGTACATGATGGTATACACTCCGGGTTTCTCGCCCGGAAGAAATAGCCTCGCGGCTACATATAGGGATCGAATGTCTCCGGGGTAACTCGGAAGAACTGGTTGGACCCCGTAACACACGGAAATATGATGGTATACACTATACAGTATATTTTTAATAGTAGACGGGTGGACGCGTTCATCACTCCTCCAAACTCACAAAAAAGTTATACATTTTAGTTGCAGATAAAACGTTATAGACACATTTAAACAAATTTGAAATATGCGAAAATTATACTTTAATTAGCAATCAATAGGTATTATTTTCATATCGTAAAGCCGCGAAATAGCGAATAACTATCTTAATTTACGTTCAAAGCAACTTTCTATAGATCGCGATGTTTATATTACATTGTAGTTTGCAATTATCAGAAAACTTTATCAGTTTTTTTTTATACTACACAATATAATTTAGGTATTAATGTATCATACATAAAATGACACATAGACAAGATGGGTATTAAATTATTATTATTTTTTTTAAAGATAAATGATTTTGAATTGTCAGCGTATAATAATTAATAATGTTATATAGATTCTATAATTTACTATTGGCAATTCACTACAGCAGTATGACTCCATAATTCGTACATGTATTTTACTTTATAAATTATAAACTAGACCAATGCTATAGCAGCTAGTACTATAAAATATTATGTGTAGAAGTACTCAAGTACTTTAAGTCGAGCAATTATTTTTAATATTTATACCGACAACCTAAACTTAAATACTGAACCTATGGTTTCAATCTTTTACATTGCAAGCACGGTATTATATATTATTGCACAAGCGCAACCCTATAACATACGTATATTACGAAAGCTCGATTTAGAAAAAATATTAGAGATATTAACTCTGATGAGTGATGGCACAAAAAATTTTTATCCTTAACTAATTAATAATTAATATCCATTTTAATCATATTCTAACCCCACGAGGGTTAGATAAGAAAATATTTTTCATTTACAAATTGTCATTTTATTTTTAAGGAAAAAATATTCTACTTATCTTTTATCGGTCGTAGTCAAAATGTTATATAAATTTACCCACAACCGAGCATGGCTGCTATGGTTATACTTATCAGTATTTAATCATCTTATAATTTAAACTTAAATATTTTATGTAATTATTGTCGTATACACTGCATTGTAACAGATATCAAAACTTACAAACGAGAAAAGAAGTAAAAGTACAGTAAAATATCTGAACATTTAGATGAGAGATAGGGACTCAATTCCGTTGGACCCAGTAGTTCACCATGTACTGAATTATAATATAACATATAATGATACAACCATTACATAGTAACGATAATATAATTATCTCGTCATCCAACGTTTCGTAAACTCACAATATTATATTAAATATTATTATGCACCCGTGTAGAGTAGGTACGTACTACGTAGATATAAATGATATGATAAGTAAAAAAAATAAAACTATCAATGCACATAATATCATAATCCAGGCTGTCCCACGAGGAAGTAATCCCTTCATGCATTTTCTCTTCGGTCTGGAAAATAAGCCGGATCACACTAGTTCTTAAATAGAAGATCCCATTAACATTACAAACTAACACCCTGTTTCAAGATTACATCTTATTGGTAAACTCTTTGAACTCTTTGTTCTGAAAAAAAAATCATTTATACCAATACTATCCATTGACCAACTCGTTTATATTCCTGAACGATCAACCGTTACTAATATAATTGACTTTAACTCCTTTGTATTAGTTGCGTTTGAATCCCGTCATTAAGTATATGTTATACACATACTTAACAAAAGCTGTTGATACGTCGGAGAGTAATACGTTAATCTTTGTATTAGATAAATTAGGAGTTAGAATATCCATTATTATTATGGTTTCATCATACCTTACCGATAGATTTAAATTTGTTAATTTATTTCAAAATAAATTTTACTACATAAAAGTTACATCAGGTGTATCACAAGTAATGACGGATCCATGATTTAATTTTTTTTTTTTGGAAGGGGATAGTCCAAAATGCAGTGATAATTTTGGAGAGTTATTTCTTTATTCACGCAGTTAAAATAATTGTTACTATTGAATTATTAAAACCTAACTTAGGTCAATGAAGAATTGAGGTCCCTCCCCCCCCCCTAAAATCCGCCACTAACTACAAGATGGACATTTTGACCACACTCTTTCAACGTCTTTACTCGTATTACATCTTTTAAATGCTATATCTAAAATTGTTTCGTTGTGTAAAGAACTTTTAAGTTCTAATTTTCTATTAAATATAAATAACCAAGAGCCAAGAGGACTGCGTTGAATTGAAACATTTTATTTTTGAGAGTTAAGGAGGTCGACTGGTGTAAAACGGTTGAGCTCTCCTTAAACTTAAAAAAATGTATAGTTATATCTTATATCATTTTTAAGATCACGTAATATGATCAATTTTGATTTCTAACCTAACCTATAATGGAAGATTGTCTTGTGTAGAAGAGGTAGAAGACCTAAGTTTTAAACTAGTATCTTCTTTATCTAATATCTTTTAATAATCATATAATTGAATTTATTACCTGTAAATAGTTTTACGTACTATAGGTTGTATTCGTTGTAATAGACTTTAGATTTCAACCAAGCAATTGCCTCAAAATATGATATACTTCGCTAGTACGGTCGACATTAAGACACAGGTCTGTGATATGGTCTCTCTAAAGTCAAAAAGTCTCTCAAAAATCGAAAGGGTTCAGCAACTTTTTTTTATACAAGTCAAATTCTAGAATATAGAATAATAGCTCACCCTCACATAATTTCACACAGGATTTCAAATATTTGAATTTAACAAATGTGATACTAGAAAACCAATGTTAGACTCACACTTTATAATTAACCTAGTTCATGGTAAGATTCATGCTATCTGCCTGCTTAATAAGGTCTCATTTCATAAATAATTATATTTTCGGAATCAGTACTCAAAAAACTAATTATTTATGTGATAATCCAATACAATAAACAATGAGATTAATTAATTTGGACAAGTCTACTAAACTTTTAATCTTAGTAATTGATATACTTATAAGTCAAAATCTTAGGACCGGTTAACGCAATAATTTCTGTGTCCATTTTATGTAGGTATGTGATTGTCTTTATATTCTGTTATTATGATTTTTATTACTTATATGTACTATATTACTCTTATATTTGTTTGTATATTGATTTAATCTAAATTATTTTATATCTTTGTAAAATTTCCATCGGGCGTTAGAATTATAAAAATAAGAAAAATATTCAATATTCGCTGTCATGTCGAGTTTAACGCATGCATACTAATCATTTCTGCAATACATTGAATAGTATTAAATTACTGCGTGGCAACCACGGTCATCACCTTTACACACTCACTCATTAAATATATTAAAATATATGCGACATATTATAATCGGTCAAACACTACGTTAATCTTAGTACTTAAATGTATAGATATTAGTACGTTTACAGACCACAGTCAGCGTACACACCGCAAAAAACTGCTGCGTGGAAGTTGTATTATAATATAATAATCATACATAATAATATTATGTTTATATCTTCCAAAATTAACAAAAAGCAGAATTTAAAAAAAGTATTGATTTTATAACGATGTTTTTTTTTTCTGTCTGTCATCATCTTTTAAGTTTAAAATGTTTCGATTTTTAACTTTAGAGGTGGTTTTGATAGAAAATTGATTCTAGTTGGTACTTTAAGAAAGTCAAAAGAAAAAACATTTAATTTTTTAGTTTCTTACCTTAATAATTGAATAAAATAAAAATATGAATTAAGAAAAACGTTGATAACAAATTCATGAATAGGTAAGAAATAAGAATACTTGAAAATATAATACGAGACCCTTACAATAAGTTTTTCATTACACAACTAAAATCTATTGAAAATGTATAGTCGAAATATTTTTTTATAACATTTGCTAAAAGAATTTTCGACACAATTTGTCAAAACCTTAAAAATTTTCAAGCTACAAATATTTTGTAACGAGAAACTCATAATTTTGTTTTTTATAATTTAAAAGTAAATTACCATAGATACTTATAGTTTTTACCAAATTTTTATTTAGCCTTTTTTACATGTGGTATAATTTTTTAAAAATATTTTGACTCTATTAAAAACTTAATATAAGATCATACATAAATTATTCTAAGTCTGTGTAAAAATATTAAAATACTTATGCGTGATTTTTTAAGTGTATCTGAAGTTGTCAAAATCACGAAAATTTACAAACTACAAGCATTTTGAAGTATTAACTTTATTAATTCTTCAATTTTATTAGTTAAGGTTAACAATTTAAATAATATAATACAATGATCTTCTACATCAATCTTCCTAATTTCATTATCCTGGTAATCTATACATTGGATAATAGAAGAATTATTACAGAAATATTTGAACCAACAGTTTGTTCAAGATTCATCCGGTCATGAACAAACGTGGTTGGACATATTATATTCTCTCGCACTTACAGTTTTAAGGTACAGTCACCATGAGACGAAATACTTATAGATATACCCTAATAAAAATATTTGACGTTTCAATAAATATAGTTTGTACTGGAGTTGTAAATTCCATCAAAATTAATAGTGATATATATATATATTAACAACTGGATACTGGGTAACTATAAGAGTATGTTATGTATTATTATTTATTTTATAGCATAAAAAGACAATTGTTAAACATTTGAATGGACCGCCGACGGCGGGTTTTTACCAACAGGGTAGTTTTTAAACGAAATACCTTAGTTCTTTCTCTCATTCTATTGATGAAAAAATGTTCTATACATGGGCACACTACACTTGTTTCTATACAATATTATGATACGATTCGATAATATATCTTTTTTACGATAATTGTTGGTATGTATACAACGCTTAATGTAACATTTGATATAGTTACTGCTGATGCAGCACTACGTTTGACAAAATATAACGAATGCAGGTTTCAAATGAAAACGTGTGAAAAAAAAACGATTATAGTATAATATTCAGCCATTCAGAAGAAAAAAGACAAGAGAGATTGTTATTTGTCCTTGACACAAACTGTATTTATTAATATCATGATGAATATAGCCATATAGGTAATAGTGTAATACAATATTTCGTATAGCGCATGATAAAGTCACTATAATATAATATAATTTGTCTTCGAAGTATTATTAGAACGTCCGTTGAGATTTATTATTGACCAACTTTACTCTTATATATTATACAGTGGCATATCACATATATTATACATAGGTACATTATTATATTATTTAGGACTTTAGGAGCGTCCCTAAACCCATTTGTGAGTAAAAACACTGAAACCAAAGGTTAACAACTTTAAATTTAGTCTTTGCATATATCTAGTTTTAAATTGAATGTTTATTATAAATAATAATATAATTATTTTTATAAGACTTCGTCACATCAGTATCTAATACTCTAATGTAAAAATACTAGAAACGTATTTAAAAATTAAAATATCTAAAAAGCCAATTTGGGACAGAAAATAATATCCTTATCTTTATACCTATTTATAACAAAGTATAATGGATTACTCTTACCCACTTGACCCGTTTGAAGACCTCATCAGTGTATGTTAATACAGGTGGTAGACGTTAGTGTACTTACTAGTTACTGCAATAAATGCACACAATAATAAATCTATTATCACGATATATATATATTAAATGATGTGCACAATGGCGAAGAACTGTCTTTATATAATTTTATAACTATAATATAGTGGCATATTTAGCCTTGTTTAAATGTAAAGCCGGCTGATAATATGATATACTTAATTGAGCTTAACTAAGATTTCCATAAGTTTCGTGTATTAATGCCAAAGGCATATAACATATTTTTAGATTTTTGCAGTAACCATTATTCAAATTTAAATTTAATTTTAATACATGCATTTAGGTCTAAACTCTAAAGTAATACGTTTACAAAACGGTTGTAAGTGAGTTGCGGTCCGACGTATCGTTTATGATGTTGGAAGGTGGTGAATTTTAGTCCGACAATATTTTAGTTGTGAGTTGCGGCCAGATTAATTATCATTACCTATGTACTAATACGGTGGTGGTTACATAACGATAAACAATAAACAAAAAGTTCAACATGTTTGGGCAGTTCTAATGTTCTATCTTTGTATAATATGATAAAGATATAAGATCAATTTATTTTAAACCAGCAATATAAAGTGCTGTAGCGGAAGCCTTTTCTAATACACAAATAATATGACGATTTAATTTAGGGTTAGGTTTAATTGGTGGAGGAAAATCAAAAGTTTAAGATTTACTAATCTATTCGTTATTTAAAATATTTCTTTGGATTGCCATTTTTTGGAGCTTTTAGTAACGTCATAGACTACTTTACAGACGAATTTTGGAAAATACCTAATATTAATTTAGTAAATTACTTCAATACTTATTTTAATAAAAATATTTATTGTGATGTGTATACGTAATATATACATTATTTTCATTATTATGTGGATGCAAATCATACAATCCTCTGAGAAGCTTGGGGTGCAATTCCCACTTTATTTGGGGATTGCGCTACAATTCACCTTACCGCATAAAACATAAAAAGAATTTTTGAATTTTCTAAAATTTCTGGAATGGCTACAACCTCGTTAACCATGTCATGTGACGTATTATGACGTTATATTATATGCCCACATGAAGTACCTACTGAAATGCCAGAAATAAATAGTCATCACGTGAATAAAGATTGCGTGTGGTGTATACTGCATATCCATTTCGAGAAATCAACGTCTATTCCAACGACTAAAGCTAATATAATATATATTTAAAATTATTATTAAAAGAAAGAACGTAGTCGTACCATAATAATATACATGCACCATATCTACCTATTCCATATGGGTGGAATATGTTTGGGTGCATTTCATTTTGAGCCTATTGGCGTTGACACCACAAGGTTGCACTACAACAGTATTCCAAAAATATGTTTATAGTTTTGTACTTTTATCAATAGTTCTTAGAATATTCATGTCGTACGCGGTCTCCCCCCGTTTACCTGCTACCATTATAATATAAATATATCGATCCAAGTAATTCCCACCGAATCGACAGCAACGATTATTAAACTTGATCCAACTTTTAATTTAATAATATAATATTATGAGATAAAATAACCTGGGTAGCAATAATCGTGACTATTATAATAATCGTATGAAATATTCAGTTTGAATTTAGACGTTAAGTTTAACAATAATATAATTATATACCTAATATTTATTTTTCAAATTTAAAATTAGATTTTTATGTGATTGAACGTGTATTACTGAATGATGCATTTAAATTATTTTTCTTGCCCTAAAACGTCCTATTTTTTTTCTATTTAATTATTTCCACGATATAGATTTCTCTATACTTTCTTTTATTACATTTATTTGTTATTTTTTTTACAATACTATTTATTTTTAAATAATCATAGTTTTACACATAAAAGTGTTTTTATTTTATGCTATATTAAATTTTCATAAATGTGTCAAAACCGTATATACAATTGTTTGTTAAATGTTTGAATACGTGTTAAAATGTGTTACACCTATTCCATGTAGGCATATTATACGCTAACCCATTCAGATGGGGGAGGGCAACGGGACCTTTGTTTTAGATTTTATTTAAAAAAAAATTTCTAAAGCCTCCTTAAAAAAATCCTCGTTAACATAGTTTTCAAAATTAATTTATGTTAGAATAATTTAAAATTAGAATTAGGTAGATACTCTTCACTCGTCGTTACCCATTACTACAGCCTTTCACTTCAAAACTTAAATTTTATTTTGTATGTAACTTATTTTCATAAATTATATTTCATTATTGTCATGTTAGCGGAGTGCGAAGAAAAATAATAAATATACATGGATTTGTCAACATTTTGCAAACCTCATTGGTTATTTTATCATGTGTTATAACTTTTAACGATTGTGGGGTCTTCACAATAATTTTTTCATGGTCTTGTGAAATTTTGGGGTGGCTTTGGTTGTATATAATATGTGAGGCTGTAGAATATCGGTCTTTGCAAGGAGTTCAGAAAGGGCCAAATATTAATATTTTTTTTTCATAATAGTAAATACATGAACTTCATGTATTATTTATGTATGCACATATTATAGTCATAGAGGGTTGAATAGTTTTACATATACTTGATGATTATATGAATTTAAAAAAAAAAAACTGAAAAGTTGCAAAGTAAGAAATAATAGTTATTCTCATGCTCATGCATACCAATAATTGATAAATAAAAATTACCTTCCTACATATTAAAATATACGTAAAATGATTTTCATAACTAAACTCATTAATTTTAATGTTTCGGTCTATCTACACGTTTAGAATTTTGTGGTAGGTAGGCTAATAAGGCGTAGAGAGAAAGAACAAGAGCCAAAAAACACCCTGCCACCAACCAAACGACGAACCGCAACAGTCCGCATACGAACGAAATCATTAAAATTATCGTAATAACTTCTCGAAGGACTGAGGCCACAGCTTCGATAAGAATACTTCATATTATTATTTGTGTACTTGCCGCCCGAAAACACACAGCAACAGGGCCCCGTGGGTCAGCGGCGGGACGGGCACACGTTGTCGGTAAAATATATTGTGAGTGTATGCGTGTGCGTTTATTTACATGTGATTTCGGGGGCTGCCGCGAGGCACACGCGGACAACGACGTGTACGGTCGAGGTAAGTGGTAACCCGCACGGCAGACAACACACGTACGAGGTACTACGGCTGGCTCACAATGGCCGCCCGACTTACGCACGCACACGAATCGTGAATGTACGCGCACGCGCACTAAGGCGCACGTACGCACGCGTTACCCAAACGTTACGTGTGAGCGCTAGCGCGTGCGTTCGCGTAACATACTATCGTACGCACGTAGTCGTCGTATAATATTATTAATATAGTACGTTCGTACCATTGTTGTAGTGTCCGTTCGAAGTACCAGATAAATAATAAGATTTCGCGTCGGGTGCCATCAGCCACGCACAGTGCAGTTTTACGGGTCGAAGAAAGGAAAAATAAAACACACTGCCTGGCGGACGATGCCGCCAATGCGATCCGTTATCACGCAGCCCGTTATCAGCGCGTGAAACAACGTTTTAATTTAAAAAAAAAAAAAAATTCCTCAGACTTGAGCCGCGCGTATCTCAATTTCTCCACCGTCGGCCCCGTTTCCGCGACGTTCGCGCGTGTGTGCCCCAGAGCACAGTAGGACGTACCGTAACACATCGCCGCCGCCGCCGCTGCGCGCCCGCCGAACGCCGCCGCGCGCACGACGACGACGACGACGACCACCACACGATGCCGTCGCACATGAACTGTTGTTTCAACAAATGCACCAACTCGAGTCGGAGTACGCAGAACCTGTCGTTCCACAAGTTCCCGACCAACGAAAGCCTGTGAGTGTTTTTCGATGACTTCGGCCGTTCCACTAACGCCGCGTGCTTAATTTTTTTTTCACCCCACTTTTCACAGATGTAAACAATGGGTCGAACTGTGCCAGAACGACAAAGTCATTCAGAAGTTCAAAAACCACGGTTCCAGCCAGGTGTCTAAGAGTTTTAGGATATGTTCTGAACACTTCAAGCGGGAGGACTATGTGCTGTGGACTTCGAAAAAAAAATCAGTATACCTACCTACTAATACTATATATTGTCTATTATTATTATTATTATTATTATTACTACCATTACTATCATTATCATCACTACACTTTGACCGCTGTCGTTGTCGACAGTGGCCCGCTAAACAATAGATGTACATTTCTAACCTTATTTTGTTTTTGTTCTTGTTTGTTTTATCGTCGTTAGGGTGTTGCACAAAGGATCCATTCCAACAGGACAGCAGCTAATAAGTCCGAAAACGACACACTCTAACATTACCAATTGGAGTGATATGAGTAAGTTAAATTGTCTAAGTGTATCCATTGTTTGCCGATTGTTAATAGTTTTGATTTATTTTTTTTGCTTTTCAGTCACCGAGGAAGATGAGGCAGTTGCCAATAATGCAAGCTGGAGTCCACGTGGAACTCCAAATTTTGATCTATCTGGCTCAGGTAAGTTAGAGTGACTGAATTTTACATCAATGTCCTAATTAATTAATAGTTGTGTATTTTCTAGTACCTGAGCAGGGTAAGTAAATGAACGATTATATCCAGGGTGGAGTCCTTGCAAAACTCCATGTTCTCAACTAAGCAGTCCAGATAAATAGATTATATGTTAAATTGTATCATTTTACTGAAAAAATGCGCAAACTTTGTTAGCTTATTAAAAAGTTAAATTTTTTTTAATAATTTGGAATACTATTTCATTTTTTTGCTCTTTGAATTTATAAACTACCTTAATTAAAGCTTTGGGTTATTTTCTAAATTTTAGTTGTTAATGGTTTATAATTTTAAAATCATAAAATTTAATCAAAAACTTTTTTTTTTACAAATGTTAAACTATTAAACCAAAAAGCAGTTAAAAATAAAAAAATTTATTTTTTTTTACTTAAAATTGATGTGGTAGTAATTTAAATCTAAATGATTTATTTTGAAGCCACTTAAAATTTAAAATAATAATTCGGTAATATTTTGAAAATGCTTTGACCAAGTTTAGCACCACATAAACGTTACAATATTAGTGGCGCATAGTTATTATAAAAGTTATAAAAGTTATTTGTAAATAATTTTAGATTTTAATTCAAAGACAACAAATGGCTATTTTTAAGAGTTGTACGAGTACATTTTGTAACAAGTTGAGATTAATAAATGGTGTGTATTCTGGTTACACTTTTTTTCACTCTTTTATAAAAATGCCTTTATATATGTCATAATGTTTATATTAAAAGTATTTATATATACTATGCTGTATGTACATTGTATGTGTATGAATGTATGTATAATATATTGCAATCATGCATATTCATGTATAAGCATTTAGATTTATAGTTATGATTATAATAATATATAATAATTTAAATTAAACTAACTGTTTTATTGTTAATATATAGCTTCAACAATGATTGTTGTGCAAAATTATGCTTTTATTAAATAGTTAAAAATGGTGTACTTTTATATAAATATTAGTTCGTAACTTTTTTTTACTATACTTAAACCCTAACAAATATTAAAATTATTTGTACTTGAGTTATTATGTTTACTCGTACAACTCTTTGTTTATTATTATGTTTATTTTTTTTTTTTTTAGCTTTATCAATCATTTGGTAATAATTTCAAAAGATATTGTTGATCATACAATTGCTCCATTAATTAATATTGTTTCACTGTAAGAAGATAATCAATTTTTTGTTGATTATAGAATCTATACTTAAAATTAGAAGACAACTTATTAGAAAAAATTGTACTAAGTGATTTGAATATTACTTAAATTTTTATTAACATTATATTATAAAAATTGTAAAAATGTGAGCATTCTTGTACTCATGAATAATTATTATTAAATATTTTTTTTAAGTTATCACTTAATTTAGTGTGTTATTATGATATTGTAATTTGTAAGATATACTCTTGGCTAAAAAACAAAACTGCCTTTTTAACAGAATTTTATGTCTTCAGTTATTCATTTATATCAGGGAAAGAAACATCAGTATTTGAAATAAATCAATATCAAAACTCTGCTGATAATATTATTGTGTTATAAGAAATATTAAAAAGTATAACACTATTTTTTTTGTAAAACTTAAACGGTATGCAGCGTATTATTGTTGTTTATTTTTGTACAATTATTGTTTATTATTATTATTATTTTTTAATTACTATTGATATTTAGATTGGTAAAGGGTATATATAAAATATCAATAATTTTAAAAATAATGGGCCTTATTTTTTTTTTTTTAATAAATTAATTTATAAAAAAAAAAAAAAGAGAGAATTGAAACATTATAAAATTAATTCTAGTATATTTGACATAACTTTCATTTTGTTTTTATTTTTAAGAAATATTAGGATATAAAACAGAAATTACTATAATATAATTATTAATTTATGATTTATTTTATTAACATAAACTACTCACAATCTCTATCAAGTTTTGTTTTGTTTAAAAAATGTTTTTACATAGAACAATTATTGTAAGATTACATTTACAACAAAAAACGCCTAAAAGAGTTATATTATGACTTATTATTATTACTTCTAATTATAATAAACCATTATTCTAATTATGTAAAAACTTACACTGACTCAATATTTATTAATGAATGGTTCATGTAAAAAAAAAAAAAAATTACCCTGTATGTTTAAATGACATAAGTTGTTGAATAATAATTATTCATATTCAATGAAAAATAGGTACATGTATTTTTATTTTATCTGTTGTTAAAATGTGATAAAAATACAATATTCTTTAATTGCCTTTAAGTTATTAACTATTTCTCTCTTAAAATCATTAAATATATTTTAAATGCTAGTGAGTAATTTTATACTTGTTAAAGTAAAACTGCATTCAATTGTTAAAAAGTATTTAACTACTTTGTGACATATAGCAAAAAACAAAAAATATGCACTGTTGTATTCAGGGTAAAGTATACTTCATTGTATTAAACTAGAACTTAAGAATAAATTATTTTATAGCATGAAAAATAATTCTTTTCACGTATGCTCTGTCAACTTTATTCCTAAGGATATTTTTTTATAAATAATTAATAAATAATATTTCTGACTTATTAATTTATAAGTCATTATAGATGAATTGTTAAACACTGTGAATAGGATTAGTGTTTATGGTATTTACAATTGATCTTAGTGTCTTGAAAATAAAAATGTTAATGGAAAATAGTAATATAGTTAGTACTTAATAAAATGCTTCAATTCTCTTTGAATAATATTTTTAAATTATATAAAAAAAATTATATAACATTTTTATAGTAGTAACTTTAGAGAAATCTTGTAATTTTCAATTCTTAAATTTTTATTTTTAAATTACAAAATAATTTACGAATTTTCATGGTTTTGATAAAATAAATTCAATCATTTATTTTATATTTTTAAACTGTTATAAAAAGTCTTATGGTTGAACCTTCAATTCAATTGTTGAGTTCGAAAATTGTCATCAACAATAAATAATGCGTTCATTTCAAATGCCTATAAAAAACTAAAAATTAGTTTAAATATTTTAAAGATTGAATTATGTATAGAGAATAATAGTTAAATTAATAGCAAAATATTTCATAGTTTAATACTTAATGAATAATAATAAAATAACAAAAATTTATACCGATAATTTTCTAATTTTAGATCTTACATTTAAATTTTTTTTTAATTTTCATCTTTAAAACATTTGAAAATGTTTGCGATTTTAACGAAGTTCGTAATGATGTAAACTTTCACACTCCATAAAAGAACTAGGAATGTATTTTTGATATCTTGTGATATGGTAAGGACTAAGGAATACTTGTTATGAAACGTACTATTTTTGCTTAAAAATGTAATTTTATCATGTATAAATTAAGAAAAAAGAGATTTTTAAATAACTAAAAAAGAAGAAAATAATGTAAAATCTAGAAATTGAGTTAACTAATAAATGCGAAACATTCGAGTTAACTCAATTATTTATTTTTTTTTAAAGTAGATACTACAAAAAAACAAATAAATTTGGTCAAATCTAGTTTTGTGTGAAAATTCATAGTAAGTAATATTGTTTTTGTTTTTTAATGATTATTTTAATAAGTAGGTATTGGAAAATGAGAATGTTTTGCTTTTGACCCTTCTACTTTATCACAATTTACAATATTAAGTACTAAATCTAATTTGGTATTAGAAACTATAAAACTATGTAATAATCGAGTTTTAAAATGTGACGACAGAAAATACCATTGCAATAATAATAAAATTAGTTTTTGTCGTCGTCTCAGGGGTCTAAAATGAACTAGAGAGAATTATATTATTATTTTTACTTTGGCTGAATACTTAAGGTGTCACAGGTAAGTGGGATGATTTTTTCGAAGTTATATTAAATTAAATACATATATTGATTTACTAATAGATTTCTGAGTAGGTATTATAAAATAATTTATATATTTGAGGAAACGTAAAAATAAATGTTATAAACATATAATAAAGTATAACAAAAGAAAAAAAATACATTTTTAAATGTTTACAAATTGTGTTTTTAGTAATAATAATAAAATATTTATAATATAGATAATAATGAAATATGAATAATGGTTATTTATAATTAATTAACTTTGGAGGGAAACGTTAACATTGTCTACTTATCAAACAATAATATAGTATAATAATTTATAAAAGTCTTAATTTAAAAGAAAAAAATACTGTTAAAAACTAAAACTTAGTTTAACAATAGTTTTAGCAAAGTATTTATAAATGTTAACTGTATTATGTTTCTCTGTATAAAAACAAGTATTTAAAAAAAAAACAAACAATTTTGTTTATTATGTACAAAATAACATTTAAATTAAAATTCTTATTAAAAAACAAGTAAAAAAAAAAATATATATATATATATTTGACTTGACCTGTTCTCAAAACGTTTCAATATCTACAGTTATTATCACGTTCGAAAATCAAATTTACATTGGCTTTTTATTTAGAATATCAGGTATTCTATATTAAAAATAAAATTTATAATAATAACAATTCGTACTATAACTTAACTTATTTGAATTAAAATATAACTTTTTTGATTAAAATTGCATAATTTCAACAGTTTTTAAATTCAATTAAACTATTAAAAATTAAACGCCTTAATCTAAACACGGTTTTAATAGTATCAACTATCATTAACATTTAATTATGACACAACTCTAGTGCGTAAGAGAACTCTTATGTTCGACTCTTGTTCTAGACAAAACCGCATTTTACATAAATTACAGTTCATTAACAGCACAATAATAAAATATATTATCTATACGCTAAATAATTAAATACAAATAGTCACTTGCTTACTGTAATTTTATGTTTTATTCTCAACAATCGTGTAATATTATCGACTATGAATTATGATAGATCGTATTGACAAAATAAACTATTGATTCCGTCATGAATTTACCGAGTAGTTAGGTAAGGCCTCTTGTCCTTTTTCTATCGGCTGCTTTTTCGATTGGTCTAGATGTTGATTACCGCTGTTTGAACGTGTTTCCGGGATTTCAGGTACTGCTATTTAAGGTATATGGTAATATGTATAGATTATAATATCAGTTATTAACCATCAGGTCGGTATGTTACAAAATTAAAAGACATATTCAGTTTTTTATAACTCACTTAGACTTGGACGTCCACCATAGGGTAAACTGATCACCGCGATAAACGCCAAAAACGACGGAATCGTCCAATTGTAAATCATTATATCGCGATAGTAATCTGGACACGTTTCGCAATGCCTATAAATAGTGCAGGAAGTCGTGAACGGGTTAGTAAAAGTCGATACAATAGTGTGTGCATAATATTATTAATAATATTAAAGCTTAAAAAAAAAAACGGTTTTCGTGACTTACAAAGATTGGACGGCCATAACTACGGCCCCGTTGCACACTTTATCGGTAAAACTCATCAGACCAAACGTAAAGGCGCCTCTGTGTGTTTTATCGCCTATTAAATCGGTAGTTAGAGCTTGACTAGTGACCAATACCACCGAACAAGCAATACCTACAAAAATCACAAAACAGACACACGTAAAAACAACTAACAAGTATATAAATACATATACTTGTAATATTATTATTACTATTGCTATGCGAGTACGCGATAGGTATGCATTAATTATCGTATGTATTTCGAAGTTACATTGCTCAAATGTACTCTAAATTCGATTCAAAAAATAACCTTACTGAGTCCAAAAAACATTTTCTTTCTCATTTTATAGACTTATGGCTGCCAGAACACAATACGTCAAATAATAAAATTATAATTAATTGTACCTATACCTATCAAATTTAAAAAATTTTAAAAATTAATAATTGCTAATTAAATACTCATGTATACTATTAACTATCGTAATTAAATTTTTCTTATTCATTGTTACTATTATTATTGTCAAATATTACTACTGTGTACTGACGATCAACCGACTATACCACTGGTTTATATTTTTATGAAAATAGTCGTTTTATCTTACTAATTTAATATTCTTAGTAATATTAAAATAATTCAATATCAAACACCTACGTCCTACGATAAAACATATTGAACTCAATAATAAACGTTAATTATCAGTTAAAATTTAGCAATAAATATACTTCTAAATTTGGAATTAAGTCTAAATTAAGAGTATTCCTGTCTCTTAATATCTAGTCGTGTAACGGAATTGTTTATATTTTAATAACTATCCATTTAAAAATATACATGATTCCTCATAGTTTTAAATGCAACGTAGTTACGCAAGAAAACATGTACAAACAAATATGTGAAGTAACATACACATATTGTTAATTGCTGTTTTGAAAACAGTATTTTCGGAAAAACATGATTTCACACTTTACACCACACCACATTATTGGACTTGATATTCTAATCCGTAATTATAGTTATTAGAGCAGCATTATCATTGGTCAAAAACTCATTCAATTTAACGTTATATGTATCTATATATATTTTTTTTGAGCACACATACATTTTATTCTAGGTATCTGTTAACTAATCTACTTAATTTATTATAACAGATTAGGTATAGGTGCACTGGACCCTTTTCAGCCATTCTGTAATAACTATTTTCGGCCAGTACACAATTTCGGTCATTAATGTAAGATTGTATTATTATTAACAGTAGTACATTTAACGACAAATTAATAATTTATTAATTTTTTGTTAACATTACATCACTTTTTAGATTTATCAAGTTATTAATCGACTAAAATAGTTATACTGACCGAAAATGTTTATTACAAAATAACCGAAAAGGGAGAGGTTAATTTTGACCGAAAACAGTTCCACCCGGTGCAGTTACTTACCTATTATGATAGTGACTGCATAAATTTGATATTTGGCAAATGTGTCGCTGTTGCCTAAGTAACACCATAGCGCTGAAGCCAATGACAAGATCACACCGAACGAGTAAGTGTACTATGAAAGTTTCAATCGTCAAAAATGTAATTTTTTATGTATGACGTTTAGTATTTGATCATTCGAACAAAAATGCGCTAAGTACCTTTCTGCCGAGTTTCATGTTCATGGGTTTGTTGAGGAGTGACATACAAAAACTGCTGAGGAACATTATCAACGGTAACAGTGCTAGTTTTTCTGCTTCCAGTTTTAAATAGTCTTGTAAGTACATTGGTAAGAACACCTATATATATTTATATATATACACACATCAAAAACAATAATATTAATGAACAGAATAACTGTAGGGTTGTGAATTTATTGAAAAATGTATTCATTTTAGCTTAATATAAGACATAGTTATTTTAACACAAAGTTTTAATTAAGTGCGAATCAATTTAATTATGACATTTTAATTTTACAATTTTCTAAGTGTTTTTTAGGCTTTTTAGATTAGTATTTTATTTTTGTCATTTTTTGATATATTTCATATTTTCCACCATTTAAAACTTTTATGAATACAGTTTAATAAAAGTTAAATCTTATTTTTTTTTTTTTATTGATCTTCAATGTACTTTTTTCGGTTTTTAATGCATTAAATTCACAATCCTAATAATAATAATAATTCAAATAAAATGTAATATGGGTGTATTAAAATACAACATTTCCTATGGAAAATTGTGTATTTTTTTTTACCAAAGTCATGTTGACAGTGATCCGAGAACACATATAAACGATGGCTGTCTGATAGAGGGTGATGTGTTTGAACATGGACCAAAAACTGTTAGCTGCCCGTTCAGCCTCGGTTTCAGTCATCAGAAGCTCTCGATTTACACGGTTATTGGTAAGGGGTTCGCGTACTCCAATATGAAATATTATAGTTGTCATAGCTCCAACAATCATTATCACTAATATGACTATCTATATAAACAAAAAAATATATTTATTTATGGCCGTCCTATGATTTTTTTTTTTTTATCAAGTAATGTGATAGAAATAGAATTGTAATATTTTTTTTTAAATATAAAAATTTGTATTTTTAATCATAGATATTTAAGAAACAAATTATTAAAAAAAAAAAAAACCCATGCTTATATTTTAGATGAGTAGTTTAATAAAGGATGAGGTTTTAAAATTGTTGATAAAATCATGGAGTTTTCATACAACTATTATTATTTTAATGCATAGTATGCATAGTATGAAAATTAGTTTGAATAGTTTTCCTAATGAATAATTTTGTTATTACGTCATAGGTCACAATTAACATGTTCACTACACACTAGTACGTTATTTTAAGAAAGTTTATTTAAATAAGTTAAAATTATTTAATATAATATCAAACCCTATAAGAAGTCGGTACGTAGCGTTATAAACGGGTAACTTTCTTCTAATTATTTTCTGTGTAGAAAATTTCTCCCAGGTTTGTTGTAAAAATAATTTTTTTTTAAATAATAATTTTATGATTAATGACTACTATACATATTTATTTGTAAATAACATTTATATTATAAAATAAAAAATAATGGTATAGAATTGTTATTTAATTTTTTTTTAATTCTCTGTAAATAGTAGGTACCTTTATAAATTAATAATAGAGATTAGTCAATAACTCGATGCAAAATCAATATTCAGGTAAGCACATTTAGTATTGGAAACTAAATAAAAATTAATATTATATGTACTTGAAATTCTTTTTTTTCTGAAGGCCCAAACTGACTTTTGCTCGCGTTGTTGCTTCTAAGCACAATCCAGGTGACTACGTACACCAGGATGTTTGAAAAGACGGTAAAACTATACCTGTGTAAGTATTACAAACGCACATAAAAGTGATTGTTGATAAATACAAAATAAAAATAAGAGCTAAACAAAATATGATTAAACTTAAGTCTTATATAGGCTATATAGTTATTTTTTTTTTTTTAAACACCTTATGGAGAGTAACGCCGTTCGTTCGTCCCTTATCGGTGTCAGGTCTGAAGCTAACGCCATGTGCGAGTTCTCGATAGATGCCCATCCGATTTGGAAGAATACGATGAAGAAACAGTAGTATAGAGCGGTGTTTAATTCGGAGCTTTCGACTTGTGGTAATATGGGCGGCGAAAACGCGAACGGCAAACTTATGAACACCAGAATACTGCCTATGATAGGAACCATGAAGATAAGTAAATCATATTTTATCAATATTATAGGTAGTTACAATATACATGCGGACTTGGGATTTGATTTTTTTAATTCAATTTTTTTTTTTTTTTAAACATTTACCTATTATTTAGTATTGTAATAGTTCACGTTGTGTTCAATCGATATATTGACTTTTGTATCTTCTTTTTTTGTATAATCCGAGAGAAGAAACCTATAAGGACAAGAATACATCAAAAGTTTATATGCTCCAACTTACCTATAACTGAAGGGGAAAATTATTTAACTGAAAGCTGGTTATAGAAGAGTTATATCTATTAAAATTAGTACCTATGATACAATACTACTTATATATGCAATCCTAAGCTGATATAACGATTAATCAGAGATAAATATACTCTATTAATGCCTAAAAGCTAACCAGTACTATTTTAGGTATATAACATGCGGTTTTTTGTTGCAGTTAGGTACTACCACCACCATCGATCCAATCCCAAGTCCGTCAATACTTATGTAATATATATTATGTACACGAGAATAGGCAATATCAGTCGTAACGATTAACTGTTATATCTCACCGAAAAGGTGCCAAGTCTTGCGGCGGCCGTATCGATCGGTGCAGTACATGTTGGCATTATCTGATAACATGCCTATGGCGGCTGTCGCGACCGCGTCTGTTAGCTGGCCAACAAGGACCACAGCTCCGGCATTGATACTGGATAGCTGCATAACGTAATGGTAGAATACCAAAGCGTAGGTGAACCACATGGAGGCAACCAAGTCGTTGAGCACGTGTCCGACGCCATACGAAACGAACGCGAACCATTTGAGCGAATCTGACATTTTGCCTTCATCACCTATTGCAACGATGAAAAAACTGTTTAGCTATGAGGGTAAGAAAATATATGTGAAGTCCTCCTCTAAAAAACATCACTGTATAGCGGACAAAGTTTCAGTGATTATGAGTTTCCGGTATTTAAAGGTTTCACTATAATTAGTGTAATTCGTATATACTAGTTTCAATTTTGAATCTTAGGAATTTCATGAAAGTAAATGTACTATAGAAAGGATATTTTATGGTATTTGATGGGATGAGTGTCTTATAAGTAGGTACAAATCTTGTAACTTTTTCCAACGAAAATGTCTCAATTTTTGTACTGTAAATTTTTTAAGCATTTGAACATTTCAAAAACTTGCAGAATAACGGTTAATAATAATGAATGTATAATATACCTATAATATTTAAACATTATTTTTGATATGAATTAAAATAAAAAATAAAAGATAATTAATAAGATGGTCGTAAAGGAATGGAGGGGAAAGCGACACTCAATATAAACCAATACTGCTTAACATTTAATATCTATTATATTTTATAAATACGTTCTGTTTGTTCTGATTTTGTTTAAGCAAGGACGTCTTCATAGTACAAAGTCAACAAACACCATACATACTACTGTATACAACGCTTGTCACTTATACATTTTAACGTTATATTTTATGATACATTATAATTGTACAAATAATAGTAATGGTAATAATAATAAAATAATATTATTATAATCTTAAAAATTTATATTGGCTATATAGGTGGCTCTTTTCGAATTGCGTAAACTATTAAAGATGAAAAATGCACTACTCTATACTCGTACATCAAATCGCAATAATCATAATACACAATACAACGTAGCGATAACTTAAATCGTCACATCATAACCGCACATTGCAATACCTTTAATAAATACAATTATATTTTAAATACGACACTCATCATTAAAAGTTTTGTTACCACTTATCTACAAATATAGGTACTGCCGGTACCTAATATACTACTTAGGTAGTAGGTACTTAAATAATATATATACCAATATATAATATTATACATGGATATTAGATTAAGGTACATTGCCCAACATCATGCGTTCAGGCTAATATTATATTAATAATATATTCATAACAATACCTGTTTTAATGTTGTATTCGTGTTCGTCGTTAAGATTCAGATAATTTTATAATGATATCATAACACAATAATAGATAAAATAGTTATTGATATTGGAGAGAAATGCTCCTTTATAGGTTTTATTAATTTGCTACATACATTATAGGTACTTATTACTTATGATTAAGTATATTATTATCTTTCTATTTAAAATTTTTAAATGTCCTTCAAATTTTTTAATTAATTAGGTATTTGAATTGATAGGCTGGAAGTAGGTACCTACGTCGTTTATATTATTTAAGTGTCATTAAAGTTTAAATTTTATTTTTGTTATTGTGTAAATGAAATTGTTTGGTCTTTCCCTATAAATCTAATCGGAAATAATTAAATCTACTTACGTCAAGTATCAAAAGGAAAGTTTCTACACTCAAATAATACGAGTATACGTAAGACACATAGTACTATTTGAATCAGGGTAATTTGACATACATATATCCGATACCTATATAGGTTAGGTACCAAACTTTTTTTATTTTTCTAATTTTGAATCGACATGCAGTGATGGAAGTTCAGTGTTCAGCGTGTTAACATATAATTATTATTATTTACTGTCGTTTAACAGTTTATCAGAACTTTGGGTGATGATAACGAATTCGCTTTATTTATGCTAATAATTACCAACCTTTTATTATCGAAGTCCATAAAAAAAAAAAAAAAATGGCGAACCAAAAATTTAAAAATTTTCATTTAGCTAATAAAATGAAACTAATATTGGTGATTGAATAATGTTAACTTAGTAGAATAACAAATACGATAATACTTTTTTCCTTTGTTAAACGACGTAACAACGATAACGCTTAGTGTGATCCTATAATACATTTTCATGTCTGATTAAAACAACGTTTGTAATAGATAATAAGTAATGGTTAAAGAAGAAATATTCATTAATATTATATTTTACATAGTACGTTATATTTTTAGATAAAAACGGATTCGTTTTTTTTTCAATTTTTGTTCAGTGCTTTACCTTTAGCGAACCGTTGAACATCTCTGCCTTAGACGATTAACATATGCGAATCAAAATAGTTTGATGGGCGCCCGACGAATTGTAATAAAGTGATTACTAAACTGATTCAGCTCTTAGTATAATCTCAACTCTGGGCAAACTTTTTCTAGTGATTCTAATGTTTTAATTCCCTATTACTACCGTGAAAATAATAATACATAATACTGATAATTATAAAAATTATATTAAACTATATTATATATTATAATCACTATTTACAATGCTAAACCTGCGTCTTTTCACTTTTTATACATAGCAGCTGTTTTTGAAAGTCAAAAGTGCGATCACGGAAACGACAGATTTAACATAACTTGTAACAGAGATATATCATATATGGTATCTATACTTACATATTATAGACTATATAAATAAGCCTATAATTTAAGATAATAATTTTAAAAATTCTCTTCTTTCCGATTTCTAATTATATAATTTTGAAGAAATTATAATAACTATACCATGCAATTTTTCTTTTAACAAAAATATAAACTAGCAATATATTTTATATTTTTATTAATAACAATAAGCTGTGCATGTACTTTATAGGATTTATAGCTTTTAGAAGTTATTAAATGTCTATATTGTATGCAAAAAAAAATAAAAAAAAATATTTAAATATGTATCCTGATTATTATTATTTTTTTTTTTTTTTGTTTATATTTTTATACAATTTGAATACTTATTTAGGAAAAAAAATATATACATTATATTTTTGTTAATAAATTAAAAACTTATGTTTTTTTTCTGAACACTAAAGAGGTTAAATTTAGTAGATATTTGAGAGAAGTTTGTAGGTAGATATGGGGGCTGTGGCAAGTTGAAAATTGTATTAATTAATATTTATATATTTATTAACATTTATAATTTGTAAAATTTGTCCAGTATAATAAACACTAGATCCAATATTATATATTATTATATCTCTATAAAACTATTTTTAAGATTATTATTATAAGTATAAAAATGTTAATAACTGAAAAATAATTGTTCGTTGGATTTTTGAATTAAAGATATTAAAATTAACAGTAAAAAAGGGGCGTTTTCATTTGAAAAACAGAAATTTGTATCGCCATATGACATTTCTTAAACAGTTAGAACACTTTATAAACTTAAAAATATAGTATTTATATATTAAAATTAAAATTTTAAAATTTCATCAATCAGAATTCAAAAAAACTCATTATTAAATGAAAAATGGAGACGATAACTCCTTGCGAGTCACTCTGTATAATAATGAGCTTGTGTTAAAACACAAAATCCATTTGAATTTTGGCGTTCTTCGCATACATTATAGTAAGTGAGTGATAAGCATTTAAAACAGTTACATAACTAGTTGGAGACTAAAGACAGTAAAGACTTTTGATTTTTTAAATTTTTATATTTAACGTATAACAATAATATTATAATTGAAGAATACCAATAATGGAAAAAAATTGTAAACTGTAAACTTGATCAAAACATTTTCGATAATTTTTTATAATAATAAAAGATATATTAGGTTATTTGTTGGTGCGAGCTCTAAGGATATACAACCAATAAACAGATCAAATGTCAAAGTTTATCACAATGAACAATATGAATATATGTTACGAACTGATTCCGCGTCAGTACAATATGTAAGTATAGGTACACCGTGTAATAAAAAAAGCTCATGACGATGGGTTCCTAAATTGTGAATTTGTTAAACACAATAAGGGAGAAATAATGAATTTTTATTAATTTTGAATCATATTTTTGTATGTCACACGTGGATTCACGAAAACGCATGTCTATGGTCAACAATACACTGTACAAAAGCATAAATATAATAATGAATAATATATTTTATGACTGGCAATATCAAAAATTACAATTTAACGATGAAAAAAAATTTTAAAAAATATAATGGTTTATATGCATAATTCAGTATTAGAATTTAAACTGTAGGTATTCGTAAATAACTAGTCACTTATGAATTTATTAATGTCGATTAAAAATTACAATAATATTTTTTTTAATATATTACTAATTTTAAGAATAATTTTATTTTTGTACTGGCTGGTATACCTATACAATAATAATATTATATTGTTTTATGTTCGTTAATAATTAAATTGTAATAAATTATTTTTTAAGATATTATATTATTGTATATATCTATACAGCTATGATTAGTATAGGCAATTACAGAGGGAAGGGTAATTGCACAATAAATTAGCACCTTCTCCTCTTCATATCTATTATTTACGAGTATCCGAGATTCTGAAAGGATTAATGTATTTTTGTGTCTAAAGATACTTTTCATAGAAAAAATGAATATATTTATAACTTCCACCCACGCCGAAGTGCTTTTATTTGCAGGTTTCCTAATTCAAGTATATATTAAAGCCACTAAATACCTACCTACAAAACTTATACTTATCATAAAAATATTTTTAACTTTGAAATTGCAGGTATTTGGTAGAAAATTTAAATCTAGTTTATACTTGATGTGGGGGAGAAGGTTAATATAGTAAAAATTCTTAGTACTTTTTAAAATATTCGGGAATTGTAAAAAAAAATATGAACGTTATTTGTTAAAAATTTTTTAATAAATATTATTATTGAAAAATTGTTTAGTTACGAAGGGTCACTAAAAATTAAACCTTTTTTAAAATAGTTTTTCATCGTACTATTATGATTTATCATTGGATTAAAAGATACATTTTATTACACTATAACGTTTATAACGGTGACTTAAAATTAATAACGAAGTACACCTGACACTTTTTAATTTAAATGATTTGATATTAAAAAATTGTATTAATACAATTAAAGTGTAAATCATTGGTTGTAACGGTAATTTTTCAAGATTAACAAAACATATGTCCCACCAAAAAATTCACTTATTTTATTAGCATTATTTGAGAAATATTATAGGAGATAGGTGTAAGGCATAGGGTGCAAATGTGATTAGGCATGATATATTATACTAATTGTATAATTTTCATTTTTACTGTAACTATTTATTCTATTGCTTATAAAAAAATCGAGGGAGACGAATAGAAAAATCCACTGGTCTATAAGGCTTTAATAATTTATTTAGTATTCCTCGAATTTGAGCTCTAAGTGCGCGATAACATTATATGCAATAATTAGACGTCGTTAACAATTAATGATTTTGATTGTCGGATGTGCTGTAGAGCATATTATATTCTTGTAATATTGTTGCACTATGCCACTATATCACCGATGTCATGAAATGTGCAATCTTTTTTTTCAAAGGTCAAAGTCATATTGTATGTTAATATATCACGTGTCAACAAAATACACATCTTGTTATTAGGTTTATTATAACTAAATAATCGGTAAGTATTAAACTTATGCATTTATCTTGGCAGTCTTTATACTCATTCGCATTATGTATGTATAGTGTATACGTTCGCTATTGTTTATAATATTAATTATAATTAATACGGATATAGAATCAGTTAACCGCATGCAGCGTAGTAATTTATTTACATTGGATATAAATTTGCATTAATTGAATAATTTTTATGGATAAATTAAAAATAAAATTTACTTCGTACAACGTATTTTAACTATAGGTATAATAATAGTTCGTTTAGATGTGTATATCTTCCTTTATGAAAAACGTTTGCGGTGAGAGTATTTAAAATAATAATAGCATTGAACAAAGAGATGGATAAGTAATTATTAAGTATGCACGTGGACTGTAATATATTTTCAAACATTTCGATTTCAAGCAGTTAACATCGTATGATAAAATTTTAAATTACGATTATACAATCTTTTTGCAAGGAATAAACACATAAAAATCGTATTAAAAATGTTAACAATTATTATTTTTTATATTTTTTTAGAAACTTTAAAAAATTTTGCTTATGAAAAAAAAATATCGTAAAATATAAGATAAGTTATTTTTGTTTTCGATAATTCTGATAAGTTAAATATTTTTATTTTTTTTTTTAATGATAACAGCGTCTTGCACTTGGATAGCATTATCTTTAAAAATTATTATGAGCGTTTTTCTTATCGACTTATGAAATATTGTCGGCAGCTTATGAACTTGCAGCCAATTTATAAATAAATAATATATAATAAAATCATTTATTATTATTCATAATTATTTAAAGTTAAGTCTCAAATCATTTAAACAAACATTTATAGTAATGTAGTGTTAAGGAGTACTTTAGAGTTTAAACGTAAATTTTTTTGTAAAAAAAAAAACCTTATGGAAATAAACAATTTCACTAACATCATTATAATTATTCATTATATTATATACCTAGTATTAACAACATCTTAAAATTTATGTTTTTTTAAAATGTGGATCGAAGTTAGCAAACAAATTATTACACACATAATAATTAATAATACTTTAAAATGCAGTAGGTACTTATAATATTGTAAAAACACTGAAATTTGTCAAACGATTATCAAAAAAATATGTTTAGTTGCACAATTTGTTTTCTCCATGCGTATTAGGTTGTCGATATTATAGCAGTATACTAACTGTAGGGTTAACGTGCTGTAATTTTAATGGCTTCTTCGAACGGTGAAGGGGGTGGCGATTATTATTATCGACAGAAATAATAAAGTCTATGTGTATATTGCACACATTACTTTTTCATACGTATCGACTTGACGTTTATTTAAATTAAACATTTTGTTTTGAATATATATAATTTAAAAATGATAAACAATATACAAATTATAATATTAATGTAGATGAAAAAACCCCTAATATGTAAATATAGTTATATAATGCTTAAATATCTGTCTATAAAATTATATATGATCTACTTAGAAAATATTTATATAGGTATTAATTATACTTTACTTAATACCTGATTTGCAGTAGTCTATTAAATTGTGCAGTTGGCATCTGTGGCCAGAACAGCAATGATTATTTTATAATGATATATTATGGAACCAATAAAATTCTTTAAAACAATTTTTTTAAATCCTTAAAAACAAATATAAATATTATAATAAAATACGTGTATATTTTTTGTTACCTTGGTTTTAAATGAAGTTAATTTTATAAATATTTTTATTTTGAAAACCAACAAATAGTGGTACATTACGAATTTATATTTTTTGTTTTTTATTTAATATTTTAAAATAAAACACTAATTACTAAATAATTGCACCTTATAGTGGTTTATTCCTTCAAAATTTAATAATTATTAACAATATTAACTTATTTGACAATTATTATAGGTTAGACGCGTATATTATAAATTATAATATATAATATATATAAATATACAATTCGATAAACTAACAAACGCGTGAAAATAAATAATATTCTTGATAGAAAAATAGCTTTATAAGGACAATATGAGATATTTTAACTAAAATAAACACGAAAGTACGAAACATCATATATACATTGTAACTACATAATATTATATTATATAATAGCATAACATAACAAAGAATAAAAGAGAAATATATTAAATTTCACTCTCTTTGTAACTATATGCATAGTGGTTTGTATAACACATCATATCGCTTGGTCTTATAAATGAAATAGGTTTTTTAGCTTTTACTCTGATTAAATTTAAAAAAACATGAATTTTATTTTTATTTTTAAGAAACTATTAAATCAATGCGGGATTTGAAGTTTCACACATAGCATATAGGTATAAATAAATAAGTACTAACTAATATTTTTTATCAGAGAAATCGTGTAATAGGTACAGTGAATTTTTATCACAAAAATGTTTGATATTCGTGTACATTTTATAAATTTTTTTCATAATATCTATAATTTCTATAAGTAGTCCTACCGCTATAGTTGCTTATATTCATATTATGTTATGAATATCTACATTTGATATGTAATCTAACACGCGTTTAATAATATATAATAATTATGAGTACATTTTAGTTTTTGAACAAAAATTATCGCTTGTGTGCCTAAAATTTACTTATCAAAGTTTGATTTAATTGATAACTAAGAATCTCAGCTTACTAAATCGTAAAATGTATAATATATTTAGTTTAAAGCAAGTACCTATCTAATATTTTAGTATAAATAGTAAGTATAGTTTTATCGGATATTCGATCATAATCTTCGTGGAAAACGAATAATAATTGATTTTAATCCAGTATAATAACTTTATTTTAAAATAACGTGTAATAAATAACATTTCTATAACTTATAATTATGAGTATTGGCGTAATGTCATAAATTAAATACTTGTCCGCAGACAAAATTCTAAACATATATAACGCCTGGGTTAATAAGTGTTTTCTAAACGAACGTTTTAATTATTGATTGAAATATATTATGCGTTATTTGTATTATTTACTTTACATGGTTAGGTTGTATAAAACAAATATGTCTTCATCACAACACTCAATTTCAACTAAAATAATAATTCGCAAGTCGTAGTTTGCAGTTATATATTATGATGTATGTGTTCATTTTTTTATGACGCTATTTAGTCAGAAGTTTTTGATATACTCGTAACATACGATGGTCGATGAGTAAAATGAATTATTGCGTTCACTAATAGAACAACATTAAAATTAATAATCTAAATGTTTAATATCAAAACAATTACATTTTATATATAGTTTCGAGTTTCTACAATACCTATCGGCTATAAATAATATTTGATTTAAAGCTTTAATTTAGTCATAACTACTCATAAGTGATAACTTATTTGTAAATAGTAAAGCTTATTAAATCATTAATTTTTTAAATATAATAACAACATCTAGAATTTTCTATGCAAAATATTTAATACAAATAATTAATTTTAATGATGAAACTATAAATAATTGCTAATTTGACGTCTAACTTCGAAAATTATTATTTATAATAATACCGTATCAATATTAATTTTATTAAGTACACTAGAATAACTATATCTATAAGAAAAATAATGGTACACGATGTTGGTTTGACTCAGAAAAAAAAAGACTTATGAAAATTACTGAACATAACATGTTTATACTTTAAAGATGTTTTAATATAGACACAGGTTCATACTCATTTAAACTGTGCAGTATTACAATATTATGCAATACAAAATTTTTCATGCTTATTGCGGACAAATTTATTGTCCATCGTCATTCGTTCTACTAAAATTTTTGTTTAAAACTTTGATTTCATTAAAATAAATCTGTAAAAATATTGTTTTATTTATTTATTTATTTATTTTGTTTTCTGTAAATGGTTTTTTACACATAAACAATACTATGAATGTAACGGTGAGAATTAAACAAAACCATCTTCTAAAAAAAAAAAAAAAATTATTTCGTTTTATATGATATAAATTCCTGTTGTAAACCTGCAGTTTATAATTCAGTATAATCGTTGATTTTATAAATATTTTTAAGGAAAACAATTTTTAAAAATTAATAATTGAAAAAAATGAATTGAATACAACATTTTGTGTATACACAACGCCAGATATTGGTACAACCCAATCGGGACAAATTATTAAATTCGATTGGTTTTATTATTATGGCGGAAAGCGTAGGGGGATTAGTTGTTTTTAAGGCATACAATATATTATTTAATACTTTTAGCAAGTGTTTTGAATTTTGTATTCAACGCACATAAAATTTAGTGCAAAAACTAAAAAGGTTATATAACAATGGTAATACAAAATACCTAAATAAATACACAAATTATATAGATTCCCAGAATAATGACGTTATGTAAGAAAAAAGTAAATTAAAAATTAGCAAAATAATTAGTTTAATATTATTACTAAACACTATACGATTTCAATAAAACATTAAACATAAATATTAAACTTTGTAAATTATTGTTAAAATGTTGTTTTATTCGTCCAACTTTCTTAGAAAAATCTTATTAGGCGTCAATATTAATGGTTTTATGTTATAAAACTAGTTTGCATAATCAGTTTTCACAATTAAACAACATGAAAGAATATTTAATAATTTAATTTTAACGCATTTCTTATCAAGTATATTTGCGATACTGATATTTGTAAATATAATATTTTATGCACACTTAGGTAATTATAGGAATATATATTTATTTTTTAAACTTTAATACCTACACATTTAAATTGTACGTCACGTCCAATAATATAATATTAAACTAATAAAAATTGTTATGATTCATTTTTTATAATGGTTATGAATTATGATTATTAAGATATTATAACGAATACAACGATTAGTGTTGGTAGGTACCCATTTACATAGCGAACGATTTTATCGCAAGGATATAGACTTTAAGTTTAATCATTATCATTGATTTGTGTGAAGTCGAGTAAATTAATCACGAATTATTCTCATTTTTCTTAAATGTGCAATGTTTTGACTTAATAAACAAACGAACAAAATTTATAATGTATTAAATAAATACTTGTATTTAATAATTTTATTATACTACCAATGTCATCGTTATAGTATAGGTACACAGAAATATTTAGGTAATTATTATAATTTACTATGTGTGTGATACATTTTAATTGTCTTTATTGAGGATTAAGGAATTTACCAATTACTTATTCTAAATTAATCTATGCTATTATCATAAGAATACTTTTTTTTTTAAATTATGTATTAAAATTAATTTTCTCGAGTAAGGTACCTAAAGATTTGTTGACAAGTTATGGTTTTAGTCTAAACACCAATTTTAGCGAAGAGTATTACGATAAAAATAAATAAAATTATGTTTATATTGTATTATTTAACTTATTTTTATGAATACCATGTACTAAGTATATTGTACTTATATCATATATAGGTATATTTATATACGAACAGTCCAAACAGAGTTATGATTTAAATTTTAAATGATTGAAATATGATAGTATACATGGTAATTTATCATTATTTTAACAGTTTTCCGGGATAGGTTTTAACTCAATAACTTAGATGGTATTTTTTCCGGAAAATTGTATACTGCAGCTAAATATTATCGTAAAATAAAATACCAACCATGTGTCCATGTACCTACACATGTACATCTATAATTTTATTTAAAAACTATAATGAATGTTATTCAATTATGAATAATTACAGTAAAACTATATTATAATTAATATGTTATTATAATTTCACAACAGGGTAAACATAGTATATTAAGATACCTACACATCTTCAATCCTTATGCGAAATCTATCGTTTCTAAAAACTGGATTTCATGAGTATTGTGTTATACGGATGACAATGCAAGACACCTATTTAACATTCTTTATAGGTAGTTATAATTCGCGTAATAATTTGGAAAAAAACATCACAGAAGTTATAGGATATATTGTTTTACGTTTTAACGAGAAATTATTTTTTATAAATTTTTTATGCAAGGCGTGCCAGTATTTTCTCCAATTTATACATTAACATATAGTATTGTTTGCCGTAAACGTTTACTATGCCTATTGGGGATATGAGATTCTGATGTAGGTTAGGCATATTATTTGTCACACAATATTTCAATTATAATTTGTAACAGTTACAATATTAATAATGATACAATCACTATTAAAATATATCTATAGAACAAAGTATGAATATTGATTAATTAAATGTACACGTTTCTACATAGGTATTAAATTAATTTTTATCTAATGATTATGTATTTTTTGAACAAAACTAAAAATATATTTCAATAGGTAACTGATACATTTTACTATGAAAATCGAATGTTATGTTTCTAATTCCCATTTTGATTATCATAATTATTTAGTGCGTAAAGAATCATCATTTACTACTAATTATTATAATATTCTCAATTTAGATGTTCTATACACTTTTAAGTAATCAATGACATATTGGTATACGCTAAAATTATGAGTAAAATATCGCAATAAAAATTAATTTTTTTATCAAAACTAAAATATTTAAAAAGTTTATATTTTGTGTAGTTTTTACTACATATTATATACTTATGCGTTAGTGTTAATAAGTATTGAAATTTGAAATTAACTTATATTTGGTCTGAGATTATCGTCATGTATTATTACAGTCGTTAACCTTTTATTATTTTTTTTTTTATAAATTGATAATAAACAATAAGTTAACTGTATAATATAATATGTATTAGCTATATAGTAATTTACATAATATAGTAACGAAAATAATAATAATACATTTATAATTATAACTATTGCGTATTGTAGGTGTAGTATTATGACGTGAAGTTTATCGGAGCATAAAGTAAAATATTTTTATGAACTTTGATCTTATAATTTTTTGACAATTAATTATAATATAGTAATATAGTATACAACATTGATCGTACTATAATCTGTAGTTGCATTTAGTAAACCTACATTTAATGAGCACGATAATACATAATATTATTACTATATAGTGTACTCGTTTTAGTGGCGTACGCAGAATTCGTTTATGGGGAGGGGTACCATTTATATACATATATGTGGATAAAAAACCTTTGTTAATTGTAATATTCTATAAAATAAATCATTATACATGTTTTACTTATGGGTTAAACCCATAAAACCCTTTCGTCAGTACGCCACTGATTCATTTAGTTTAATATAATATGTATATATAGATACATTTTAAAGAACACGTTAAAAGTTTTATAACAAAGTTTAACGATAATTTTTTTAGTGATGTATGTTTTAAAATTTGATAACTTTAGATCGAAGAGTAATATTTTCTATACCTTTGTTTACTCTTTGACACTAAATATAGATAATATAACATTATAAGATAAGTTTTGTAAGCGTACCTTTTTTATTTTGATAAAATATATACATGTGTAAATACCAGACTGGCAGAGAAATTGAATATCTAACCCTGGACATAAATTGCACGATATTCAGCATTTGTAGGTAGTATACACTATGCACTTACTATATGAATGCAAAACATAACCGATCGTGATAGTGATAGATCGACATTTTGCCATATAGGTCAACTATTCATACGTATACATATGTCTAAAATTCTTCCGTTCCCGAAAAACACAATTTTCTAATAGAAATAAATTTTATTTCTATGTCAGTCACATGAAAATTATTATTATACATACTTAGTATTTAAATCTATAATAATATTATATTATTTGTTTTTAATTTCCTCGGTGTCATGTCATAGTAAATATACATATATATATAAAACTAGCGATTAACACACAATGGCATTTCTGTATAGTATTGATGCCATCTTGTAATATAGGTAACCACTTACAAAAAATAAAGAAAAAAATTATGACCTTTTACGTATGGCTTATGATTTTTTATTTAATAACGGTGTAGAAAAAATTCATTTCATTTACTTACGATCGTAACAATCAAGGATGAACGCAAAAATTGATTTCCTAATTTTTTTTTACACAATAAATTTATGGTTTATACACTCGCTTGTTTAAACATATTTAAATATTTTAAAATTTGTACACAATATACTATAATACGACTAAATGCTAGATTATAAAAAAATACCTATTGTCAGGGGATATCTAACATACGTTTTAACGTTATTTAAAATACCAATTTATAACAGTGTATAATATAGACGTGTACCTATCGTAAATTATATTAATGATAATCAGATAAATTAAACATAACTTTTTAGACTATTCGATCAAAAGCATATCGAAACGTTAACATATACGAATTAAAACAAGCGTTTTAGATGGCTATATTATATATGAATCCATAACAGCTAGTTGCATATAGTATTAAAGGACATTTGAAAAATTTAACTTTTTAAAAACAAAGTAAATTTTGAAAATCATATCATAGTTTAATTTGATTGAAGTAATATTCATCGATAAGACACCTTATAAACGTCAATTTTCCAACAACAGAAAAATATTTATAAATATCTATGTACGAGTATAATGGGTAAATCATATCATCAATGTACTTATATAAGAAATTAAATTACATATTATATGTTTGTTTGCTTTAAAGTTTTTCATTTGTGGACGCGAACATGGGTCTTACGACAAGAGGTTCAGTATAATGAGTGTTACTATTCAGTATTCATTATTTGCCAATTATTTTAGTTATATATATATATATATATATAATATTAATTCAATAGTTCATTATTTTTTAAATTCGTATTAAGACTTTAAAAACCTACTGCAGTGTCTTGTGTACTACAGTATATCTGTACACATTTTGACAACTATAATGACAGAGTATTTATATAGAGGTTTTTAGTTTTTTGTTTTACCACGTTTAGTATAATATTATAATAAAATAAAGACATCGTTAATCCAAAAAATTTCTGAATATGAACGAGAATCATTTTTGTTTTTCAAATTTTTTATCCATCGTGCTTACACGAGAACACCTATATATACTATTGTGACGTACATTCCAATGTGTATTCTTATTAATACCACTTGTCTGTTGACTAACATATTATTATATTATGAAATGAGTAAAACACTTATTTGCATATACATTAATATACATATATATAAGTACAGCATAAATAACGCTGTTGTCTGTACGGGTCGCTTTTTTTTTGTCAGCAATATGTACATTTTGTAGATGAATGATAGAAATGATAATTCCGTAAAATCATTTTTGTTAATATTTGTCTTGTATCAATTATTTTTAACAAAATATATAAAACATAGCTGACAGCTGTATATCTTGTCAAAGAAAATAGTGCGATAAACGAGTGAATGAATGATCTCATTTTTAATGACGAGCGTAAAGTATAAATAAAAAAATTAAATAAATATGTTTGTTAGTTATTTTAATGGTTTGCCATCGAAATAATACATTGAATTTTAAAGATAATACACACATAAATTATACGAAAATTAGTCAATACATTAATATTAAAAATCACAGATATCACTTACTAAATAAATGCATATGTTTGATAAATCGAAATAAATATACAAGCCAAAATCTAACCTCTTTTATTATTTAATAATTATTGTAAAACTATTTGAATCTATTGTGATTAACGGATCGAAAATTTTGTTGATTGAAGTTTTCGAACAAATTAGGTATCTAATTACTGCAATAATCATTAAATAAAATTGTTTTTTTTTTTAATAATGAAGTTTACTGAGAATTTATAATCTATACATTGTGTACAATAAGTAAATTTGATAAGGTAAAAAATGAAATATAAATAAAATGTTATTACCTAATTAAATAAAAGAAAAAAAACTATATAAAATCATGAAATGTATATTTTTCTGAAAATAAAAAATAAGTTTTTTTACAGTTTGACAAGACTCGACTGTAGAAACTTACACGGACAATTAAAATAATTAAAATAATATGTTACTACATCAAGCAGTTATTTTTTAGAAATGAATGAAACGGTTTTTTGCCAGTATATTATAATTATATATGAATAATGTATATCATTAGTATTTCTGTACTGTAACTTATAGAAGCTGTATTTGATATAAAATATTGATTATTTGCACGACCTTAATGAGATATTAAAACAAAAAAACACATTTAATAATATTATCCTGTCATATAAATCGTTTGAGTGAATTTTTCTTGTCAAATAATTTTGATTACTAAATTATACTTAAGTGTCCACCACACAAAATAAAAGAAAACACAGGTGTAAATTATTATGGTGTATGACGTATATATTATCATAATACCTGGTAGTGCTGGCACTTGATTCAGTTGAATGGCACGCTTTTGATCATCTCCTTTTTTTTGATCCGTTTGATTATTTGTAGACATTTTAAAGATGTATATTATTAAGCAATAACCAAAATCGAATAAACAAATAAAAAAAAAAAAACTTGAACTATTTTTTATTTATTACTTATAATTTATATAGTATAATAATCGGACGCGAATAAAAAAAAACACGCGTGTCTTACGAAAATCGTATTAGTGTTAACTATTTATAATGTAATATTGAATTGTATAACAGTCTTGCGCGTGAGACGACCGAATGACACCTCTAGAGGAAAATTACGAGCGGATATATAGTGGAATAAATTACTGTTCATCAACGCGAGTTAAACGAGTAGCCGACCAGTAGCGACCAACCAGCGATCACAGACATTTGGCGACCACTTATCTCGGTGCCACACAGTGCACGAGTAAATATAATATATACATACTATTATTATTATTATTATAACGAACTCCCCCGGCAGTGATTACGCGAACTATAATAAATAATATAGTATATTACCTACACTTTATCAGTTTATCGAATGTGTAATGAAACAATACACTTATTAGACACACATATGTAAAAACTGCACGTCTGCGCGCACTGTGTTTGAACAATACAACTCAAAGGCATACTCAAACTTATACATATGACGTATACAAAATGTCCTTGTTATAAATATTTTATACTTGTAGTATATAATGTAAACCATACATTAAAACTATTAGTATTTTTTTTTTTTTTTATTTAAGATTGCAAAATAAACACTTGGCCCATCTTTATTTTAATTTCCTTCGATGACGTTTCATTACAGTATTTACTCATACAACAGCGGATAGTGTTGATTTATGAAAAATGTATGCGGGTGGGTGGCTCTCCCTCTCTTGAGCTGAGTAAATTAGGATAGCAACTCTAATTTATAACCATTGAGTATAACTCTATTCTTATCATCGAAACATAAAACATTTACTATAAATAAAGGAAAAATGTTATATATACCTATATAGTATATATATATATATTATACATTATGCATACAAAATATAAAACACTCCCCTTGGGACTTGTCAAAAATCACCTTTAATATTCATAAATAAAGCAAATATACCTTATGAGTGCAATAAATTTAAACATAAATTTTGTTGACGTAAATTTACACACACACACACATATAACAAATAGTAATTATGCAGTATGTATGGAAAAACAAAAATACTGTTACAAAATATTTTACTCCAAAATTTTGCATTTGATTTCCTATACGACGTTGATGATATAGGTATAACATATCATAGTATTATCGAATGGTCCTGCTGTGTATTCTAATTATTAACCACTATAGCACACGCAAAAATTCAGTCGACTTGATGGATATATTTGAGTATAGTTATAACACTTACAACTAAAAATAAAATAAGCGATACAGTATACTCGAGATTTGAATTACCAACAACACCCAGCCTATCATTACCTACTGCAAAAGTGTATAAGCATCAGCATAATATCTTACTTAACAACGTAAATTTTACTGATCTAATCCTAAAGGGATAAATTTAATGATTACTCTTTAGAAATATATATTTCCGAAAAAACTTTGTTTTATAAATATAATACGTGTTTGGATTAAAAATTTTAAACTTTAAATTCTAAATAATAATAATAGGTACCTATACTATTACAAAAATATGTAGGTATATTTATAGGTTAGGCTGTATAATATACATTATAGACCATAGGAGGCTAACTTACGGCTCACGAGCCACATATGGCCCTCGCCATTATCAGATGCGGCTCGCGTTTTATTTATAAAATCAAAATTTACTTAATATTATTATGAATTTTAATTTTTAGGTATTAGCTTATAAAAAATTATCAAATTATATAAACATTTTGGCTCTTGGTATCATTGTATTTATCTATGTGGTCCGCGAATTTATTCATGTTGGCCACCCCTGTTATAAACAGTGTAAAATTTTTCAGTTTAAACTTTGCATTAAATCAAAACCAGATACAACCACAAAATATTTTTAAGTTAGAAGTATTATAAAACTATACATTTTTTTATAAACTTATGTTGTACATCGCATTCGAATTTTAATCGTTTATTGCTAATATATTTATTTACACACTCATGCATATTTATTATAATCGGTATAATTTCAGATGAATCTATAAATGTATTTCTGATAAATCGTTTTAAAACCGATAAAAAAAACTATAATAAAGATATTATTTAAGTATTATTAATTCAATTTAATTTGTATTTCCTAGGATATTATTATATTAATGATATACCTAATAGATATTTTTATAAGGTTAAATACTTAAAGAACATGATATTATAAATTATTATCATACAGATCATTCTACAAAAGCTTTTAGAAATTAATATCTGAAGAACTAATTATATTGGTTTTTGACAAGTCTTAGAAATTAAAAATTAATTATTTGTACATATATGTAAATCTTATTATTTTTCGGGTAAATACAAAAATACAAAAGATACTTGCATTTATTCTTTGTTTAAACAATTTATGTTGTATTATACTCTTCATTAAAAATAATAAATGTATTTTAAATATTATATATTTTTTTATATTACGTACATAAATATTGGAATTTATTAGTAAATTTAATATATACCATAATAATAATATTATTAATATTAATATTTAATATGTACCATGTATACACCATATTTGATTATTAACTCATAGATAACTCTTAAAACAGTGACGATAGATTAATCAAATTTTTGAATTTCACCTACCTTTTAATTTTTTAATTAATTATTATAAAATATATTAAGCAAAATATATACCTATATATAATATTTTAAATAATTTTTATCCAATTATCATTTAATAAAAGATTACTAAAGACTTAAAAAAAATAATAACAACCACTATATAATATACATAATATGTTGGTAGTCTCAATATTTAGGTTTAATATTTTTACCTTATTTTTTATGTAGAAAAACTTAATTTCAATCAGTGTAGTGTATATATCATTTTTTTGCTGTACCTTTGAAATTATAACAAATAATATAATCTCAACAAAATGTAATGGGTTACGCGCGTGTGACACAGTAAGAATATATGTTATAAATTCAATTCAACATACATAAAATGATAACAAAACAATTATTTACTTACTTATAAATTATAATCATTTAATGTAAATTGGATCTAGTATTTATTATACTTGGACATTTTAAAAAAATAATGAAATATTGGTACATTAATATAAATTATTGAAATTTTCAAATCGCTATACAGCCTATATATTATCTTCCAATCCCACCAAACTCAATACCAAGGATCTTAGTACACAAAATCAAAAAACTAAAAACTATTTGTTCAACTTTCAGTTTAAAATGTTTAAATATATCAACATTTACAAAAATGTAATTTTATTAACAATTTACAGAAAAAAAAGGGTGCGATCTTTATTTGAAAATAGAAGTTGGTATTACCAAAGAATACCCTTGATGAAAAATAAAAGTATTTAAAAATGTTGACCTTACGTTTATTAGAAATATTTAAAAATCAAAATTTTAATAAATTCATTATTAAAAGAGAAAATGGTGTTGAATATGTTTGAAGATAATAACTATTAAGTAACGACGCATTGACGCTGTACATGGCTATATGACAAGCGCCAAAGGTACAAAAGTATAAATTATAAATATAAATTTAAAAATTTTGGTTGATTTTTTTAACCCCACCATTTTTACATATTCGATACGATTTATTTCTCCATCCTGGTATTTCTTTCATTGTAAAATATTTCATCGTGAGATATCCTCCATTTATTGTTAGGAGGAGAGTTCATAAATAAATATGTTTCGCTTTGTAATTTTAATAATACATCAATTACTATATGTACGGAACAATGAGCCACATAAAATTGATCTTTTAAATGTCGATGATATGATTCAACTGCATTTGTAGTTCGTATAACGTCATTATCCAAAATTTAAGCCCAGATATTAGATGGAAATAAACTAGAATCAATGTATGTTTCTAAAAGGTAATCATTAAATTTGGAAACTGTTATTGATCTTCAGGTGCGATGGACATTAAATCTGCAAAAGCATCAGATACTTCGGCGCATGGAAGAAAAGCCAAACCAAAAACAGACTTCAACCAAATCCCTATTTCAGAGTTCTTTATATATTCATTTCGAAGACCCAAGCTTTGAATTTTCCGAAACCATGATTGCCCTAAATGAAATTTACAACATTTTATTTTTGAATTTGGAAAAACTGCTGAAAATCCATCATGTGCTGCTTTTTTGAAATCAACTCAAAAGTGTTTTTGGAGAAAATCTAAATTATATTTTTCACACAATTTTTGTATATATTTTCACATTGATTCGTAGCAATTTGAAGTTTTACTTGGAAGTAGACAGTAAATTAAATTTAAATATTTTCCACAGCTCTAAGCATGTATATGATACAGCTGGTAAAAGAATTTTGGACACATGTAAAATGTACCATCGACAACTAAAAGTTAACTATTGTGGCACATAATATATTGAAGGTTAGATTTAGTGGTCAGAAAAATGATTTTGCTTTCTGTATCTACGTGACAAAACGTTTCGTTCCTATTAGTTAAAATATTTCAACTACCTACTAACTTGATTAATAGCTTCTTCCAATGATTGAGACGTTATCAGCAATAATTTAAGTCTTTGTCTGTACATTGAAACTCGAATATTTTCAATATCATATGAAACCATATCAATATTTTCAGCAGCACACAACTCGTAACGCATTATTTTAGGTAGATACAATAATAAAACCATTTTCACTCGATCTATTTTCTTTATTTTTGAAGCCTTAATTACCCAATTATACAGATCCTCAACAATGATAGGATATAATTTTGGAAATTGCAAAACTGTACCTCACAAAAAGACTACTTACATATTTAAAAAATGCGTAACTAATAACTAAGTATAAAATAAAGTCAAACAGTACAATAAAATAAAAAAACGGTAATATTTTTTGATATTTAATTTAATTTTTTTTAAACTACTAAAACCTATCTGGATTTAATGTAGTCTACAATTGTGTAGTGCGCAATTAAAAAATCAAATATAAACTTACTAGAATATCACACACTATACGTAAAATCACTAACGCTTCTTCATACATTTCAAATCAAACCCTGTATAACTGCTTATATATAAAAACAAACGAGAACAAATTTGCAGTATTTTAAAAAAAATTCTTCTTACTTGATTTTTTAATTACTTAAGTTTTAAATTTAAATCACACACAATTTAAGTTTTAGAAATGTAGTGAATCAAAATCACTACAGGATGGAGTTCAAATAAAAATGTTTAGTAATAAACGATGACTAATTAATTTGTCTTTTTATGTAATAGACTTAAAGTTTGTATAATTACAATGTAACTTCTTTCAGTTACTTTAAAGATAATAAAGTCATTTAATAAGTCGAATAAGTTATTTTTTAATTTACTCAATAATTCCTATTTAACTACACCACAAGAGAAAATTAACTGAACCGTTTTCACAGAGATGTAAATAAAAAATTAAAAAATTATATAAATTATAAAAATAACACGTCTAAAAATAAAAATAATAATAATAATATAGATCCAAATAATCTTATCCAATAATATAGATGTTGGAAATAGTGTGTGTCCTTCAAGAGAGAGAGAGAGAGTGATAGAAAAAAGATTAAATTATAAGAGATTTAGGAGGTCTATACTGAATATTACACAGTTATTCATTAAATTAAAGTTATGTACATTTTTATTAAAAAGAAAAAAATTGAAATTGACCAATGAAAATATTATTTGTTGAATAAAATAATTTTAATTTAGAAATGAATGAAAAAAAAATAGCTCTATTAGTGACTAATGTTAATTTATTTTAACAAAATAAACTCTTCTGTTTTGTTTAAAGTAGTTACTGTCAGCACACATATAATTTAAAAATTTGAATTCATTACATAGATTATATAATTATATATTCAGTTCAGGAAGTCTTGAACTCAACTTATAATGAACCGATAGACTCGCGGTTTTTATAAACTAGATTATTAATTTCTGTAAGATACAAGGATTAATGTACATTAGAAACTATACCTTTATAACGATAAAAACACGCAGACACGATCATAAAAATTATTTATTTTTTTATAAATTTATTATAATTATGGAATAACTTTTAATAAATAAGACGTAAGTATCGAATTAGCAGATAAATTATAGGCATAATATACCATGAATAAATACGAATAGGCATTTAAAACTATTTTCGTATCTATACATTAAAAAATAATATTTAACGTTAATAATTATAATTATTGTGGTAGTTTGATTAACGATAAAAATAATTAATAATTAATAGTAAGATAACCAATTTTTATAAAAGATATTATTCGATTTTATTTATAATAAATAAGTTATTTAAAAATGTATGTGTTGAAAACAAATAACTCAGTACTACAAATGATACACATAACGTGTAATTAATTAGGCGTAATACTGAACGACATAAACGTATTAAATGCCCTATGTAAAATAAAATTGGTACTTATACTTCAAACGATAATAACCATAATGGATTTATAATTAAAACTGTAACCAGAAAATGTTATGCAGTTTTTTATTATATCATTCGATCAAAATAAAAAGTTTAAATCTCTAGGAAAGCAAGACATAAATATAAATTACAAATTATATTTAATAAACATCAAAATTAAATCAACATTTAATCAGTACTTTATTATTTTTAATACTTAAGATGTAGGCAGGTCTCGGCTTAACAAAGACCGATTAAATTATGAATCATAAAATACAAAATATTATATTTTAATTTGTAAGTAGGTACTAATTTATTAATTTAATACATATATGTATATTAACATTTGTCAGTTTATATTAAATCTATACGATTGTATAAATATAGTCATTTTTGTAAATATAAAAATGTCGATACTTCGCATAGCATATTATATTTTTTTATTATTAATATAATATTATATTAGGTACCTATTATATTTGTTACATTTTTTTATTTTATTTTAATGAGTCAGTTGATATAAATGATTTACGCAAAGTTTGATTCACCAAAAGAAATGACGACTAACGCCGTGTTGGAAACAATTTGGAATTTGAAAAAATAGATGTGTTAAGTACAAAACGTGTTTAACTCGCAATCTAAAGAAGTGATTCCGTTTGAATGAATTATTTTTTACACAGAAAAGTTTGATCTATATACTGTAGTTTTTTTTAAGATAAAAAATAATCTACGCTTAATACCTACTATCAATTTATTTTAAATTACTGTTTAACATTTTATTAAAAATGTAATTTATATTGCAGATAAAACATCATCTGATATTTTAATTTATTAAACTAGCGCATTCCAATTTTATTAAAAGAGAGAATCATTGGATTTACAATAACTATTTCATTTTAATAAGTTAAATATTAATTCTAATTTAAGCTTATCAACATAACACTTTCATCGTAAGGTTAAATTAGGTAAAGTATTTATTGTAAGGTACACATATTATATGTTATTTCTGCAGATGAAATTCTAGCATTATTTTTCGGAGAATGCGCATCACCTAAAAAATTATTTAATTAGTTGATAGGATTTTACCGATTAAAAGAAAAGTACAGGGAAATTACTTTTGACACCATAAAGTATCAACTATAGATACGATGTGCTACCAGAGCCTAATCTTAAAATTTAAAATTGAAGTATTTTTGCTATCCCAAAAGTCAATGACAATAAAAAAAAACCCACATCATTGTGAAATCAATAGAATATTGCTCTGCTTAGAATTCAAGATTCAAAATATTAATAAATTTATACTATATCTAAAAAAAATTTGTATAGTTTCAAATCTCTAAAAAATAAGACAAAAACGTTTAGTCAATAATTAGTATATTTGTTTACCAGCAGTTTTTCCCTATCAGTAAAAAATAGGCCTACTAGAAATTTCCTACTTTTGACTTAAAGTAGGGACTGAGGTTTAGATTTGATTCACTAATATCTAATCGCAAAATTTAATTGTTTTATATAATAATGAATATTGCAATTTTAACGCAAAGAAAAAGGTTTTTTAGATAAAATAAAAACACATAACCAGGTCTCAAAAATTGTAGCAAATGCATATTTTTCTTGGTTCGTCCTAGAGTATCCAAATTAAGATATAAATATGTTTCATACTTCTTCGATGTCATACACGAAATTTTATTTTGTTATTTTTTGTATATTTACGGTTATTACCGCTATTTTTCTAACTTGAATTTTTAAGTGCTATTTTTAGATATATTTTCACATAACATATGAAATGTTTGGATTTTGTTGAAAATAATGATTTACTTCGATATAGGTATCTTTAAAAATATTTGAATTATTGAAAATAAACAGGTCTCATCGAATAATATTTTATATTTTCGCTGGTCTACTACCTTTTTTACTTTTTTTTTCCAGTAAGAATTTTACTTTTTAATTGTAAATTATAAAACTGTAAAATTTAATTTAATTTTTTTTCTAATAAATTTATATTTTTTTCAAGTTAAATACATATTTTGGAGTTTTTAAGTACATATTAAAGAGCTAAAAAATAATATTTTTAGTGCTACAACTTTCGAGTCCAACACATAACATTCTAAATCCAATACATTGTTAGCTCAATTCAGAATTATTGTAAATTTAAACTATGTTTAATTAAAATGTATAGATAAAATGTACCACTAATAAAACTTGTCAATCTATTTTAACACTTATAAGTTTTTTGATTTTCGTGAAGGTACCTAATATGGTTTAACTACATTATCATTTTTACAATGAATAAAATAGCATTATTATATATTTGTGAACAATAACGTAAAATGTTATTAATCTAAATGCATTAAAGTTTTGAAGTTTTATACTAATCAAAAGTGATGGAAAAAAAGTATAGTAATCACTAGTGGTAGAATTGTTATGATTTTACGTATTTGTTTCTAGTGTATGCAGTTAAATGGGAGTAAGATATCTTTGCGATTCATAAAACACAGAATTCATAGAAAAAATTTATTTTGCACAAAAAACTATATTTTAGGGGTTAGACAATATTTAACACGTTAGAGAATATTTGAGAATATTTAACATGTTATAAAATATACGAGAATATTTCATGTATTTTGATAAATACAATATTCACTACACGATTTATTTCTGGGTTCTAAGTTTTAAATTATAATATAAATTAATCTTCAGATATTCCATATCGATGGCGATAGCACACCGGTTATTTCGTTAACTGTCACAAATATTCATTCGTTCGTACCGGTGTGAGTTGATATTACATAATATAACTAACTAATTAATTAATTAATAATACAAGTTAATAAATAGTACCTATAATAAATAATAAATTTCAACTAAAATATGCATATTTTTTTATTTTTTTTTTTTTATTAATATTGAAAGAATACTTTCATTTTTAAGGACATAAAACATCATATATCTTATATTTTAAAAGAATATTAAGAGAATATATTGCCCGTTTTAAACGATATAAAAACATCATATTTTAAGGATTTTAAGAGAATACAAATCAGACCTCTAGAGATCACTAAAAATATATTTGAATTTTAAACTAAAAAAAAATAAAATTAAGAATTAATAGTGTATTCATATAAACTTATAACTATTTTTTATAAGAAAATCTATATACATATATGACTTGTCCTGAGTGATTCATCATTGCCTAGCTGGGACCGCAGAAGCTATGAGTATGAAATTTGGAGAGTAGTTTTTTGTGATGTAGACACCTACTAAGAAAGGATTTTTCAAAATTCAATCGCTACAGGAGTTAAAAGGGATAAAAACGAAAAAAATTGAATAACACAAAAAATTGCAGAACCCGGGTTATTCAGCTAGTATTTTATATTTTATGTCTCATTGATACGTTTTTTCTTATGAAATATTTGAAATTCATTATATCATACATACCTATTACATTCTAAAACTAAGTCATATTTTTATGCCAAACAAGCTAAACGGATTATTATTTACTATTACAAATTTTAAAAAAATAAGGGGCTTTGTATAGGCAATTTTTATAATTTTAAGTGCAATTTAATAATTATATTTTATACACTTATTTTAAAATCAAAATACAAATGTACAATTTGTTCAATGTGTCGTTACGATTGTATTTAACTAATTATAATTTGTTCATAAATATTCTTTCGTACAATTTTAATGGTTTCAAATTCGAATGAAATTATGTACGCAAATTCCATGTAATATTGTAATATATGTAATAACTAGACTTTGCACTTTTGTAATAGTATGAATTAATATGGTTTTTGGTGTAGGTAATAGGTATAATTATTAAATAAACAGATAAATTATATTTTAGCATATGATTTAGAACTATGTAGTTTGAATTATTAAAACTGTAAAATAGCTTATTTATAATGTATTGCTATAATTTTTTATTATTAATTTGTATGTATTAGAATATTGAAACAATAAATAATTAAGTATAGATTGTTCAATACAATTTTTCGATGTCTTGGCACAATTACTTTTCTGAGCTATTATTGTCTATATATTTATTTTAAATGAACTTCGAAGATATTTTTATCTTAAATAATTTGTTTACCCTTGAAGAATACTTTAGTGAGAATAATACATTTTTATTCTAAAATAATACACGCTGCATTAAATGTTAAGTGTTTGTTCTACAAGTAACTATTTTTTGTTGATTAAAATTTAAAAAAATACCGCGTTTATCTCGATAATATAAGAAAATCAAATGTTGTTATTTACTATTAATGGTGTATTTTTGATAAACGAATAATAATAATAAATTTTGTACCTATCAATATTATAGTAAATAGTAATTATCATAGTATATACTTAATTACCAATTACTATAGTTTCTCAATTAGTCATTCCACCGAAATTGAAAACGAATCAATCAAAATTTAAGTTTACAATTTAGATTAAATAATTTTTATAATAGGTATATAAATTTTGATTAAAAAAAAACAGTAAAAATGTAAGAGGAGGGGCAATCACTTATTTGGATCAAAAATTTGTAACACATAATAATATGTACTATAAATACCTAATCATTATTAAAGTTTCTTGATTTAGGTACAACTAAGATATTATTATCATTATATTTATATTTTATAGGTACATCAATAAAATTATTAGTTGTAAATGTGTAAATGTTACCTGTTCGCGTTCTGTAGAGGAAATTGCGCCAAACATATGATAATAGGCAATGCTATTCAAATGGAGTTAAGAAAATACACAGTTGCAATCACAAACGATAATATAAAATTTTAATAATAAAAATAGACAACGGCGAAATTTTCCACATCTAATAGATCACAAGACGTATAATAATAATTTTCAGTTATTTACAATTCTGAATTCACCAAGATGATAACAGGAGAGGCGGATCAGTTGGTGATTATCGTGGCTAAATACCATGATCATAACTATAAACTTTCTCTAAAATGCTGACCAATTGGGACTTATGATTAAGGCAAGAACATTTGCATTTGATATTTCGAAAGCACATTTAGTAAAATTGTGAAATATTGGTCTGTGCGATTCCAACTCTAATTTATTTGGAACACGTCATTAATTGATTAATCATGATTATCAGTTATTGCCGACTGTCGAAACAAAAAACAGTGTTTTGGCTGACTCTAACTACAGGTACGTGATAACGATTGATAATATAGCTATACATCATTTTTAATATATTTTTGTTTTGTGTTATCATCAAATAAATAGTTGTATGGTTAAGTTTATATTAGGTGAGTGAAGTTACCACCAGCTTGTTATTACAAGTTGAAGCCTACTGTTGAACCAAAAACTTACCTATCGGTTGACGAACCGCAATCCGCGAATCGACGATGACAACATCAGTTATGGGGGCGGCCCTCGAATAAGAGTAACATGGACAATGGGTACAATGAACAATGATTACGATGACAATAGTGTCATGGAGGAAACAGTGATTAGCTGACGACAACACCAATAATTGTAGTACCAGTACTACGGAGAGGGTCTTTATAGTAATTTGGTTTTATTCAGCGTAGTTTAATGATAAAATTCTGTATAGTAAGTTGTTCACATATTCTATGCATTGATTGCATTGTGTGTTCCGGACCACGATTGATAAGAGGGCTCCGTGACGTAATCGCAGCAGCAGGCTCGACGATAGTCCGCTATGCGTATCAGCGAAATTCCTAGTCCACGGCGTGATGATGATGATGTCACAATTCACGATTTTTTTTTGATATTATTATTTTGAAATGTTTTTCTCGAGAGCGTCGTCCTAGTACGGTACTGCGGTGTAAAGCTGTTGTTACTATTGCAGTTGTCGTAGTTGTAGCTAGGTACGTGCGTACTGCGTTAGTAGTAACGGGGCGAAAACATATATTTTGTGCGCCACTAACCGCCGCTAATTCTCCTTCAACGCTTTTTCGTTAACTTGGTCCCGTTTATATTTTTTCACCGTCACACCTCAGTCTTGTTTCTATTCTCGTTCTACCTGATGTGCTTGCAATGAACGGGATGACGTTCAGCGAGTTGATGTACCTGTTTTGCTGCCCACCCCTGCCATCCCGCATCGCCGCCAAACTTGCGTTCCTTCCACCGCCAATCACCTACGACTTCACGCCGGTCGACAGCGGCGAGACCAAATATCATATCAAGTTCAACGATAAGGCTGAGTGGCAGTACACTGACAGTGACGTGCAGAACATTGAAGGATTCTATGCTCGCACGTCCCGTGGCAATCGCATAGCTTGCATATTCGTACGATGCTGCCCTAATGCCCGGTACACCATACTGTTTTCTCACGGAAACGCTGTCGACTTAGGTCAGATGAGCAGTTTCTACTTAGGACTAGGCATGAGAATCAACTGCAACATATTTAGCTACGATTATTCCGGCTACGGCATCAGCAAAGGTAAGCCGAGCGAGAGAGATCTGTATGCTGATATTGATGCTGCTTGGCAAACATTAAGAACTACCTATGGTATTAGCCCCGAGAACATAATACTGTATGGTCAAAGTATTGGTACTGTACCCACTGTCGATTTAGCGTCTAGATATGAAGTGGGAGCTGTAGTCCTTCATTCACCATTGACATCCGGCATAAAAGTAGCATTTCCTAGATCTAAAAGGAAATGGTTTTTTGATGTGTTTACCAGGTAACTTACCTATTTATGTTTTAGTGTTTTGAATTACCTAAATAACATTTATTCAAGTTATGTTTATATCATTGATTCGTGTAATTTATTTTGTCTCGGTGTCTTTATCGCATTTAAATTCAGCTTAAATAGCTATGTAAAAATTATATTTGTAAAGCCAATTGTGGCACTATTGTATAATCATTATCCTTTGATGCGTTGTACTATTCAGTGCATGGAGGATTTCTAAGGTATGACTTGTTACGTAATAATAGGTATAAATCTATAAACATACCCTTTGTTAATATAAATAGTGTTAATTAATATAGATACATATATACATTTTATATTAGCCACACCCTATTTTATAACTATATGTACTGGTGTGTGCCTATCTATATTTTATTCTCCGGTTGTATAATGAAAGGTTATAATTTATATAATATGAATTTGTGTGAACAAGTGGATTATGTAGACAACAATTGGTTGGCTTGTTTACGTACTTAATGGAGTAGTTGGTAGTGAATCTATACTGTTATATTTTAGTAATTTTTTCGTGTCTTAAATATTATTATTAATTAAATAATTTTTCCCATTTTTTTATTTTATTTATATGATAGGTATGTATAAATACAATAAGAGAACTTAAATAAATTTAAATCTAAGTAAATTAAATTATACAACAGTTAATCTTTTCAAAGTAAAAAAATATAATTAGATATTGAGATATGGTAAAAACTTTTCTTTAAACATTGTCTATTTTCAGCGATTGGTTTACAAGATAAAATTTTTACTACCTAGCAATCACCCATTAACCTTAGTTACCTTCAATATATTAATAATTGTAAAAAAAAAAAACCATTAGTTTTATTCAAGTACTATTATTCCTATAAGGTAATGCCTAATTTTTATTAAGGTTTGCTTTTGAAATATAAAATACATCTATATAAGTAATTAAAAAAATCTTCTATTATGACACAAATACTAAATAAGAATATTGTTTAGTTCATTTTTATTTAGATACTTATCTTTTGTATATATGAAGTTTTATTTAACCTAATAATGTACCTATTTATATGTACTTTATTAAATATGATGATTTATACCATAATTCTCTAAAATATGTAGACTGTAAATGGTAATTTATTGTATTTACTAGGTTATATAGATAGTATTTTATTTTTAAGAAGATACAGAATAATAAAATATTATTTTATTGACTTATTATATTTGTCTGTCTTTTACAAAACACATAACAATTATTAACTAGATTTTTTAATTTATAGACCTATGAACAAATTTAAATGAGGAAATCAATCATGTAATATGTATATTGTATAGAATATCTAGCATTTTTAAATATTATAGTAGGTACTAAAGTAAAATAATAAGCACATAAGTCAATTTATTTGAAGTACAATTTTATTTAAAACATTTATTCCTAATTAAAAAAAAAATACAACAACAACTTCATTGAGTATTAAAAATAGTATTAGGATTTTAAAGTTGATAGATGATAAGTAAATTAACTCTTTATAATTTAGTTTTGAGCATACACTTGATTCTTTAATAAATAAATCTGTTATGATGTCCTATTCTCACTGTGTTTTAAATACATAAAATTACCTATATAGTATATTATATCAATTAATTTATGTCATTTTTCAGCATTGATAAGGTATCAGAAGTTAACTCCCCAGTGCTCGTCATACATGGAACACATGACGAAGTAATTGATTTTTCACATGGTGTTGCTATTTATGAAAAATGTCCTAAAGCAGTTCCACCACTATGGGTTGAGGTAAATATATTTTTTTGATACTTAGCAGTAGGTTAAAATTAAAATTTTACTTCATCATCAAATTATTAATGAATTTTAATTTTCATTGTGTAAAGTCTTACAATTAAATTATATGATATTATATTTATTTTATCCTAGGGTGCTGGACACAATGATGTAGAATTGCATAATGTTTATTTGGAAAGACTTAAACAATTTGTTACAACTGAACTGCTCAACTGACATTTAATTGAAAAAAAAGATGCAGATACATCGAATGGACAATCGCCCAATCTGGTAACTAATGGCTCAGCGACTGAGAAATTACTTTGGTAATTTTTTATTATTATATCTAATATTACATATTAGTGTATAACTTGTATAATATTTATTATATTAAATATTAATCATTCATACTATTTTATCATCCATTATAATTCATGTACAATATTTTTATTTTTTTTTTTTTTTGTTAATCATTTGCTTAATCGTTATTTTTAAGTCATGACTATATAACACTATTCCTAAACAAAAATTTTGAAGTTTAAACAATATATTTAATATTAATATATTATATGACTTGTGTATTATAATAATTAAAATAATGTATCAGTGTTTTTTATCAAATTATTAAATTATTGTATGTTTATTATTATTATTATTATTTATTATAGGTTATATTTGATTAGGTTTATAAATTATATTATAGATTTATCGTTTGTACCTATGATATTTATATTATTATTATTATTATAATTATTATTTTAATACAGTAGAGCACCTATTAACCGAATTAATAATTCTTAATTATATATGAAATGGGAAATGTGAATTTTAATTCTTTTTTTCTCGAGAAAATTTAAAAAATACATTTTTCATGTAAAAATATTGGATTAACAACCAATCCAAGTTTAGCCAAAATTGGTACTCTGCTGTGGATTTTATTTATGGTTTACTAGTATTGTTTTAATGATGAATAATAATTTTTACTAGTAAAACACTAAACATGACTTTTAAGTAAAATATTTAAAAAAATGTTTATTATATTATTATTACTAGTATTTCTTTTTTAAATTATTATTTTTATTATATATTAAGTTGAACAAAACAAATATTTTTTACACGCACATTGTTTTGTATGATATATTTTGAATTCAAACATGTTTTAAAAATTTATTACAATATTGATAAAAAAAATAACAAATACTTTCAATGTTTTTGTGGCCTTATAATATATTTCATGTACCCTCTTCAATGTAATTTTATGAAATTAAAACACTATTTCTCATATAATTTATTAATTGTAAATAATTAAAAACAAATGATCTTAATATAATAATACATGTACAGATGAGCTGGTGTTTGGTGACTATTATTTTATAAGTTACAGAATAAATAAAAACATTTTTGTTCGGAAAAAAAAATTATACTTGTATATAACTTGATGCGGTCTATTCAGCGATGAGTGTATTAGACTAATTAATTATGTGATGAGTAGATAAAGGTTGTTGAAATAAAAACACTAATGATGATAATATTGATATGATGTTATATTCAGCATTAGCAATATTAAATGGCTGGTATTGCTGCATGATTCATAGTAGTAATAATACCACAGAATATTAATAAAGAAAAAGATACTAATAATTAACCGACCACTCTAGACAGCTGGGCCTGATAGTTCATAAAAAATGACAAGTATAAAAACAAATAATGGATTACGAAATTATGGAGAGTGTGTATCATGTTATAAACATTTGATACTTGAAAGAGAGCCTACTCACCCTGTTGTTGTGTTGTATTGGTTATCATACATTCTCTTGAGCTTTCGACTAATAGTTGAGATAAAGCAGGCCACAATATAATGTAACATGGATCCGCATCAAAGTTAAATCAAGTGGATGCTATCCTCGCATGTGTTGTCTCTGTCTTACAAACATAACATGACAAATTAATGTTCTCTAGAATTGATTGTATGTTGTTAACTTTATTATAGAGTGACCTAAGGTAAAAACATTATCTTTACTTAGACGTTGGAGATTTTTTGATGTTTTAATTTTTTAGTAGATAGGAGTGTTGTAAACATTACAAGTTAAAAATCCTCTTGTATCTAACTTTAAAATCAAAGTATTAAAAAGAAAACAATTCAACACAGATATTTTAAATTTTAATTTTGATAATCAGTTAATTCACTCTATTATTAAAGTTAACAATACACAATTTTATTAATTGTACACAACTTTTCTTTGGTCTATTAATAATACAATTTAACAAGGCTAAGCATTAACGAGTTAATAAGTTAAAAGTTAATTTTAATTTATTAACCAAATTACCAGTTCGCTGTTTTAATTAACTTAACTTTAATTTAACTCATTTGTGTCTATGTTAACTTAAAATCAACTTAAATTTTTTTAATATTCCCAATTAAGTTAATTTTGAATTTTTGTATTATCCAAAATATATTTTAGTTTATAACGGTTCATAGATTTAAAATTCGTAAAATATTATAAAATAAAAGATATTTTCGTATTTATTTTTACAAATAACTATCATGTTATATTAATTAAATACAAATAAAATAATAAATAATAATTTAGAGATAACATTGTAACAATATATATGACAATTAGTCGCTCGTATGACCATAAATATAAGTTATCAATAGCTACGAGCTCATGAAGTCACATTTAATTATACATTTATACATTCATAGTTCATACTATTGTTTTAATTTCTCACTAGTTCACTCAGTCACTTAGACTGCTGCAGTTTATTAGTAATTACTTATTGAACATTAACATGAATAATAATTATTATTTAAATAAGTAATATTTTTATTTAATCTAAGTAATTGTATTCATACAGTATTGTAGTAATTAACATTTTTTTTTTTAAATTTTTAAAACATATTTTTTTCAGTTTTAGGTGCAAATTCAGAACACCAAGAAGTAAACAACTCTAATGATCTACCAAAATGGACAACAATGGTTACTAATTTTAAGGTGCTAAAATCAAGTGATTTAAATGCATTTTGTGTTGTCCAAAAGAAAAACACATTTCTACCTTTAAATTATCAAAATCATATAATTTCACTTTTTTAAAATCTTTCAATGCTTTTTTTTTGTTAACTTATTAATTGAAGTTAAGTTAACAAATTTTATTAATTTAACTTTTAACTTAATTGATGTATTAAAAAATCTATTAACTTAACTTTCAATTTAATTGAACAAAAAATATTTAACTTAACTAAGTTAAAAAAAATCATTAACTTGCCCAGCCTTGCAATTTAAGTACTGGTATGTATTTTAAACTCTAAACTATTAAATTAAGTAAATATTTTGTATTTTTTTTACCTTTTAAATACATTTTTTAAGTATTTAGTATATTTTATTTAAAATGCATTCAGTCGTTATTATTAGCCTGTCATGAGGTTATGGGATGTTATAATGAAGTAGTCACATGTGTGAAAGGATTTATACAATACTAAGGTTCATTAGATATCTATAAATTACATCATGGTTGCATTAAATGTTAAAAACTTTTATCTTATTTAATTTGTTTGAAAAATGTATAGATGTCAGCAGTGTTGGTTTGATTGAGGGCTTCTTCTGGCGATGTTAGATTGTTGAGAAGATGAAACGATGAAGATAATTTAGGGCAGTGTATGATGATGTGTGCGATTGTGATAGGAGTTTCACATATGTCATAGAATGATTAAGGTTTCTTGGTGATAAGATACAATAGTAGGTGAGATGTGTGTCACCTAGGTATTCTGGCTCTATTTATAATTATTTATTTTCTCCTGGTTGAGTTGTCTAGATGAATCCATTTGGATGTTGTCTTTTTAATGTTTGTCAACTTATTATCAGGTGAGGTGGTAGTCCTATTGGTTTTGCCATGTTTTCAAGATCTGTTTATGAGCTTCATTTATTTATAGTCTTTAGTTGATATTTTATTTACAATTTTTAAATAATTGATAGTCCTAAAATACGTGTATTGTTTGAAAAGAGAAGTATTTCGTTGTTTAATGTAATATGGGGGTTGGAGGAGTTTTTTTTATTGATTAAGATGCATTGTGTCTTAGACGGCAAAAAATAAAGTCTGTTTTTAAGGACCATTGAGTTGTAGTATGTCTAGTGACTTGTACTTATTTTTACATCATATTATGATTTGATGATACGCTGAAAAAATCAATTCACAGCAGTGATGTAGTGAAATGGCCTAACAATAACGCCGTGTATTCATAATTTTTAGGTTTAAATTTTTCGTTTAGAGTACAAAACTTTTTATTTAATATGCATTGATTAAATTTTCTTTTTATAGACCAAAAAATTGTGGTTAGAGAATTTGGAATGCTTCATCGTGTAAATATCGTGTGGTAGGACAAATGTAGATTTTTTTATAAATCATTATAATATTATGACTGTATAATGGTATGGCTATAATGCTAATTAATATAACAAGAAATGTTTGAGTTATCATTAAAATCAAGTATGTAGTTAATTTAAATAAATAAGAAATAATATGGGTTCTAGAGCAGTTCCTTATGGTAAATTATATTTATTTACCCCTAAAATAAATTGTTATAGGTAATCAAGTTTTTTTCATTAAAATATCATTATGAATAGAATCAAAAGCTTTTTATAAATTTAGAAAGATGTCCATCGCCTTATCGACATTGTTGAAGAGGAGGGAGGCTTAGGGCAACACGTTAATAAAAGACTATTCTACTATTTATTAAGTGTACCTATACATACAGAATTATAAGAATAAGATTATAATATATGTGTTATGTATTATATTATCTATTATTTATTTACTTATATAGTTCATATATAGTACATATTGCTATAATTTGTCCCGTTACATTAATCATAAATTATAATGTATTAATTAATATTCAAATCGCATCAACATACACCTATTTAGTGTACACGATCACAATACAAACCAATTTTAATTACGGTTTGTAACAATATAAAAAACATGCGATCATTCGAAGATTCTCGTCTATCGCCTACAGCCACCAATTTTTGACGAATACACTATATTGTCATCGCGGAAACCCTCAGGCCGTAGTCACACCTATTTTAATATAGTTATTATTATGTCAGAATAATGTACAACCAACAACGCTTTAAATGGAAACAACCAATACCTAAGTTATGGTAGTGTTTGTTTTGTAGGTTTTTTTACCTCGCAAGTACAAACGTGGGCGTTAAACTGGTTTATCGACGACAGGCTCTCTATAAAGATACGGGTGAATACTTTCCGCAAAAAACCTACAAAGCGCACAACGGACTTCTTTTCAATGACATTTTATTATTGTGTATTGTCAGTGCTATACATAAAATGTATAATCAAACATCAAATTTCTGTAAATTCATGAACTAACAGCAACTTTTTTTTTAACAAATAACGTTTTTATATTAAGATTTTATTCAAAGTACTTTCAAGAGTAAGTTTCGGAACAGAGATATGTGATATTCAAAAAAGTAAAATCAAATTAAAATATTGGTAATCTACCTATATTTATATATATAGTAAAACCAAATACCATACAAATTTATCTTCTCCGAAGTACCATACGATGGTAGAGTGGAGCAAAACCCTAGACACTCTAAATACGTGCTTAAGTGCCTACAAAGAAGTCTATTATAATGCAATTATATTAATATTCATGCTCTCCCCCCCCCCAAAAAAAAAAAAAAATTAATAAATAAATAAATAACCAATGGTGATATTTTTTCGGTGCATCATATCCTGCAATACATTTGCTCCGTAGACACGTCAGACGAGTTAAAGTCGTAGAAAACAAATTAGTATTCACAATATTCACGAAGTTACAAAATAATATTATTTATACCACAGCGGCGCAGCAGAGTATACTTATTATTTACAGCTATACTTATGATAATAAACTGATAACACATTAACATCACGTACAGAAACAGTAAAATTCATTACATATGCCGCCAAAGTATATATAAAAAAAAAATTTGTAGAGAATGTGACGAATATTTTAAGTAGATACCTAAATTTAAGTATAACATGTTTGTCAGATAGATCAGAGGTTTGATAAATAAAAAAATATATTTACAAGATTTCAAAGGTATAGTAATAATATCAATCTCACATATTATTACTTACCAATCATATTAAAGGTACTTATCTTCGACTTGTGAATTTATATATGCTTGTTTTCTATATAAATAGGAATAATTTATTTTATTTAAATTAATGAGTTCAATATATAATTGAGTACACATATTTCTGAAAAAATAACACATTTACATGTATAACATAATATATACTATATATATATGTATATTGTGTATTATGAAATATTAAGGAACACCATTTTAGGTCGTTTACAACAGTACAATCTGTTACCGAATCCCACACACGACACACAACATGGTCGTTTACATTTATGTATACTTATCGCATAAACAATCAAACATTTGGTAGATACTTTTCAGTCTTCTGTGGGCGGTGCAGATTAAGTTTCGTTGTGAGAGCAGGATAACTAAGATTTTCTTTTTACAAATTTATTTTACGATAGAAACCCCAATGATAAAGTCATAATTAAGTTTGATAGATGCTTATTTAGATACATATTTGGACAGAACCCACGTAGTTGCGTATACGATAAAACTTTTTTTCTTGGGAACACGATTATGTATAAATACGTTGTTCAACATAGTCAAATTAATTTATATAATTTTCAAAATAAAATAATAATATGTTTTTTTTTTGGCTTCAAAAATAAATGGAGTGATACATTTAAAGGTGAAATTAACTCAATAATAATTAATCAGTATGATTTATTATGATACAATTAAAAATTATTTTTTATCTAGAATACTTAAAAGGAAGTCGCACTCGCATATGTTGTCTCCATCTTACATACATACATACAACATGGCAAATTTTTATTCACCAGTTTCAATAGTGTGCTTTTATAGTTTTGATATTAGAGTGAATTAGTCTATTATCAAACTTTTAGGTACCTAAGAATGTTATTTGTGTTCTCTCGTTGGTTTTTTACGATATTTTAATTTTTAAGTTAATTATGACTTTATGAGCATTTTTAAATATTTATATTTTTCATATTTATAACTCACTTAAAAATTAAAAATATCGTAAAAAACCAATAAAAGAACACAGATAATGTTCTTACCTAAAAGTTTGATAATAGATCAATTCACTTCAACATCAAAACTAAAAGTACACATTGAAACTGGTGAACTCAAATTTGCCATATCGTACGTGTGTAAGAGTGTAAGACGGAGACAACACATACGGGTGCTATGTCCTCTTGATTAAAAAATTGAAAATAGTTACCGAAGTATTGTGTCACTGAATCAACTTGGATCTCAATTAATATTATTATCAATCACGACTTCACTAGTACAATAGCACATTAGCACTATAAAATGGCTGTTACATTTTATTATTTAATTTTTATTAGCAGTCAGTGTACTGTGTACTCAGTATTTATTATGGTTACTTAAATACCTATATTTTAAAATCATTTATATTATTGATTAAATAATAACTACATTTTGTCTTTCGCCAAACTTTTTGATTTATTGTAAAATAATAATCTATTTTAGAACGTTGATCTAATTTTGTTTCACATATTTTACGAAATAATCTACTAGAAAAATCCTAACTACAATCTGGTCATGATAATTATACAGACGACATTACTTGATTACTGTCATATTCACAACATCTGCAATACTGAATTGGGCGTGTATATCTATTGCACACACACACACATATAACAAACAGATACACTACAAGTTAGTCTATAATATACACAATATATGCAGGTTAACCTATTAAGTATAGGTCCGATACAGTATACACCACCTACCTATTAGATACAGAGTGATCATCAAGCATGCTCATATACTCTTTTTATGCTTTTTGATAATACATTTATTTAGATTCCTAGTTTTATGATTTGTAATTACCTACATAATAGATTTTCATATACAAACATATAATTTCATACTGTTTATAAGGGAAGTATTCTCTGACAAAACAAACTTCTTTTTTTCAAATCAGTTTATTTTTATTGTATAATTTTTTTTGAAAATGTTAACGATTTAAACGATTTAGATGCTTTAGAAATTAGAATTATTACTTTCAAACATATTTAATATTACATACCTACAAAATCTACTATAACTACATATCCTACTAATTATTATACAATTTAAAATCCTTAATAATGGGCCAACATAAAATATAATAAAGTCTAAAGATTGAATATTTAATCATTGACCAAACTTTTAATGGACTAAAAACAATTAATAATACCTACCATATTTTCTAATTATACCTTTTATTATTTATATTATTCTTATAATATTTAAATGTATTAACTCTGAAACTACTCGTTTAAATTTTTATTATGCATCAGTACTTAAAAAAAAAAAAAACATTTAAAGTACATATTAGACAATAAAATTTGGCAATTCTCATTTGAAAAACTCATTCCTTAAATGTTATAAAAAATATAAATAATTTAAAATGTGGTCTTTAAGTAAAAACTTCATCATTAAATAAAAGTACAGGGATAAAAATAACAACACCACTTAGGATATATAAAAAATATAAATATTTTCAAACACAATTTAACCTTTATTTAAATGTTCTTAAAAACTCTAAATCGAAATTTAATTACATATCATAAAAGAATGTTCACATACTACGCAATGTTTGGTGAATCGCTCTGTATAATCGATGATGGCCAGGTGTCGAGGGGAAGGACCGGTCCTAGGTCGTGGCGCGCCGTTGTAGTCGGCGCGCAGACAATATTACCTACCGTGCAACGCGTATGATGACGATACGCGCCTCCTCCAACCAGCAATAATAATAATAAAATAGTGAACGCGTTTTGGTGCTCGGAGGATGACGTGCGAGCGTTCGCTGGTACTCTTCGTTCGTTACGTCAAAATATTATCTTAGTCGTCTGTTATAATTCTTGTAACATTGTGGTCGCTGTTAATTAGACGAAATATTAATAATATAAAATGTATGATAATTTATTTTCTTATCGCGATATACAAAAATAATTATTATCATAGTGAGGTTAACCGCCGTCGAGTAGTTTTATTTCGCTATCGCTGGACGTAAATATCTATTTGTCATTATGTCCAGAAAACTCGAGAAATTCGTCGTGCTGTTCGACAACACCAACCTGTTATATTTCCCGGGTCAATTTCTTAGCGGCAGAGTGTTGGTGGAACTCAAGGACGACACGCAGGCCTTGGGTAAATAATAAATACAACGCAACAATAAGACAATCAGACATTGTCATTGCAGACGAATTATTTTTTGTACCGTAAAGTCGTTAAGTATATAATAAGTACACCATACTATCATAACTACTGCAGGTAGATGCTATGTAATGATAATACATATTAATATATCATATGATATACAGACGGGTAGGTGTAGGTCTGTATAATATTATCGTTTTTGTTAAATTTTTAAATAGGTACTATTAATTCGTGATTTTATATCTAAAGTAAGTACAAAATATTGGAAAGGACTCAATTTTATTTTTACGATATAAATTATAGAGGGACATATTATCTGTTATCTTTGTCAGCTACGAAAAGTTAATAAAATATTTTATGATAGGAAGCTAATTAGGTTTGTTATTTTATAAAATAAAATGTATTCTTTATAAAAACTTACTAAATAATTTATGGCAAATTTGCGGTTCCAGCTGAGAGCTCTTACCGAAATATTTTTTTTAACACATGTATTTAACCACCTACATATTTGTTTGAAATAGAAACAAAAAATATTTTCACAATTATGAATAGGTAATAGTACATTAGAACCGTAGGTATGATTTTCTCGTAATCTCGTCTGAAGTAATGTAAGTACTTTCCGTCACTCAGCCGATCCAAATTTATTCAAGTATAATGTGTGTGTACATAAAAAATCTCTGTAAGTATAAATATATATATTATTATTTATAATAATATATAATATGTGTTGTAACAGCGAGTGAAAGTGTAGGAATAATATTATTTTCCTACCAGTTGGTAGAGTAGGCGTAAAAAAAACCTGCAGCCTAGCACACGCCTCGTCGACTCATACTTACATATATATAAACACATTATAAACATGCACACTATATATATTGTATAGGTACCTACTACCTATATGATATTATTTAAATGAATTATTGTGCGCGTCTTTGTTTTCACTAGTACTGTCATATTAAACACCGTCTTGTGTTTTGCGCTGTGATCACGGAAACCGAACATTTTATCGACATAAAACTTTCCTTTTTTGATAAGATTGGAGAATACTTATATAGTTATATGTATAAATGCGTGAAAATTTTCTGCATAGAAATTCATCACAACCACAAAATCCATATCTTAAAACATTATAAATTATGTTATAAATTTATAATTATATAATTTCCATATTTGAATAACTTATTTAATCATGTTTGACATCTGAATCTTTCGTTTAGTATACCTACTGACAAAATTCGAAAATTACAAATTCCCAAAAAAAAATTGTTGTTTGAATAATAATAAGTCTTTTGAACGTATAAAACAAAAATGGTATACGTACAAGTGGGTACCTCTATGCTGTATTATAGGTGTCTAGTGTATCACTACTATGCGTGTGTTAATAATTTAAATTCAATGATATCTATGTGGTTATATATGTATACTAACTCGTAATTTTATACGAAAAACGATTCTGAACAGAAATAGTGGTCAGTATAAAATATCAATTATTATACTTCATGATATGTTTTTTTTTAGAGCTATTAAAGCCACTTAATTTACTTTTACTATACTAGTTAGATTTATATAACTTTTTCTTGGATAATGTAGAATTAATATTGAATTATAAATATATATATATTAATTGCTTTTATATACTTTTAGATTTTAAGTTTCAGTGTGAACTACTTAAAAGGTATTTTGTATTAAATTCGTAAAACTTAAATATAAAAAGATAAAAAGTTTTTATAAATTTTTAATTAGGTACGGAATAGTATTATGACAAAATCACACAATTTTAGTAAATTTTGATTAGATGTCAGTATAAACATTTTTTGAATATTTCAAGTACCTAATACCTATTGGTTTTTTAATAACAAAAATCGTTTGAAAATAAATAGGTAGTTATTATACATTTATACGGATGAATATCCAATGATAGAATCTTCAAATTTTCATAAAAAGTAACTTGGTTTTTGGTAGAATTTTTTTTATATAGATTAACTAATTAAAAACCTTGTATTCAATTTTTAAATGTTAAATATAAACAGAAAATTTATATTATTTCTTACTACAAAATCACTTGTGTTTTTCAAGAATTTCACGATTTTCTAAAATGTCTAAATTTAAATTATTATAAAAAATATTGTAAGTATTAATTTTCAATATTATTTTATTGGAAAATGAACCACTTATTAAGAACCTTGTATTAATATTTTAACCATTTTCACCATTCATAGTTTTAATTATTATTATTGTTATTATTTAAAATTTACCATGTATAGAAAATTACAATATAAATAATCGTTGAAATATTGTAGATATTTGTCTTTAAATTATTACAAAATAAAGAAATCAATTTAATCGAAATGTGGTTTAGCGTAAAAATTCCTGTTTTTTCTTAATTGTGTGTTTTCCCCAATTATAAAAAAAAAATACTGGGCATTTTAACTTTGACCTCACTATTGTACAAAATAGATCCTATTTTCTATCCAAAATCACTTTCAATGTTAAAAATCCAAGCTTATTGATGACTTATTGTTTACTCATTTACAAAAAAACACACATATCGTAGAATAAATTAAATAATAATATATTATATATACGCATATATATATGTATATTTTTTAAATTTATAGAATAATGTAAGTATTTATTTAAAATTAATTTTAAAAAAAATTTAAATATTTTTACTGCATTAAAATCCTAATCTAAAACGTAGATTATTATATTATGTCTAAGTCTAATTACATCCAAATACGTCCTTACAGGCAGATATGCGATCATTTAAGTTTCAAATCTTGATTATAATATCATATGTCCATGTTCTTTGCAAATATGGATGTATATTATGTGGTGATGGTGTGTATCTGTCGAAAAATATCATTAGGAGTACGCAAGTACCTATAAAACGTATTATGTAGGCACAAAAATTAGATTTGGTATGTTTTTCATTTTTTCGCATTTTACCATCTATAATACCTATAGATCAATAATAATATATACATATGATATATCTAAATCAGTGGTTCCCAACCTTAATTATTCTACACCCTCTTTGTAGATTTTCAAAAACCTCGCGCCTCCCCTCCTTATAGATTGAAAAAAATTATAACTTTTTTGTTTACTTTACATTTTCCAAATAAACTATATAATATTCGGAAAGACTACTTTTTTATTGATTATAGTAATTATAAAATATAAATAATTGTAAATAATATAGTATTATAGTGGAATTTTAAATATAATAAAATTTGATAAATAAAAATTCTACTTTGTGATGACTGCTTGCGCCTTCCCAGCGATGTGTATACGCCCCCCAGGTTGGGAACCACTGATCTAAATTATGCTCTTCCTGCGCACACTGAAATATTTTAGCTACAATTCATTTTTTTAAACTGTAAATATATTAAAAACAAAAATTAACAAAATTTTCATCTTAAGTTATTTACTACATCGCCCAAAAAGTAAATTTCAATATTTAGGAACTATAGGGTGTAGATATTATATACGGTTATACATGTTATATATGTATATATAATTATATACTATCCCGTTTACCTGTTATCTTACGAAAAAAAATTGTAAGTTGATATAATCTAATTAATATTTAACCTTAATAATGCATAATAAAGTAATTATTTGGCATAAATCTTTTTAATCTTTAAGCGAAGAATAACCAAACAAATATATAATCAAACATATAGTATTATATAGGTGGTACCTAATTGTCTATAAATAATTCATCGTAGTTAAACCCTCATATTATACATATATTTAATAAATACCATAAAATATATACCTATGTCATAATAAGTTCTGAGGCATGGCTAATATATTGTAGTGGTAATTTATTGTCTGTTGCTTTTTTTTGACCTTCCTAAAGTAACGACAGTAGGCCATCGGATGGATAACGTGAAAATTGACAATGTCGATATCACTATCTTCTGTGGAAATGTATAGAATATAAATAGTCGTATGATTTTAAGTTTCTGTCCTTGAACAATTTCAACAGCAAAATCAAAGTAAAATAAGATTTTTTTATTTTCAACTGTGATCCTAAGTAAATAGTAAAAAGAAAGTATCAATCAAAATATCAGATTGATAATGATAGTTTTAAATTAGTTAATTTATCGATAAATAGATACTCACCACTAAGATCGTCAAGTAAAACTATACTAAGCAACTAAAAAACAATGATTGTAATATTTAAATGAAAAAAGTATTTATTTAAATTATAATATCAACTTTTTTTATGAAACTGAATATTACAAAAAATGTACTTGATGAGAAAATAATGTTTTCTGATTAAAAGATAAATAGTTAATATACATTTCTATACATTTTTATGTCCTACACTGCGGTTTGATAGACTGTTGTAGGCACTTAATTATATTTTTAGGATAAAATATGATATTTTATGGCCATCTACTGAATCTAGATAAATAACATAAAATTATTTAGCAACATTCCAGCATTCTATAGAACGATGTGAAACTTACTAAATTGTGTTTAACTGCACCACAATTTTTTTCTATTGCAGTCTGTAGTTCTAATCTGGTTAAATTAAGACTAAAACATGTAGTTTAATATATTATAGGTTATGAATTACAAACTTTTATTTTAATTTAATTTATTACAAAACTTGCGAATCACAGCGGTATCCATGTGTCCTACATCAAGACATCTAGAAATTGTTTACCTAGTTTATTGTACATACCTAGTACCTTTAGGTACCGCCAACAGTGGCCAGTCGGTATCCATTATTAAATAATAAATAGATATTTTCTTATTCACGGAGATTATTTATCAATATTGTCCTAAATACCTGAAATACTTAACTAATTGGTAGACGAAATAATATGTACACGGTATAATAACCTACGAAATTCCAAGCAAAACAAGGTAAAATAAAACATCTGTTATACCATCCATCCATGCCGTTGAAAACGTAATGCAACATTATTTTGTATGCAATTTCACTTAATTTATTCGTACAATTTTTATCTCCACCTATAACATATACAAGTCACAAAACGACCTTATTTTGAAATGTCAATTTATTTTCATTCGTTTCGAAGCAGCGTCGCCATTAATATAATTAGTTGAAGCACTTACTCAGTACTTATAGATAGGTACATCTAAGAACGGTAATATACAGTCATCCAACAGTTATAATAATGGCAAGATATTATTTAGTTGTTGACTGTTGTAAAAGTATATATCACCAAGTCATATACTACACGTCTGCACGACTGTTCGATGCTGTTTGAGGCTCGTTAACAATTTAACGGACCAATCAATGAGAAATTAAGTGATTGTACAATTCGGTTGCATAATTATATTATTATAATGATTAGTGACCATACAATAAGCTACAAGAATGTTTGAATGATTCTATGACAAATGTATAGTTATAATGATTTCTTTTATAAATATAACCCCAAAATTGAGATCCCGCACCTCTATAAAAAAAAATTATCCAAATAATTTTATGATAAATATTTTGTGTTAACAATATAGTATCATATCCATACAACTTCAAAATTAATTGTGGTATACAGTTTAAAAACAAACGAATAATATAATATTTTTAGTCATAATAAATTATTACGTTTCCATTAATATGAATAGTAGTATGTTAATAATTAAAAAACAAATATAGTTTAATATTTTTAGTTCCTAATACATTTAATATAATATATATTATATTAATAATGCATTTACATTAAAATGTAGTTATAGTAGTAATATAGTTATATGTAGTATACTATACTTATTGGATATAATGTTTAAAAATTTAAACTATTTTACGATACTAACAAGTGTCATAGTTTAGAGAACATTTTTGTTAATTATTAAATATAATAATATGCCATATAAAATAACCCAAAACAAATTTTAGATCAACAATTTTAAAATAAGATAATAAAATAATTACCAAGTTATTATTACATCAAAAACGTCAAATATGATCTTAAAATAATAAATAACTAAAAATGCACGTATCGAGTAGGCACAACTTGGAAAGTTTGATAAATAAAATTTTGATTTTTGAGTAATAAGTTCTGTAATAATATACTAAAACTACAGAACTACAGTGTAGTTACGCAAAAGGGTACCACTAAATATTACATTAGATTGATATTGAATTGAAATGGCGTTTGCGTTTGTGTGAAATGAAGTAGATAATCGAAATAAACATTCTGAAAAAGCTTCATATGTTTAACCTTTAACCTCTACGGCATGCGCGTGCGCAATAAAACTTGCCTACTTTTTTAAAATAACAATATCAATTTTCTACAGATTCAGATAGACAATATCTATTAAGCTATTGTGAATAAATAATTTTTTAATTAGGTACAAAATTAACAAAGTTAGTACATACATGGCTGACACCCCAATAACTATCTAAAAACCGTGTAAAATATAAACATTATAAAATGTAAACATTTTACATTCTCACCCCAATGCTTAATCTATACGCATAGTATCAATGAGAAGAAATAAAATATTTTATTATTATAATAAAAATAACTACAAAAGATAATAACCCAGCATACCTATAACAATTTAACGATTTACGGAACATCACCTCAGCGGGTCAGCCGTGACTATATTCGACGAAATACACAACTTTATACATATATAAATATATTATGTCAAAATCACAAATTGTATAACTTTACAGTGGTATTTGTAATTGAAAGCTATAAATTTGTTACGGTATTATGCATAGCGATCGGCCTATCATTGCAACAAACATAAATATCATTAATATTAATAATATATACAATAATCATACACGTTATTATAAATATATAAGCCTATCAACGGATTAACGGTTTGATATGTAATGTAATATTTTATTTATTTATGAAATAGGCTTACATTTCCACGTCATTGGCGAAGGAATAGTGCGATTGAAAAGCAAACGACGTGAGCGGATTTACGACAAGGAAAACTACATAGATTTTAGGATGAGACTTCTCGGAGAACCGGGTATGTATAATTAATAATAAAGATATAATGACAACAATTTTTTAAATTATACAGATTCCAATAAATGTATTATATTAAGTATGATTTCCATAGTCACAAAGGGCATATTATAAGTTACCTATTAATAAAAGATCACAGCAGACCCGGTAGATCACATTTCGCTTTACCAATGCCATTATTGTAATGTACTATTTAATTTAAAATGTCGTCTATGTTGTGTGCAGGACAACCTCCGGTAATGCTCTCGCCGGGAATTCACAGTTTTCCGTTTAAACTGGGCCTACCACCGGGGCTACCGTCCACGTTCCTCGGAAAATCCGGCTGGGTCCAGTACTACTGCAAGGCAGCGCTCCGGGAACCCAACTCACTTACGCACAAGAACCAACAAGTTTTCATCGTCATGAATCCGATTGATCTCAACATGGAGCCGTCCATTTTATCTGTAGTATAACATGTTACACGCAATAATAATAATATAATTAAATTATAAATGTACCTATTGTACCTATACCAACATCGCCAGTGGTGGATTCGAGAATTATCCAATGACTTCATCGGTAGGGTAGAAAGGCAATAGAGCAATTAACCCTGTAGGAATTTTTTTGATATTTAAATTAAAATTTATTCCGTACATTAGAGTCCAAGTTTACATTTTTAAATTTGCAATGAATTAAATTAAGCATTAAAATTCTAATAATGTTTTAAAATACTTAAACAATAAATAATATAAATACATAATATATTGTCGCAAACTGTATACAATTTTTAAGAAAATTATAATTTTTTTTATTATTTTACCGTACTTACACATTTTAAAAATTTAAAAATACATTACATCCTTCAATTAATGATCCCACCAGATATGATGGTGACGTCCTTGTAAGTAAATAGGTTTTAGTGTAAAGCAGAGTGGGTGATAATTCCTAAATTGCCATCCTTCGAATCCATTACTGCAGATGTAACGTCACATATATTCCTTATTTCACTGACGACACCGATAAGATTTGATAGTATTTGTCTCAGCAACGATACATGTATTATTTTACAGGAACCGTTCCGGTGCGACATCGATCACAAGCTTTCAAAAGCTATGTGCTTGGGATCTGGTCTGGTCGAGTGTCAGGTATGCCTGGACAAGGGTGCTTATGTGCCAGGCGAGACGATCGAGATCACAGCCACGGTTACCAACAACAGCAAAGTTACCATTAAATCGACTAGAGCTACGCTAACGGAAGTGAGTATAAAAGCATATTATTATATCAATAAACATTCTGCCATGATTTAATAGTACAGGGCACAGAATCAAACAATACTTTAAAAATTAATAATAATATAGAAAAAATAATCATCACAATTATATGTATAATATTAATATATTATACACATCTATAAAAGACAACTACCTATTTATAAAAGTGAAACAAAAAATGCATACAAACTGTTTTATAAGTTATGACTTATGACTAATGGACATAATATATGAATGTTGTTTTTCTAAAAAGTATAACTGTGAATTTTTTTATTTTTTATCAAACCCTTATGTATAAAATACTAAACAAAATTTTATTCGCTACCAGATCCTTCAACACTGTAGATTGAGGCATTTTTCAAGTATATTATTTACACATTTCGTTTAAAAATAAAAATAATTCATTAAACAATAAATCACTCCAATCAAAATCTAAAAGTACTGCATTGTTAAATATAAATTATAATCAATGTACCTTTTGGTTGTATAGGTATACCCATTTTTTTTTTTTTTTTGAATGTATATTATATTGAATTCCAGCTGATTAAACTTAATTTTTACTTTCTTAGTTAAATAATTTGTTTTTAATGCATTTTAGACAATTCAATACTTTGCTAAAAGCAAAATAATACAATCGGAGACCAGAGAATTAGCTTCGCTGAAAAGAGACAAAATCAGACCTAATGAAATGGACCAATGGCACAATGAACAACTGTACGTGCCACCACTACCGCCTACTAACCTTCGTGGGTGTCATTTAATAAACATTCAATATGATATTTATGTAAGTAGAATAAAATTGTAATGTGAAAATAAATATTCAAGGTCATGTTCTTTTATTAGTGAAAGTATTTCTATAATTATTAAAAATAATCAAAAACTACAAATTAGTTGTGAAGTATTTGTTAGTGATCGAATTGTACTAATTTCTATCTAACATAAGACAAATAAAAAAAATTTAAAAAATATTTTTTAGTATTTATTTTTTAACAATAACAATTCTAATTAATTTTTGTACTTTATAGTTCATCATATCGCCGAATAATATGGAAAAGGATGTAAAACTACAACTTCCTATAATGATGGGTACATATCCATTTAGAACAGAAAATGGATCATTTGATGGAAAACTTGGGACCCATTATCCATCCACTTTGCCGATACTAAGACCATGGTTGGAAGAAAAGACTTTTAAATAATTAAATTAATTATTGAAAATGATATTTATTAGTCAACTAACAAATTTTCTTATTATATTTTAAACAATTAATATTAAATATATGTGAATTTGAATTAAATAATTTAATTTGTTTTACTTATTCCTAATTTTTTCAGATTAATTTTAAACTTTTTTCTCTGGAAATTGATATTGAGATATTACAACTATTATGAATTTATTGTTAATAATTCCATATTTTTAATGTAAAAATTAATTATTACTATATTATACAAATAAAACTATTTTGTAAGAACTTTGTACAAAATTCAATGAACATGAAACATTTTTAAAAGTAATTTCTACCAAACAAAAAATTATTTAAAATCAAATAATATTCCATTTATTACCTGATGATTTTTATTCAATATAATATTATATAATAATTATCAATTTTCAATCAATGAAGTATGGATTTTCTATACAAGTAGCTTTACCAAAAACCTACATTATTTAGCAAATTTATATCAACTAAACATCAGTAAATTATGATTTTATTGCAGTAAAATTATTGGCGTATACTTCTAAAATTAAGATTATGTTTTAAGTTTAATAATATTAAATATGTTTTATATTTTCCCAGTTGGAATAATTGAATAATCTCAAAGTAGTTCTATCACCATTTAAAATATGGTTTACTCAAAATTTTATATGATAAAACATTAATAAAATAACAATACAATGACAATTATTAATAATTAATTACTGACAAGTTATATTATACAAAAATATTAACTAGATAATCAACAATTTTAGTTCATTCCCATAAAATAAAGGACAATGGATTCTTAAATGTTTGACAATTCAGCAATTTCCTAATTTTCATACCTAAGTTCTACAAATCCTTGATATTGATTAATAGTTTGCCATCCTGTACAACAAAGACTATCTAGTACCATGCGATCACTGTACATCACTCCTTTTAAATGATCCATTTCGTGCTGAACTATTCGAGCAGTCCATTCTTTTGCATCTAAAGTTTTTTTCTCTCCATTTTCATCAATCCCTAAGATGCATTATATAAGTAAATTACATGAAAATCAATAAATATAGAAACGTGATATGATTTTACCTGTTAAAAGCACACGCTTGTATCTGGGTACATCAGCTGAATAACCCTTAAAGCTAGCACAGGATTCATTAAACGTAATTTTTTCATGATCCAAAACCTTAAGTTCCGGATTTATCCAAACCTACAATATTACCAAGTAGCTATTAATCAAATTTATAAGTTTGAAATGTATTTTACTAATCAGATTTTCAAATAACCTGATTTTCAACATGTTCCATTCCTTTAAATTTTATCTCTTCTTTACTGAAATAATGGGATGGATGCGGGAAATGAATAACAAATATTTGTAACGGTATACCAACTTGAGGTGCAGCCAAACCAATTAGGTTTGATTTTTTCATAAGTGATTTCAAAATATAAATGAGCTAAACAATAAAATAATTATCACTGTTAAAACAATAAAGCTCATTGCATGCACCAATTATTTATTGTCAATGAAAACGTTAAGGTAGTTTTCAAACGCTTACCGCTTAGCAAATATTCTTACATTATGTACTTCTTCAGTCCCAATCTTCTCTGAAGGGACCGAGAGTGCTTTACACCGCAATACTGGATCACCGATTTGTACTACATGACTTGTGTATGGTGGCTTCGGGTCTTTTGCAAGAAACATTCGATTGTAAGTACGTTTTAAGAATCGCAAAGCCATTATTTATTAAAAAAAATACTGAAACACGGGTCACGGACCATATAGATAAACGTCATTATATTATAGCAATTTTTTAATTTTATGTAAATTATATCAGCTTTACCTTTCTATCAAAAAGATCAACATACAAGCACTGTAAATTATTAATTATTGTCAATAATTTTTTTGGCCGATAATTTGGCTTCAAGAACTTCCACAGTTAGAACTTAGAAGTAACTCAAGTGAGATAATTTGAGTGAATGAGGCATCGGCACTCGACAGTGAGCATTTTAGTTTTAGATCATGTATAATTGTATAATATGATCCAAAGCTGATGAGCATGGGTGAATTTCAGTGATAACGTGACTGATAACCAATCACTACTATTTCATCCAGGAACACAAGTTGATATTTGATAAAATATATTAAATTGGTTCCATATCAGTATTTACAAATAACAGATTTATATATCATACTCAGTTCCAAATAGGATAACTTGCGTTCGTGCAAAGTGGACGCGGCTAACGAGCCACACGCTAAATGGCAAATACCAATACATCAAGGTTAAGCAGCACTTAGTCGCGGAGACTAGAGAGGGCTTACAATATTAGATAGCATAACCAGATATTATGACGTATGAGCATAACATTTGAAAATCATTAATCAAATATGTGTTATCAATTTCGTTTCATTCATGTCAAATGCGATAACTGATAAAACAAGAAATTATTATTAATGATAAAAAACAAATTAGAACACTATTCAAAATAAAAATAAATATTAAAGAAATAGGTACCTATCAGAATTCTGTTATAATTTGATTAACTGTCGTACCGAGATCATGAACGATTTATTTTAAACAATAAGTTACGGCGAATATCTTAGTATCCATTACAAAACTGAACAATAGACACGGCTAATTTAATATTTTTATTCGATTTAACATTTATTTTAATTAATTCCAATAACATTAACATATACTGTAACCTAAATTAAGATAATCATAAATCTGGGTACACCACAATACACTTATAATTAAATTGTGTTAGCTTATTAGTTATTACAATTCTAAATTATCAGAAACTGAACAGTACTGAAAATTTTTTGAATTGTCTAAAGAGAAAATTAAAATTTCTAAAATACTAAATATTATCATCCCTAAATATAAGAACAAATTCATAGTTGAAATAAGTTGAAGAACTATTTATAGTATATTCATTTTTTTCATAAATAGGAATCATTTGACAAAACGCAAAAAAATTTAAGGGTTGAAAAAAATAATTAATACGAACAATACTATTCATATTATACATGTGTGTATTAAAAACAAAATATCAACTTATTGAACCAATGGTTATAAATTTTTATTTTCAAGCATAGCTCAGTCAAAATAAATATCAAACTCCCTTAAAATGTTAACTAGTACTTCTTTAGATTAAATACTTGTACTTTCATAAAAATATAACAATTTTCAAATCATTAGACAATAAGACGGCATATCTATTTTTCTATTTTTTATTATTAAAATAAAAATAATTGTATTGGGAGTACACAGAAAAAAATCTAATTTCAGGTTATCGATTTAGTGTTTAAAAAGTATTAACATTTTGTTCATTGTACTTTTTTCACAAGTTAAAAAAAAAAAAATGCAAATACAACCAATAAGTTTGATAATTTAATCTTTTTTTTTATTATTAATTTGTATTATAAACTAAATTATACAAGTATTTTCTCCCAACAAAATAATTTACATGTTGCCCTAATAGAAAAAATAATTTTTACTTATCATTTACAAAAAAAAAAAAACTATATATACCTTTACTTATAATATATGTATATATTTAATAATTATTATCATATTTTAAGAATTAAGTGCGAGATCCATTTGAATGAACAAGCTACAGTGTAAAGTGAACTGTTTCTTTAATCTTGCTCAAACAACTCGCTTTAAAATAACTTAAACATTAGTACTTTGGAAGTGGCATAACCAACATTTTTATTCTTATAAAATCTGGGGACTTTTGAAATATATATATATAAAATGTCGTCAAATTCAGTCGTACAAATCAGAATGGCAAGCTCTAATAATAAGTAGTGTTAAGCCACTAAAAGAAATTTTAACTGAGTTTGAGAAAAAAAATATTTGTTCACATAAATAAATCATTTACAATTTTTATAGAGAAAAAAGTTTAACTGAAAATATCTCACAAAATTGTATACATATATATATTTATTTAAATAAAATAAGGAAATATCTTAAGCCAGTTTTAAATTTTAATATGATTTTGAGCCAATATCCAACGTTTTTAGTTACGCAATATAAAAATGAATAAAACAAACAAAACAATCTTAGCTTAATGATTACTTAAATTAATTATTACTCTTTTACTATTATCATGAAATTCATATATTTTAAATTAATTTAATAATATCGAGTTTACAAAAATGTATAATACATAAAAAACATTGTTAGTCAGTCGATTGTTGACTTAAGGCTGAATAATTATTTTGTCTATTAAGTGCGTCTAAAATTTTGTTGTAAATTCAAAACCATCGCTTGGAGTTCTTGTAGAGTTACGACAAATCTAAAATTAAAAAGAAAAAAATCAATAAAAATTAATGTATTTAAAAAATATATATCAATTACAAAATACTAATTCTAAGTTGCATAAATATTTGAATTTAAGTACAACTAAGTTAACTTTATTTAACTATACTATTTATGGAACACTAAATTAAGACAAAATGTTAAAAGAAATTCATACATTTAAGCAGATAATGAAACATTAATTAATACTTGAATTTGGCATAAGTTTGTTAACAAATTCAAAATCTTTAAATAAGAAGAAAATTGAAACTAGAACTGAAATGGGTATTAAATGGATATTCAGAAGTTTATAATAAAATACAAATTTAGTGATGCCTATACAGAATGTTTTTATTTTATTGCCAATCAATGTGTTAGAAAATGACTTTTTAGTACCAAGAAAACAGTTAAGTAATATTTCCAACAACTGCAAAAAAGGTCAGAATATAGTTACTGTTCAAACCAGATTAATATACATAAATGTGTCTACACAATTAGTTTGATGTATAAAATTCTAGCTAGTCGGTGAATTACTTCTGCACAATTGTATAAATAATTGTGTAAATCTAAACATAGAGAATATTAAGAATAGTTTATTATAGATTACTATAATACCAATAAAGGCAGTAAAGGTATGAATGAAAAATAGTATGTGTAGCTTTAAGCAGTAGAGTTAAAGTCTTGGGAAAAATACATTAATATGTCATATTCAATACTAAAATAACTTTCACGTCTTGCCATACCAAATACTACTACCTCCAGCAAACTGGTAAAAGAAACTGAGTTAATAGCAGTCCATTTATTGTAACAGTATAGATTATGTTTACCACGGAAGCTATAACTTGTAATATTTTTCTTCCATTACAGTGTACTCAGAAAAGGATTACATTAAATATTACTCTAGCCTATTGCTTACTTTACAGAAAGAGTCCGTCTGTGACTGAGTACAAACCAGTAAATGTACGCTACCAACTCATTTTGCTTAAACCACTCATCCCCACAAAAAAAAAAATAAATAAATAAAAAAAAATAAAAACAATCAATAATAACTTACAGCTTGGATCCTCAGCTGCTTCAAAACGTCTGTGCAATTGATCATTGGAAAACTTAACAAAAGCTTCATATTGCTCAGATAATTTCATGTTTAAAATCTTATCATATTCTTCACGTAATTGACTTTCACGTTCATTTAACATACGTTCACAAATCATACCTACCTAAAAAAAAAAAAAAAAATTAACTTAAAATTTTGCAGGATGGTTGGTATAACTTTAAGTAGCATTTTACAACTATTTAAAACTTTAAAGCATCTAATAATATGAAGTCTACCATTCTTATTGTTTATCTCCATATAGCTCTATCCCCACCTCTTTAACTCATAACAGCTATTCTGTATTATTCTTTAGTCTGTCTATCAATTTCCTTTTTGGTCTTTCTCTCATTTTTCCTAAAATTAATTTCTATAGTCAAATTACCTTAAAATTTTTCATAATACAACTAAACTATTTAAATTTATTTCTTCATTTTTCCAATAATTGGTGCTTTTTTAATAAAACTTTCATCAAATTAATTCCTTATGTGACTTCACACATCTATCTATCTCAGCAGTTCCCAACCTGGGGGTAATTACCCCCTAGTGGGTAAAAACACGATTTTTTGGAGGGTAAAAGTTAAACTATTTGTATTTTAAGTACTTATTATTCATTTACTCATGTATATTATGACTGTAAATGAAATTGTAATAATATAATATTGTTGTTAATAGTGTTAATAGTTTTGAGAACTCTTATTTTCTTTGTTTGCAAAAATTAAATAAATTATAATTATCATCATAATATATATTTTGTTTTTTTTTTACTCAACTTTTTTTTTGGGTCGGGGGTATTTGTGAATATCTAACCTGACTTTTGGGTAATAGTCTCAAAAAGGTTGGGAACCGCTGATCTATCTTAAACTATCTATTCTGTTTCATTTTTCCACTGCTTAACATTCGAATCCATAGAACATTCTTAGTCTTACAACTGGTTTAAAAAAATCTTTATTTTAATCTTAAGAATATTTCAGCGCACTTTTTTCTCTCTTTGGACCATGTATAACATAGTTAAAACGCATTTACAAAATCATTTTTTTTCATGTTTTTGAGGGTATGACATATCAGTTTAAAATATCAATTTTTTAATTTTGAAAGTTAAATAATAATAAAATAATAGATATGTTAAACCCTCAAAAATATTATACTCTATAACTTTAGTAATATATGTTTTTACTCTATGATTTCTCAAAAACATAAAAAAAAGGATTCTGTGTAAAAGCATTAGTTTATGTTACGTGTGGGCCAGAGAGAGAGAGAAAACAGTGTGCTGTCATTCTCTCACAAACACCAGTTCTCTCAACGTCACCCATTTATTACATAATCCTATTTTTGACATCATCAGTAAAACTATAATTCTTATATACCACCAATCTTAAGTAATCGGTATATCTATTCATTTCATAGACTTTACAATCCCACATGCTTTGTCCTGTCAATTTCTCGAATAATTCTTCAAAAATCATACGCAATTAACTGTTATATTCCTACTTATTCTAAGTATCTTGACCAAACTATCATTCCAGCTCTGATATTCTTACTAACTAATCTACACAATTAAATTTTAGTAAATCATTGAAATAAATTATGAAAAAAAATTAACTACTCAAACACAATAATAAATTTGAAAACAAAACTGTACACTAATACAATATAATAAAGTTTTAACTATTGTAAGTTTTAGTTAGACTAGAGAATAGTAGTATTTTGTGTTTTTTAGTCATTAAGTAAATATTAAATATAATACTTGACGAAAAGTGAAGAGCGGTTTGTCTTTGGCTGATGATGGAAATGTATTCTCAGATGAACTATCTGAAGAACTGTCATCCAAGTTACGATTCTCTGATAATTCCATGTTAAGCTGACGCTTGCGACGCATCCTTTGAACTTCTTCAGTTAAACTAGCAGATAACATTTCTACAAAAAAAAAAAGCAGTACATAAATATAAGTATATTCATATATACAAATTATATATGTAATTTTTTCTATATATTTTTAAATTGTTTATTTTTTATTTACCTTCCCACCTCTAAATAGCGGACAAAATTTCAGTGACCGATAATGTCCGATATTTAGAGGTTTCACTGTAATGTTAATTGATTTTAATACAAAATTAAATTCAACTTGTATACTGATTTTAATTGCTTAATAACCGACTACTATTCAATTTGCCTTAAGTTACATGATATCAGTTAAGATAATTATTTTATATGTTTATTACATAATATGAATAAAAATATTAGTTTATTTTATAAATTTTTTTTTTTTTTTTTATTTAGTATTAAACGGGTGAGGAGTTGTTATATTTATACAATATAATAAATAAATACATACTTAAATTTACTAATAATAACTCTATATTTTCTATTAAGTTTAACATTGAAATAAAACAATACATTTTTTTTCTTCTAAATTTTTTTATTTAAAATTTAAAATATAAACAGTCAAGATGATTATAAATTATTCTATGATGTCAAAAAAATATAAAAAATTTATTGAAGATATGTTATCGTGATTACCTACTCCACACAGAAAATACTATCTCTAAATCCAAAATACTTTTGGAAGTATACAAAAATTTAAAATCTGACAAAATTTTCCAGGTGTTATGCACTAATGCAATTTAATAATAATTTATCTATTAAATACTTATTTATATTTTATTTTTCTTCTGTTTATACTCTATATTCTAATTACATTAATCAAAATATTTCTTCTTGTATATTAAATTTAATAAATATTAATTATTTTACACTATTTTTTAGAAAAATATTTGATGAATTAGTTCATCTAGTCTAAATTTCATTCCCTCTCTATTCTTGAACGTATGTGATTATTCTTAGGTTTTGGAAATCTATTTGAAAAAAGCTGGTGATAGATCATACATTACTAATTGCAGATTAATATCTAAGTTAAGTGTTTTTCTTAAACTATTTGAACAATTAATTGAACAAGAATTATCAGATACACATTGTAACATATTCTTATCTTCAAACGGCATTGTTTTCATTAAAAGAATCAATCAATATTAATATTTTAAAGTTCTTTATATATCTAATACAGTGGCCAAATAGATTTTATTTACACAGAGTTAAACACTTAATTTCGACTAACTCATCTTGTCATGGCAACATTCTTATCTTGCTGACTGCTTCCAAATAGTGAGCATAAATAATAAAATATATTAGTTTAATATATTATCAAGAGTACCCCAAGACAATCATTTATCACATTTGTTATTTATAATTTTTACAATTAAAATTATTTCATACTATTAGCTCACTCAATGATATACTTCTCTCCAAAATAATTTAGATAACCTTTTCTATCAATGTTCAATAAATAGCTTGAATTTGAATAAATCCAAATGAACGTTTATTTCATTCTATCATTGTAAAGAAAAATACCTTCCAATACTAAAATTGGAGATTTTAACCTTAAAAAAATTCTTTATATTTGTGATTTACGAGTAACTTTTTCTAAAAACTTAAGCTTTACTGAATGTATTAACCTAATTTGAAATTCAGGATTTCTTAACGTTATAATAACTATTTTATTATAAATTATATTATACTGTTTAAATAGAAAAAGTCGACTAGCATTAACATTAATATCAAAACTATTATATAATAAGCAAATAAATCAAACAAAAAATGAAGAATTTATAATATGCCATATACCTGCATACACAATCAACTACATAACTAATTATAACACAGTGGAGCATCAATTATCCCCACACACTACAAAATTGTTGAAATTTTTTTTTTTTTTTACTTTTAATTATTTAAATTTATGTTCACTATATATTTTTAATCATGGTTTGACTATCCATATCCCCCTCAATCTCAATTACCATGGATACTTAACGCTCCATTGTAGTATCTTGATATGTTAAAACTTTAAGATATTAATGTAAAAATAAAATAACTTTACATGAGTATCTACAGACACAACAGATAAAAATGATAACATTTAATTTATTGGTATTTTAAACTTAATTATTCTGGGAATTAAAATTTCAACTTTATTAAAATTCTTTTAAAGCATTAGATAATCCAAAAATAATAGTAATAATTATTTTAAATTATTACTAAATAAAATATATCATACAAGGAATTTATTTTTTAAAAATCGTACACAATAGGTCTTATTATCATCATTGATTTATTGATAAGATTAATTTACCAAGTCAAGAAATTATTTATGAGATCAGAGTAACTTTTGTTTATTCTATTAAACCCACACACATTCATGTAAGATCATTTTTTTTTAATGATTTTTGATCTTAGGGTAAATCATATATTACAAAAGTTACCGATACAGAATAAAATTTATAGTAGTTTGATAACAATTATACAACTATACATTTAATTTATAAAAGAACTGATTTACATTTTTAGATGATTTTATCATAGTTAATGTTCAACGTTAAACTCATAAAATTAAAAAAATTAACAATACTGCAAACCAATATTAATTATTATCATGTAATCAGATGACATAGAATGTAAAATAACATGAAGGAACATTTTCAAACATTTTAAGTATGAAAAATAATATTTTCTTAACTTTTAATTTTTATTTCCTACAGCAGTCTTACAGAACTAGACAAATAAAACAACTAGATGACCAAATCTCTACATATCATTAAGACATCACTTTTATTTTGTTAATAAATCATGATCGATATTCTATTTACAAGTTTAGAATAATATGTATTAATTTTGGTATTAGTTTGTCTTTGATAAACGGCATAATATTATGTAAATATTGTCGATGTGACAAATAGTAGCAATGAATTAGAGATGAAATCAAGTCTGTTATCTAGTTATTTAAGTGTCTGAGATTAGTATTTTTAAATGATAGTGTAACAAGCAGATTGAAATCCAAGAATATATTTTATTTTCCATAGTTATTATATTATATTTATCTTTAAAAATAAAAATATCCATGAAGATCTAAAACCATTTTTATTCTTTAGTATAAAATTACCAATTGACAACTTTTTTTGTTGTAAAGGTAGTTATCTAGTCATATTATTTCTAAACATGAGTACCTATACTCAATTATAGCAAATACTAAATAGAAGGTTATGAATAAGATAAGCCATGCATTTTAGTTAAATTATTAATTGTACATTTCAATCTACAATCAATAATTCTATGATGACTCCACTGATAAAATCAATAATTCCAATATTAGAAAAACAAGTAGTAGGTATAATATTAAATTGATTAAATTATTAATTTTATACATGTATTTATTATAATATAATTATACTTATTTTAATAGGCATTGAGTATGCATTCTTAGTTATTATTTCATTCTAATAACTCAACCTGAAGTACTAATTCAGTACCTACAAAGTTCAAATTAATTGTATTTGTCGTTTTAGTATTTAATATTATATTTAAATAAATCTTTATACTAACTTTAATACAATCTACTTTTATTTATAAAAGCATCTTAAATTATATAATATTTGCTATATGAACTTCAAAATAATTGAAATATATTTATTTTTTTAATGACCCAAGTTTATTATGTTATTATCATTTTATCAATATTTTTTTGATACAAAAAAACAAATACATTAAATTAAACTTAGTTTTTGAAATTATGACGATTAAATACACATAAAAAGTTCTAGAGACATGAAAAAAAGATTATTTACTTTATTAATTAAATAGATTCATAATTAATTATAATATTATAATCTGCATTATAAGTACCTACATTGATTGCCTTTTCATACACGTAAAGATGTTTAAAAAAAATTCTATTATCTAGTTTTCTAGACATGAAATTTACCAACAAAAAAATAATATAAATATAATACACTCACTATTAATATAAAATTATTTCTTATTCTAATTTGACATAAAAAACTACATTGTTGATTCCTTCTAAATCTATTCACGAGTTAAAATTTTAGGAGAAACAATGCAACAGAAAAATTATATGAATAGAGTTTGATAGTTCATTAATAAAAGTAATCACCAAAACAACTTTATTTATTTTCAATATTAAATATAGTATTAGGTACAAACTTAATAATCTTAGTTTATTAATAATGTTAACTTAAAAGTATAATTTCAAGTTTATGAATTGCAAAAACATTGTTTAGTAAAAATAAAAAAATTATATCATACAGTGGTCAAGTAATTATAAACAAGTATATACTTGGAAGTTTGTTTCAAAATGTGATAAAATACCATTAGCATTATTAACAAAATAAATGAGAGATTTAATAAAAATGTAAATATAGTTAGTATAGGTTAAATTGTTATGCCATAATTTAAACAGAATACTTAAACATTCATATGGCAATGAAAATAACAATGTAATTAACTATTTAGTTATTTTAAAATCAATCGTAATAAGCGTCTCATTATATAACAATCTCAATAACAATAAAATAAGCAGATTACCATTCATAGTAGGTGGATTAGATACCAAATTTAAAATATTGTCCTAGTTTAAGTTGTTAAACCTACACCAATAAACCATAAATAATTGTTTTACAATTTAAACTTACTGATACATTTACTCAATACTGTTAGAATACAATAACTGCCAATACATCAATTATTGGCAAGTTTGATTGGATTTATTGTACTATTTGTACTTTATATTCATAACGATTAAGATATGAAATTGGGTGAAATCAAGCGACATAGATAGAGAATAACTGCCAATTAATACCAATTATTCTTTTATTTATAGCAAACGACATCGCCATAAACACCGCCGCAACAACGGGAATAATATTAATAATAATAATAATAATCATAACTGATTCAAACGGCATTTACGAGACAAAAAAAATTCTCCTTACCTGCCGTGATTTTTGGTACGACATCGCCGCCAAAATGGGGCGAAACATATTCGGACCTAGAGCTGTTTGGGGGAGAGCTCGAAGGCGATATACTCATAGGCGTGCACCTTTGTCTCTTGGTAGGTCTGCACATAGGGGGTTCAAAATCTAGCGACCGTTTCAGCGTAGCGCAAGCCATAGCGTTGTTCGACGTGCACACGACACCGACGTCTGCGAAAACAAAGAAACCGATTCGTTGGAACGGCAAACGGACTATAAACGCGAAGAAAAAACCCAAAACGATGAGAGGTGTTTTCGTGCACGGAACAAAATGGCTTCTCTCTCGTATCGCACACGGCACACGGGTAACGGAACGACGCAAGTCTCGCACACACACACACACACACACGCACACACGCACGCACGCACGGACTAGCTACGTACGAAGCGCACGGACAGGAGCAGAAGTGACTCAAGCGAGCACGAAACAGAAATGTTGGTGGACGGAGAGTACTTAGGTCGCGGGACGACGAGCATGAGACTTATTTAAATAACTGCTCGTTTGGTCCAGTGTTGCCAACACGAACACTCGCCATTGATACACGTAATCGTTGTCAAACACTACACTCGTAACCAACTTACCGATGGCTGTTTCTCGTGGAAGAACAATAAGATTCACTACCCGCAACTAACAGTTTTATACTCCAGGAATATAGTGAAAAGCGTGCGCGTGCTATCATATTTTTATCACAGACAATAAAAAATGATAACCGCCACAATTGAGGAACATGATTAAAGATAATACACGATATTCTGCCCTTACTATATATACATACTTTTGAGGTGGACTCTGCAGTCGACGGGGACATTGGACGTCAACCATTGGCCATCTCGGCGATACGTCGTATCACCATCAATATAATAATTTATAGTGCATACGTTTACACCTGGTTGTTTTTCTTTTTATCGTTGAGAAGTTTACGTGACGTGTTACAAACGTTAAAACAATATTAAATTGTTATCGTAGGGTTCCATTTGGTCGTCATCGTTGGCCAATATTTTGATTATTCAAATTATGTAAATTAACTCATAACCGCATCATGCTCCCAGAGTAAATGTTCGATTTATGTACGACCCGAAATAACAATAATGGCCGGCCAAAAGTTTCAGTACGACGAAAGCGGAGCAACGTTTTTCTATTTTCTATTGTCGTTTCTGGCTCTTCTGCTGATTCCCGGCACATATTACTGGTGGCCAAGAAAACAAAAAGAAGGTAATGAAGATCAATGATTGTCATATCGTTAATCGACATACGTAATTTATTTTATATTAATTTTTTGAACTCTAGATCCAAAAGCGTTGGCATCTGAATGTTATTGTCCAGGATGTCGGAAAAAAAAACTTATCCTGCAGTCCACCAAACCATGGGAATTGATGAAAAGGACATGCATGTAAGTACATTTTATTTTGAATATAATCAAAGACTATTATATGTAGAATATTATATTAAATAGTAATTAAATAGTAGAAAGAAGTTTTTTAAACTGCATTGGTAACTTTTTTCTTTTCAACAAATTCTCAATTTTCAGTGTTTTGAATATTAAGTACCTACACCTGTAAGTCTGTTATCCAATTTAACAATTACCAACATTTTTGTTATATAAATTATAAGAGTTAAAGCTCATGAAACTTTCAAGGGAAATTTAGAAATGTAATTTAATTAATTAAAACATAGTTTTTTTTTTTATTTATTTATTAAACAAAGTATAATTACAATCTATACAATATAATAATTTTAATGAAAATTGAAAATAATATTTATAACAAAATATAAAGACTTAGCAATGTCATTTAACAAGATATTTAAGTTTTATTTTATTGTTTTTTTAATCAAAATAAAAATTTATTTTATTTTTTGTGGTATAAATTTTTATCTTATGCATTCTGAGTACATACCCATTTGTGAAAGAAGTTAATTATTTGATTAGTGGATTTGAATAGAATTTTGTGTTATAAGACTTGTTCAAATCATTTAAGGTTATAGTCTTAAGTCTTTGTAGAGATTTATATTAGTTGTACGTAAAGAGAAAGAGATTATTACTTACTATCCAATATCTATAGGCAAATAATTTGACACCCTTATGAGTTGTGGTATTGAATGGATTAGTAGACTTTTAAAGTTGAATACCATTAATTCAGACTGAGGGAATTGTTAATGACTTGTACATTGTGACCTTATTTACTAAAGATAATTTAGATTTCAAGAGAGGTTTAAAAGTTATAGTCTAGAGTTGACTAATTTATGGTTTTGTATTAACTAGTTGCTCTGTTGTTTAAAAATTGACTTAATTTGCTTGTGATAGAACATTGTTGTAATTTTTGATCTATACATATTTAAATCTAATAACCCTTACAAAAAATGTCTACATAATTATTTATGCAATAATTTATATTTTATATTCTAATAGCTATATTTACGATAAATTAGATATTAAGTTATATTTACTAAAAATATTTATAATATATTTTAGAAAAGTCATTATTATTGCTGGATGGGTGTTGTTGGCTTTTCTCGCCTACAAAGTATCCCAGTTTGATTATGAGAGTGCAAGTTTTGATCCATACGACATTCTCAATGTTCCAATAGTATGTGTTCATCATTATTTATTACATAATATATTATTTTTTTTACTAAATTGTTTTTAATTTGTTAAGGGAACTAGTGAAAAAGTAATTAAAAAAGCTTACAGAAGGTTATCATTAATTTACCATCCAGATAAGGAAACTGGTGATGAAAAAAAATTTATGAAACTTACTAAAGGTAACACTTTAATACTTAAATATTTTAAAATAAGAAGATTGATTCATAGTTTCTAAAAGTATTAAATATACAAATAGTTGTTCAATGTATTAAAAATAGTGAAAAACATATATTTTAAAATTTTAACTTAAATATTCGAAGGGAGAGATGTTCTTTGAACCAAATATTAATTACTTTACATTTTACTATTTACATGTCTATAAAAAAAAATCTTTTCTAAATGTAAATTATTCTCAAAAATGTTTATCTACTCGTCTCCCATAATCACTTTCACAAACAATTAAATAGTTTTAGAACCATTTATTTCCAATCTTTTTGGTTCATACAAACATTGATTAAATAAACAGTTTATTTAAACAATAATACAAAACCCACAGTACTATAAATTATATTAAATAATTATGCTGAAATAGAATAATTTTTATATTTTTGTTATTAAACCATTTAATGAATGAGTAAATTAATTTATAGGTCTTATATGTGACAACTATTGATTTATAATTGTTTCTAATTTTTTTTAATTGTCTCTTTAAATAATTAGTAAGACTTTATTATTCTACACAATTTTGATATCTTCCTAATAGACTACCTGATTTCTATTAATAAATTATTATTTATAATATTGTGTACAATTTTAAATATTTATAGCTTATCAAGCTTTAACTGATGATGAGTCCAGAAAAAATTGGGAAAAATATGGGAATCCAGATGGACCTGGTGCAATGAGTTTTGGAATAGCATTACCATCATGGATTGTTGAAAAAGAAAATTCAGTTTGGGTAAAAATTAATATTATATTGATAAATTATTGATTATAATTTGTTTCGTTATAAAATTTTATGTGGAATTAGATTAAATTTAAAAAAATATTTTAAAATAAAATATTTTTTTTTATTTTATATTTTTAAATATTTTTAATAATATATTTTTAAATATATTTTTAATTATTATTTTAAATACCTATTTAGTTATTTAATATAAATGCATTAAAGCCTGTTAGTGATGTTTTATTATAGACATCCTGGAATTACACATTTTAGAATATTTTTTTTTGAAAGATCATATTATTAATACTTATTGTGTTGATATTTATTATTTTGAATTAATATTAGATTTTATAAATCACGAAAAACATTAATTGTTTTTGCATTTTTCTCTGTAGGTCTTAGGTCTGTATGCTTTAGTTTTTATGATTGCACTGCCTACTACAGTTGGTATGTGGTGGTATAAATCTATCAGATATTCTGGTGATAAGGTATGTAAAATCTACCAAGTCTGATATTATTAAAATATTATTTCTAATAATTTTAGTTTTTCCCTAATTACTTTTTATTTTTGTAGGTTTTATTGGAGACATCTCGAATGTATTATTATTTTTTACACAAATCAAATTCAATACCTTTGAAACGAGTTATAATGATATTAAGTGCTTCACTAGAATTTGAAAAAAAGTACAATAGTGAAATTGTTGAACGATCTTCAGATGAATATGAAATGCCTCAGGTAAAAAATATTTATATTTATATACTGTTATCAGTTTATTATTATTATAATAAAGTACTTATCTAATGATTTTTTTTTTATTATTTAGTTAGTCTGCATTATAATATGTGATTATAATATTGCTTACAAATATTGATTAAATCAAAATAGTATAAAATTTTAATTTATTTCTAGCTTATAAAACAACTTTATAATTTTGGAGAAAAGGCACAAAAAGAACCACCACTGTCTTATAATTATTCAATAAAAGCTAGAGCTTTAATACATGCACATCTGTCTCGCCTAGTACTTAAGGCAGATACATTAGATTTAGATCGTATGTATATAGTGAAGAAATGTCCATATTTAATACAAGAGATGGTTGGTGTCGTTTCTCAATTAATTTTATTAGCATATGCTCAAAGAGGTTTGTATAATTAATAATACTTGGATATGTATGTACCTATGTTTAAACTAAATATTTATTTTAATGATTAGTGCCTCGTTTGCTTAATATTGAAACCATAGAAAACTGTATGAAACTTTGTCCCATGGTGGTCCAAGCATTATGGGAGTATAAAAGTCCATTTATGCAATTACCATACATTACTGAAGATCACATTAAACATTTCGACAACAAAAAGGTTAGTTTTAAAAATAATTTAGACGATCAAATTTTTTTAATGTATTATTGTATTTGTAGAAACGCGTTAGAAGTATTCAGCATCTTGCTCAATTAAAAAATGAAGACAGACGAAGCACATTAAAATTTTTATCTGATAGTCAGTATGAAGATTTAGTAAAAGTATTAGGTAGAATGCCTTATATAGATTTTAAAGTTCGTTGTGAAGGTATTTATTAGTATATTTTAAAAGTTTTATTTATTTATCAAAATGTTTTATTTATATTATAACATTTTATTCAGTTATTGATGATGAAGCTACTACAGTTTATACAGCTGGAGCTATAGTCACTGTAACTGTGCAGTTGAAAAGACGAGACATGAAGGTATTGTTTGGAGATGATTCGTATGCAGATAAGCATCACATTGAGCTAGAAAAAAATGCTGCTAAAGAATCAGAAAAACCAGATAAGTTAGAGAAACCTTTGTCTAACGGAGATATTATAAATAATAGTGACAACATTGAAAATAAAGAAATAAAAGATGATGAAAAAGAAAAAAAAGCAACTAAAGGTATTTGGCAGCAAAAACGTCAATCAGGAAAAGGTAAAAAAAGTGGAAATGTCAAAAAACAAAAAACTACTTTATCAGCATCAGCTAAGAAAAAAATTAAAAAGAAAGAAAAATTAGAAAAAGCAAAAGTAAGAATTAATTTGACTTTGTTTATTGGTAAATTTCAATAATAAGAGTAGTTCATAAGATTTGCTTGACCCAAAAAATGTTTAATTATAATATTATTGATTACTAATTCCTTGTATTCTTTCTGATTCTTCTATTGTCAAATCCTCTGGTTATAATAATTATTGCTTTATATTTATATATTATCATCATATGATTTAGTAATTATATTAGATGAAAAATACCGATTTTATTAAAATGTTATCACTATCTTTTAAAAAAAGATAGAGATCACTGTGCTTAATATACAAATATCACTTTTAAAATAAACATGCACATTATTTCTTATTTAATAATTTTATTTTATAGCTAGGAGATTCAGAAACCAAAGAAATTGAAGATGATAAAACTGAAGATAAAGAGCAATTAAAAGATAACAATGCATCATCAGATGACGACTCTGATTCAGATAATGAAAGTTCTAGTAATGCTTCTGGCGATGAATCAGAAAAATCAGATGCCGAAGAAACAGCAGATGATAAAAAAAAGGTATTTATAATGATTTATGAATAAAAAGTATATATTTTTTTTAGAATTAGAAATATTTTGTAAAATGGAGATTGGCTTGTCAATAAATAGGCTAAACATATAATAATTAATGTAATTCTAATAAAAATATAAGTAAATGTTAACAATAAAAGAAGAAAAATGAAAATATAATTTTTAATGTCTATACTCTGGCTATTGAGAGAACACTACTGCATGGCAACTAAAATTCATCCATTCTCACACATTCCCACCACTTAAAACCTGCCCAAACATAGGTTGCTGTGGTTAAAGAAATTTACGGTAACGAGTAGTTAGTAGAGTGTTAGAAATTTGGGCACTAAACTGCAGATTTTGTTAATTTAGATGTGCCATGAAGTAACATTTTCTCGATGGCTGCAGTATGTGATATTAATTATTTTTTCTTATAATTTATTTATATTTTATGATAAATAAATATACCCAATATATTTTAATATATAATTATAGAACGATCATAAATTGTTAGAGCATTCTATATATTTCCTTAAAAATCAAACGTATGAAAAATGTTGATATTCACATAAAATATATTGATTATTAAAAGTGACATTTTAATTAACTTATGACTTCCATTATTATATATAGGGTGATTACAAAACATCATTAATTCAAAAATATATATTTTTAATATTTTATATCATTTTAATTTTTCAAGTTTTTTACTTAATATTCTGAAGAAGAATATTTTTTTGAATATTTCAGTCAATTTATAGAAATAAAAATTCCAATGAGTACTTTTTGAGTTATAAGTATTTAAAGTTTAAGTTAACAATATTTAGTTGTTTAGAAATTCTCAGAAAAATGTTGGTCACTATTCCACTAACCTAAACTTAAGTACTAATGACTCAAAATTTTCTTATCTGAATTTCAATTTCTATGCATCAGAATACTCCAAAAAATATTCTGCTTGAGAATATGAAATCAAAAATGTATGTGTTATCATTTAAAAAAGTAAAAAACTTAAAAGATAATAAATATTGTATTATCTTAACTTTAAGCTATTTATAAGAAATATTTTCTAAAATATTAATAGTTAATTAATTTATAATAATGGTTCATGGTAAGAGAATATTTGGTACAAATGTACAATAGAAGTTGCACCAATTGTTTTTTAAGAGTATTTAATATTTGTGTCCATCTATACAAAATAATAAGTTATTTATTTTTTAATAGGTTTCAGCAAATAATGATGATGATGATGATGATTGGGATAAATTTCAATCGGGAGCTAATAAAAAAGATAGAGTACTTGAAGGGAGAACTAAACAGTCACATTTAGTTCACTCTCCATATTTTCCTGAAGTATAAAAATTCAACTATTGTTACTAATCAATTATAATATAAATATTTTTTTAATTAACAAAACTTTTTATAATTTATGTATCTTTACAGGAAAAACATGAATATTGGTGGGTTTATTTAAGTGATCGGAAAAGTCGTACATTATTAACTGTTCCATATCATGTCACTGAACTTGTTGATGAAGAAGAAATTCAATTAAAATTTACAGCTCCTAGGTGGCCTGGAGTTTATGTTTTTGCCGTTTGTTTAAGATCAGATTCATACTTTGGTTTTGATCAAATGCATGATATCAAAGTAAGTACTTTAATAAAAAACTTTAGACACATAATAAACTTTATATACTGGTATTACTATAATCATAGTTTTAACACTATTATATAATATATTATACTGTTAATAATTTATTATAATATTTGTATTTAATATCCATTCATTATGTATGCTAAATTCTGTTTATTTAATTTACAACCATATAGTCATTATTAGGGTTCGGGACTTCTTGCACTTAAAATTATCGAAATATGCAGTCAAAATCGTCAAAATATGCAGCTAATTTTTTATAATTTTTTTTAAAAAATGCATAAAATATATTGTTAATAAATTATTATTATAAAAAAAAATCTAAAAATTAGGTAGGTACTTAATATAATAAAAATAATTTTTACATGGGTTACTCATCCCTCGTCTGTATCGTCTTCATACTCATCTGTAACATAAAACAAAAAAAAATAAAATTAATAAAGGTATTATTATGTTTAATGAGTTTTTTCGTAATTTTACCGTTAAAATTATTGCACTGTATGGTAAGATATTTTCTTATGTTCTCAAATTTGAATGCACGGCGATTATCTGTAAGTATATTTTTGTACATAGAGAAAGAACGTTCAACGTCCACGGAAGTGATTGGTGCGTACTTAAAATATATTAAATCGTTAATGTTCATATCTTCAGGTAATCCGTCAAAAGTTTCTTCATCTCCCGACAAAATGTTTGAAATTTTTATTAATAATTGATAGCCTTTATTTTTATTTAACACATTTTCTATTTTTGTTTTTATCGACATTCCTTGTTCACCGTGTATTTGGGTTAATCTTAACCTTGCATCCTCTTCTAATGAAATAGAGTTAGCAAGTGATAGTCCTTGCTTTTCAAGACTCCTTATTGTGTTAGGCAAATATGCAAAATTTGATTTAATAAACACTAATTGATTTTTAATGTTTTTTTGTCCAATATACTTTTGTGCCATTTTAATAGAGACCGCATCATTTTCTTCGAAAGAGTTTAAAATTGATTATTAATTCAAAATGTTCACAATAATAGAGACAAGCTTCAATCCATGTACCCCATCTCGTTAAAATTGGTTCAGGTGGGAGTGTTAATGTTGGAGCCATATTTTGAAAAACTTGAATGCGAGACGGGGCTTTACGAAACACTTTCTTTACATTTGAAATAATTTTATCAATTTTAGGGTTATTTATACGTACTGTTTCAGCTACTCTATGAAAGGCATGTGCCAAACATGTTACATGAATAATTTTTGAATATAGATTTTTTATTGCATCTCCGGACTTTACCATATAGGGTGCAATGTCGGACAAAAACAACAGCACATCATCGTGTCTTACTCCTTTCGGCCACAGAATATTCATCGATTTATCAAATAATTTGAAAATCGTCGTATGGTTAACTTTTTCCAACTCTTCTACGTGTAACAGAAATTGTTTACCGTAATTATTTTCTTCCAATGTACCTACAATGACATTTGCTACATATCTACCGGTTGCATCATTCGTTTCATCAATGCTAACCCATATTTTTTTCCCAACAACGTAATTACGAATTTTGTTTATTATATTTTTATAGACTTCATCAACATAACCTTTACGCAGAGTGGACTCATGCGGTACTTCTTTTCCTGTATATTTTGTTAGAAAATTTCTGAAACTACAGTTGCTTAATTTATTTAATGGGATATTGGCGGACAACAATGTTTCGCACAAGTCATGGTTAAACGTGCTTTTTTTTTGAATGCATTGAAGTAAATACTAACTGCTGTGACTGTTGTGAGGTACTATTAATCCGATCTTCTTGGCGCTTCACTGCTAATTTATGTTTTTCTGTTTTTAAATGTTGTACGACAATAAATCGCCTATCAACACCTACCTTCGTTTCACATACTTTACAAAATAAAATAATTCCATCCGTAGAAAAAATATTTTTCCGAATTCGGATATATATTGATTAATTTTACCATTTATTTTGGGCATTTTTAAACTAGTTTTTAAACACAAATTGATAATAAAAAAAAAAATAGCACAGTTAATAAGAAAAAACGTAAACGTGATGATGTGATTAACAAACGAACACGTACTGCTTTTCATTTCATCGTACAATTCATACCCGGCTAATAATTGATTATTTGGGAAAGTTTGAATTTATTGGGTTTTACCATAACTATACTAATTGTCGATATTGTCGATAAAAAGGTTGATTATTAAGCGATAAAGAGATTATCAACGTAAACTGACGTACGTGTTAGATACGACAGACTACGGCCATCCAATTATGATTTTTCCCGACAATTTTACGTTTATAAAAATATAAAATATGCCGAAATATGCAAAAATATGCAAATTCAAACTTAGTATTTAATTTCGTAATTTCATAAATCAAATTTATTACTCACTTATAATAGACTACGACCACTATAAAAAAACATGCAAATGCAAGAAGTCCCGAACCTTAGTCATTATAATTATAAAACTAGTAAATTCTGAATACTTTTAAATGCAAGTAGCTTACTGCATGATTTAGAAAATTAAAGTATTTCTAATAAAAAAACCTAATTAATTAAAAAATATTAAATAAAATATTTCAATATCATGCTAAATTCTAATCAATTTTTCTGAATTAATTAGTCATCAATTGTAATACTTTAATCTTTAAGTTTTCTATGAATAATTAATTTTGCTTTTCCCAAAAAAAAAAATTATATTTATATAATCCAATGTAGTATTTGATAATAAAAAAAAATATGTATATAATTCCTAGCATTATTTTTCTACTTTATCGTTTTTAGTTGGATGTAAAAGAAGCACCAGAACCTTTGACAGAACATCCTCAGTGGGATATTTCTGATGAAGAAGATGACACTAAAGAAGAAGATAAGCAAAGTGATATTTCAGAATTTACTACGGATGAAGATGTCGAAGATTAAATCATATAAATACATAAAATCTTTGGGTGACCTGACAAATAAAGAAGTTCAAAACAAAAAGTAGAGTTTAAAGTAAGTAAAATAATATTAATTATAACAATATTATTTTAAAGTTTTACATTAAAAACAATTTGAAAAATATATTTATCAACAGATTAGTGGTAATTATACAATATTTTCAATTTTATTGTTTTACTTTTCATAATGTTATATTCAATGTTAAATGTAATTTAAAAATGAAATGCTTTTATTATTTGACTGATAAAATATATTTTGTTTAAATCGATTAAAAATATAATACTTTTATATATTTAGTTCTCTGCCTTATTATTTTACCTAATTTTACCCGCTTATGAATATGGAAATAAATAATTTTTACAATTTTTTTTTTATTAGCCAAAATATTATTTAGACTGTTGCATAAAAATAAGACTGTACATTTGTATGTTTTTACTCGAAAATCCTATTTCCTAGAGCTTCTAATCAAATTATCATAATTTATAAATAATTCTGTACAAGTGTACAACTAAAAATGCAACGATTAAGTTTTGACTGTAAACTTTACAGATCATCCTCATTAATTTGCCTTCCTTGTAACCAGTGGTGAAGCAGAAGTAACAGTTTGTTGTTATCAGATCATAGGTACATAAAATTTAAATTATTTAATAAATTTACCACAATGTATTACTGACAGATCGTAAACTTAAATTTTCTAATATTACTCGTAATATAATTTGAAAAAATTTTTCTCTAAATGAATGAAAATTATATTAGTACATTTATCAATTACGTCTTGTATATTTTTAAGATAAATTCATTATTTTTTTGTTATTTCTATTACTAAATACTACCCATATAAGTATGCAGTCAAATTTAATGGATCATTAATAAAACCCTATTAATTTTATTATATTAATGAATACATTATTACACAGTACACACTCTTTTTATCGTTATGGCATTTAGACAATGATTGGCTTTTTGGTTATAACACTGTTTTATTGTGATATGTATTGTATAAGCCTAATTATACAAATAGTATGTATCAAATTTACAATTGTTTGTAGTCTATACAATTTTTAAAAGCATTAAATATTAGTACAATTTCTCCCTTTTACCTATAACAATTTTAAATGTGGGTAAATTTATACAAAAAAAAAAAAAAAAAAATGAAATTGGTATTTATTTATTTTTCAAATATTAAATTTAGTTATTATTAAACTTGGTTTTTTACATTAAAAAATGTGGCTATGATTAAGTACATTTTTTTATTATTTAAATTGTTTATTAGATACTACATGTGTAATTTAATTTTCAAAACTATTTTAATATATTATATATGTATGGCGTATGCACAGTACACAACAAAAATAAACCCTATTGAAACACGCACATTTAAAAATTACTGCCAACCATTAAAGACAACAAGCTGTCATAAGAATCCTGTTTGAATGAGAACTAATTAATAAAAAATACAATAACTTTTAGGATATATTATATATTATGAGTAAATTATTACATTAATATTTTATTGAAATATGAATAAAAAATACAAATGTAATGAATAAATTTTTTTTTTAAAGTACAATACTAGGAAATACTTAAATATTAGCTTATTTATAAATATTTAAAACTATGATTATAAATGTGTTTTATACACTAAATTAACGACAGAAACTTGGAGGAATTCCATCATCCATTCTAGCACGTTTCCTCGCTTGCATACTAGAAAAAAATTCTTGCACATCTTCCACTTTAACTACTTTATCACCTTTAAAACTACCCAGCCACTCTCCTAGTTCTTCTTTGAATTGATTATATTCTAAAATATTACAAAATAACATTAAGTCATATTGTTATTTTGAAAATAAAGATAAAGAAATACTAACGATGAGCTAATTCCACTGCTGCCACTCTATCCATTGATGATAAGGCTTTTGAAAGACCATCTTCACTTTGTTTTTCCTTAGCCATCATTCTTTCACGACTTTTGTTTTCATATGCTTGTAATGTATCTTGTTGATCGGTAATAAATGGAACACCTTCTTTCTTATATAATTCCTAAAAATATATCAAAATTAATACCTATAATAAATTGTAATTTTAAATTTATCTTGTTATCTTACAATACAAGAAGAACATGTGCAAAGTTGCTGTCGCCAACCTTCTACCCAGAAAGAACTTCCAATAATTTTTTTTGGATCTTTTACATCCATCAATTTACAATTTTCCCCACTAGAAGTACCAGCTTTAGAATTTTCAAATATCTAAAAAAAAAAAAAAAATTAATGAAAACTAAACAACTTTTTAAGTAATTTAAACATACTTTGTCCTTGGGTGCAACGTTTAAACCATTTTCAGCATTATCTAAAAATAAATTTTGTGTAAAAATGATAACTTTTTTTAAAATGATTAGTGATGAATTTACCTTGAGAATCCTTGATTGTATCTACAACATCTACATCCTATGTAAAAAAAATTTATTTCAAATTAAAATATAAAAATATTTTTAAGGAATAACAAATTAATTTAACATTTGCTAATATCTACCTTAAATTAATTCATACCAATATATATGTTAGCATTAAAAACATTTAAATTTAATTGTGTTATATAACTGAGATTTTTTGTTTAGGATTCAAATATCACATATCATCAATATTTGTAATTGCATATGTGAAATAAGTCAGTTATAACTGAAGAAAATTATTATTTAACATACAGAAATGAAAATTATGAATTGAAAAAAAATTATTTGAAAACATACCTCAGATTCATCACCTTTTTCAATATTCTGTACAGAATCGTCAGTTACTGCAAAATAATATGTAATAATTTTAATGTAATATAATATTTAGTTTATAAGTGTGTTTAAAATTGTTTAAATGGTTGCTTATTTTGATATATATATAATATATTATGATTTTTGGTACTGAAATAAATTGATTAATTAAATGTATTTTTATTATATTGACTATCATCTTCACAAATATAAAAATAAATAAATTCTTACCAATTAAATGATTGTAAGCTGGTAAGAAACTTAATTTTGATGTACAGCCAGAACATATCATTTCAGAATAATCATCTGGATTCATATCTTTTGTGCCCAAATGCTAATAAAATATTTTTTTTTAATACTGAATATAAGAATATTTACATTTATTTAGTACCTTGCTATGAAACCAATCTTCACAAACAATGCATTGTATCATCTCATCAGTATTTTCAGGATCAGGGTATGGACGTTGACAAATGCAATATAAACCCTTAAAATTTTGATTGTAAATGTTACGGTCATTTGCTTCAGGTTTTGACTAGTTTATATAAAAAAAATATAAATAATTATTAAAAATTCCATAAAATTATTATTTTCAATATGTTTATACAAATTTATCAACTATTACATCTTAATAACCTAGATAGAGATAAAACATAAATTAAATCAATATCCACTAAATTTCATCACGTAATTGCTGATCTACTAATTTTTATTTTAAATATTTAACCATGAAAATATTTTTTGCAGTACTGCATTTTATGCTATAGTCCATTTAAAATAAGAGTGATTAGTTTCACAAATACACAAACAAGATATTTATTGCTCAATCCTCCACCACCCCTTTCATAACTAAAAAGCTGTTGGCAATGGTAGTTTCTAATTAGACAACTACAATTAATACCACAGCTCTAACTAATTAATTGAAAACTCAAGTAAATTTAGTTTATACAAATAATAAAGTCAATTACAATACTGTTAGGGCACATTTAACTTATGTACTATATTATTTTATTTACCGGTTCCAATTGACATTCTGATGTTAACTTATCACTTCCACAGTCACATCGATAATTCCTTTAAAAATAAAAACAAAACATAAATTAGTCAGTAATTACTATGAAGACTGGTGCTTCCTGTATATGTCACAGGATTAAAATTATTACATATTTTTACATATTACGTCAATTTTTAAAAACACTACCTCTATTTGAAATATATAAATATACTAAAATAGAGTTAACCTAACACAATATTTTAAATTAAAAATTCAACTGTAAAAAATTGAAAAATCTGATAATCTTACTTGATTATTATGAAAACATTGTGGATAAAATCATATACATTTTTAAGATAGGACAACATATTGCTGATAATTATAACATTCTATCAATACAATAATATACTACTATGTATTAACAATAGTTATATACAACAAAAATTTGATCATGATTTTATTTTAGTCAGAGAGGAGCAATATATGAACTGATTCTTTAATGATGTGGGTTGTGTTTTTTCTGTCTTTCATCATGTTTTAAAGTAGTAAAATTTTTTCAATTTTCAACACGGGTTTGTTTCTGGCAGCAAATTGAATCTAGTTAATACTTTTTATTTTTATTTTTATTTGGATAAACAAGGTTAAGTATTATTAAAAATATTTAACAAAAAATAATTTTAGTTATATTGTTGCAATTCAGAAATATATAAATGAGGACAAGAAATTCTTATGTATATTGTGTTATATTTTATTTATATGAACAATAATATTTTCAAATTTTTAAATTACTTTGTCTATTAATATCATTCTACATGGTCCGGCAGTGAAATAGGATGAATTCAATATTTAATTATTATTTAAAGAATGAATTTATTTTAATTTTAATAAATATGAATATTAAGTATAACAGTTACCATTTAATGTTCAATACAAAAAAATACTATTTTTTAAATACTACATTTTCTAAATGACCTCCATTGCTATTTATACATTCTTGTAGTCAGAATTTGAAGTTTTGCATGACCTCTTGCAGCATATTAATGGAAATTGCTTCAATCTTGTCGGAATGCGTTGTTTGAATTGTTCTTGGTAGATTGGCATTAAACACTTTTGATTTAAGATATAAACATTTAAGGTGAATAAACAAAACTTTAGATATTAGTCGAATGAAAACCCTTGTTTACTTCATGAAGCACCCCTTCATTCTCAAAAAGTCACACAGTAAGAATTTCAAAGAATGCTATGGATTCTTTGTTTCCAGGCCATGTCATTTCACGCAACGGTGATAATTCCATGGCCTCCTCAATCTCTCAATTTAATGGCTTGTGATTGAAGCAATTTCCATTAAAATTTCATGTAAAACTTCAAGTTCTGATTATAAGAATACATAAAATTGCAACGAAGGTCATTTTAGTAAACATAGTACACAAAAAATAGTATACTTTTTTGTATTGAACATCAAATGGTAACTATTATACTTTATATTTATTAAAATTAAAATAAATTCATTATTTACATAATAATTAAATATTGAAATCATTCCATTTCACTGTCAGATAGTACCATATACTTATAAAAATATTGGAAAGCAAATGACCGTATCTCAAAAATTAAAAAGGAAAGTTGATATTTAAACATAATTTAGTACTTAGTTATGTTATTTTATATGAATGTGATCTTAATTTAAATTTCATTTAAAATTTAAATGTAAAGGTAATGATAATGGGTAATAATTATATTATGCAAATTTATATATAAAAGTAAAACAAATTGTATCTACCTTTTTGTCCATAACTCAACTAAATCATGGTCTTCGTGACATTGGTACATACAAGGCAAACATATTGCACCAGGCAACTTGTCTTTTTCAGTGCAAGTTAGACAAGCATATAACGCTTGTCGATTCATATATCCCTGTAAAAAGACGAATTAATTGTTTCATATATTCCATGTTTGGGCAACAGAAGGTCTACAAACCAAAGAATAAGTGCAACTATCGCTTTCAGACGCCTCGAGTATCAGATTGGCCTGTTCGATCTCAGCATTTTGATCGTTGATATACTCGACAAGCCCGACCACCTGATCCTCTTCGTTTTCGTTAAAAGAATTACCCTCAGATTCGGACATGACGGGTAAGAAATCGAAACTCAGACGCAACACACGCGTCGATTATAGAATAATAATAAACAACTCACAGCGGATATCAACCATCGAGTATTTATTCAAATCAGTAATTCAATGTTCAGCCTTTCAGTTACACAGGTCGCCACCAGCTGCAACGGTTATTGCTCACAGTTGAGTTTTGTCTGTTCACTACTTTACTGTAACTGTAGTAACTAGTAACAGTCGTTACCGCTTACCAAAGAATCGTAACTTGTGCGCGTGCGTGCGCTTAGCTGAGTGTATTTTTCAAGTGCTTGTAAAGTTATTTTATTTAATCTGTGGTTACTTATTGTTTATGTCACTCTCCAATATAGCAGGTTTACTTTAATGTAGTAACCACAGATTTAATATCACGGTACATATAAAATGGTTAACCTAACGTAACCTAATCGCATACGTGTTTTTGATAAGTTTATCTTATCATTACGTATCTATGATTGTATGTTATTGTCAAGAAAATTAAAGTAATTAATAAAATATTTAGTAACGTAATACACTCTCAACTCAACAAATAGTGTCTTTAATTTCCAATAAACAATAAGTTAAGTTAACTATAAATATATTAGTGTATTACTGTGATACGACTTGGAAATTGAATACAATTTGGATCTTCTATAATTTTTGTTAATATTTATAAAAATAAATATTTGAATGAAATTCACTAACAGGTAAACATATTTAAAAATTGTACGAATGTACTTATAGTTTGATAACAAATAGAAAGTAAATGTTGTAGTGTTAGTGTCATCATTCGTGTATAAATTAAGTTCGTGATGTGTATAATGTGCTTCAATTGCGGTACCAATAAATAATAAAACTTTATATTTTTTTGTTACCAATTTAGTGTATCATATTATTTAAATGACTACTCGAAGAAGACGTGGAAATTCTGATTCAGATCCAACGTACATAAATAATTATAACACTCAAGAATCTTTTGTTGTTCATTCAGGAGAAAAAGAAATAAATAAAATAATGCCGCGAGACCGTACTGCCGAATTCAATAGTGCAGTCAGATCCCTTCAAGGTCGACAAATAGCAAGAGCTGTGCAAGTTCGAGATGTAAAAAAAGTTAAAGCTCTTCAAAGTTATGGAGAATTTATGATGATAGCCAAAAGTGTTGGCTTCAATATTAGTAATACTTATGCAAAATTAGAAAAATTAACTTTACGTAAGTTTTTAAGTATGAATTATATTTTACAATCATGTTAGGTAGATTTTTTTTTAATTGGTTGGTATTTTTATAAAAGTTAAAAACTAAAATGTAATTTATGTATCAATATTATTTAATTTTTATTTGATCTACCTGATTCCATAATTCAAAAACTTCAAAACTGAAATTATTAAATAACTAATAAATAATATTAACTTAGTAAAGTTATTTAAATTTTCATACCATCATACATATTTTTATCTTAACATTATAACTATTTACAAACTAGTTTGAATTAATTGCATTGTTGTTTTTTGACCAACATTGTACTGTAATTTGTTAGTAGCATATACTAATATGTTCATTTTAACAACAGACTACAGTAGATACAAATTATTTAAAAATATTTATATACACAAATATGATAATATTCCATGGATTTTTAGATTCTATTTTCCACTAATAATTACAAGTATAAATTATAAAAAAAAAATCCTATACTGTTTCTACTAACAATATTTTAATGGTGCTGTATATAAAATATTAATATATATTAAACATTTTGTTTAGTTGCCAAACGAAAATCATTATTTAATGATAGACCTCAAGAAATTCAAGAGTTAACATATATTATTAAAGAGGATTTAAATAGTTTAAATCAACAAATTGCAAAATTACAAGAAGTTGCTAAACTACAAAAAGCTGCTCAGAATAACGTTGGACGAAAGCATTTATTGTCACATGAGTCTAGTGTTGTATTATCACTACAATCAAAGTTGGCAAATATATCGAATGAATTTAAATTAGTTCTTGAAATTAGAACAAAAGTAAGTTTCTGTATTATAAGATAAGATTAGGCAATTTAAATTTACAAGAGGGCCAATTTTAGAACTTTAAAATATAGAAAACAAAAAAAAAAAATGTCAATAAAACATTTACTGTTTATAGTAATTTGAAAATGTAACAGGCTAAATAAAAATAGGTATGCCGGTCACCGGTTGCACATTTCTATTATATGATATTGTTCACATTTAAATTATTTGATGAAGTTTCTTTGAGAAAATATTTAACTATTTGCTATTAGTCATCCTAATATTAAATTTGTTAATCTCTTATATATATATACTTAATGTGTTGTGACTATACTAAAATTAGTAAAATATTTGGTTTAGAATTTAAAACATGCCAAATCGAGAAGAGATCAATTTTCTCAAGGAAATAATTTAGCTGCATTATCAGATTCATCATCTCTAGTTCCAAGACACAATTCTCTTTTAATGTCTAGTAATCAGTGTGCTATCAACATGGATAATAACGGTGATCAAGATCGTCTACAACAAGTCACACAACAGACACAAGCAATGGCAGTATATGATAATACTGTATGAACAAATTAATAATAAATAAACAATTAAGTTAAAAACAAAAACAAAAAATGTATTTACATATAGATAGTGTAGTCATGATCTTATTGATTTGATATTTTCAATAAATTTTTTTACATTATATTATTTATTATTTTGTAGGATCAATATTTGTATAGTAGAGCAGAAACCATGCAAAATATTGAATCAACTATTGTTGAATTGGGTGGAATATTTCAACAACTTGCACATATGGTTAAAGAGCAAGAAGAAATGGTTGAGAGGTGTGAAATAATTTATATCTAAATACTAAAATAACCATTACACATGTTTTACCAATATTTTAATATTAAAAAAATACTTGAAAACACTTCATTTTTTCTAGAATTGATTCCAATGTTCAAGATGCTGAACTAAGTATTGAAGCAGCACATACTCAAATATTGCGTTACTTTCAATCTGTATCTTCCAATCGATGGTTAATGATAAAAATATTTGGTATCTTAATATTTTTTTTTATATTTTTTGTTGTATTTGTTTCTTAAACACACATATCTATTTTGTTCATATCTAGACAAATTGTTATTGATCCATATACTGTTGTCACTTGTCTTGTCCAATTATTAAAATATCTGTAAAATAAATAAATAAAATATTATACCTACTATTACATTTTATCATTACACATTTGTTAATTGTTTTTATGATATTGCTTAAAGGGATTTTAAATTTTAATAAATTATAATCTCTTATGTATACATGTATTTAATAATATTAAATGCCTTATAATTGAAAATTTCACTCAGAGTTCTATTTGTTTCTATTGTTCAAAATTTACAAAAAAAAAACACTTAATTCAAACTTAAAAATAGAAACAATAAAAATAATATATTGAGATTAAAAACAAACTTTCTACCATACATTTTTAGTTAAATTATTTTCATAAAATGCAGCTTATTAGATGTTACTATATTCTTAACCATTGAAAAAGATCCTATTACTATGCCAACTAACATTTTAAAATCAAATTTTATGTAAACTATACCATTATATTACAATGTTTGAAGTAGTGCCATTAAGAATGTTATTAATATTTTAAAGTTCTTCCCATCTATTATTCTTTGATAAAGTATATTTTTATTGAATTATTGTAATTGTATAAATAGGTTAGGTTAAGATGTTATGGGGAAAAAATCAAAATAATTTTGCTTTATTTTAAAGTGTAAACAGAATAAAATAAAACACATTTTTAAAAAAATATTTTTTCTATTACATTCTTTAGTCTTTTATAAAAAAAAAGACCTTTTGAAAAAATTCTGTTTTTGCATATAAAATATTAAAATTAAAGATTATACTGACAATTATTTATTTGTATTTAATTAAAGTAATATATGAATATATATATATTAATATTGTAATTATATTATTGCTATTACTCATTAATTTTTAAATTAATAACGCCTTGCTGCAAATACCATAGAACAAAGTGAAAAGGTTCATAGTGTAATTAGATAATTATTAATTTCTTAAAATTGATCAATATATTAAAAATGTATACCGTATAAATAATCACATAAAAATTGTAAATTACCTACCACAATAATGTTTTTGATTTATAATAAATTAATTAATAAGTATTGTTATTCATCAATTAAATACGTCATTTCATCCAAGTTGAACTCCTAAAATCTATAAAAAATAATCAGGCTTGTAATTTTTTAGTTTCAGTATGAATTACTGTTTACTTATAAAGAACATAGTGTTAAATTTTAAAACTTAAGCTTTAAAAATTGAAGGTTTTGTACATTTTTACTACAAAATAGATACTTAGAGTTTGTAAATTTTATGATTTTAATACATTTTGTAAAAATTTAAACTTCATATGCATACAAAATTGTGTCTATGTACTTTTAATGATTGCTTATAGATATAAAAACAATTTATATGAGATCTTGTATTAAATTTTCAAGCATTTTATCAAAGTAATAATTTTTTATCTACAATCAAAAAAAAATATGGAATTTTAAATTTTTTAAATAACTCAAAGTGTCAAAATATTTTGAAAATTATACCATACATGCAAAATGTTAATATAAACACTTAAAATATACCTAATCTAATCAACAATTTTTTTTAGTCAATTTTGACACAAATTGTCATATTTTAACGATTTTATTTGTTTATCTGCCATATTTAAGAAAGTTAGTTATAACTTATAACTTATAACTATGACCTAGGTACTAAGAAAGAAGGTTAAGGTGTTATAGATTTTAGAATTTATTAGAAGTACCTATGAATTATGATGGAACTTCAGAAGACAAATAATTTGTTATATTATTATTAATTACTATCAGACCGCAAACCTTCCGTATTAAGACGACACATGATATACCACTCATTGTCTAATGTTGTCTAATGTATTTACATCATAGAATAAAACTAGCCTAACTAACCTACATACCTAAATAATATTAATAGTAGCAATATGCTTACAATGCTTACTAGGTAACTAATAATTATTATCTATTATATTTTAAACTCAAAAAGAACAAATTAAAAATCTACACATGTTTAACGGTTAAAATAAAACAGACGGACCTATCACTGCCTATTATACAAAGTATAATATTAGATAGTACCTATATAAAGCGATAGCCGTAGTACAGCTTATATAATCTTCAGTATAATCGTTTAAAAATAAACAATAGATAACTATTGTATAATATTAAATAAAGTTTTGATAGTATTATTTTTATAGTATAATTAAACAGATTTTGACGAAGAAATATCTATATAGGTAGGTATATATTTTTCAGGAACAAACACCATTTACATTTATAAGATTATAATTTGTAGATCCCTTATAAGTTCATGCATCATACCAAAAGAATAATATTTTATATATTATATTCAAAAATCAAAACAGCCTTGTAACTATATAGTTTAAAGTTTTACATACCTACATTAAGGTACTTATATAATCAGCCAATAAAACCTAGTACCTACTTCTTAGTACTTACTACTGAAATTAAACATCTATATAATTATATGTATTATAGCTATATGGTATATAGGTAGTAATACTGTATAGGTAGGTAGCGATCAACTTCCAAATAATTATATAATTTAATTTACTATACATTGACTTTTATATTTTATACTTGTATTTATTTTTCCTATAGGTATGACATAAATGGCGTATTTATATGTCTATATATGATAAAAAGATTCACTAATTATACTTATATTATAGGTATATTCTATGTAAAATGTATAGATAATCTATAAAAATTGCTGCTTACGAGTTTCAAAGAAAAGTATAATAGGTACCAATTAATTGTGTGCCGGTTTTTGTGATTTCTAAAAATTTTAAAGGCGAAATTATTGATTATAAATTTATTATTATTCATTATTTTAGTATAATAAGATTTAATATAAATGATTACGTTTAAAGTTTAGATATAAATAATTTTCTTGTGTGTTATGTGATGTAGATAAACACAATTATTGTCATAGAACAATTTTAAAAATTTACTCTACACGTTTCACATTTTTTAAACCAAATTTTTAACTTTGATTATGGTGAAGGTATAGGAAAATACAAAGTTTTAATGTAGGTATGCATGATATTTTGTAATTATTTCATATTTTTTTAACAGACTATCTACAATTTTACAAAGTTTCATATACTTACCTAGTTTTACACTTATGACATCATTTTTAAGTTTTCAAAAAAAAAAAAAAAAATCATATTAAATATATCTATACGATATAAAACTAAAAAAAAAAATTGTTTTCAATCCTAATTTTTGCTAAGAGTTAGTTTACCTCTGCTGATTATCTGCTAAGTGTCCTTGAATTATCCATACTCAAAAACTCATAATATAATTGATATTTGTAAATAGTAGGTACCTATTAGCTATCGGTATCTTAAATTACTCTTTTATTTTATATGTTACCTCTCTTATTATACTACAGAACCAATTTTCACGGAAAAATTATGAAAATATTCTAAATCACGTGTTGGTATTAAATAATGATCCATGTGTAGTGGAGAAATATATCTATAGCTGCAGCCTGCAGTTACTAGTAAGCATGATGATACCTATATCTAAGGAGGCAAGACAGAGCTTTTATATTTCCCCTTCTCTTAAATATTATATATTAGCACCCACGTTCGTAAGTACTATATATAGCCCATCATAATATAACCTTAATGTAGCTATTAAGTATATTATATACTGGTATACTACATACATAAAAATATCAATTAATTTAATGATTACAACTTATAAGTAGTTATTTCGTACCTTCCTATAGTTTACAAAAATTAACTCGATTTGATATTTTTTAAACGATAAATGGATTAAACACATAAATTATATAACTAGGTACCTACATGAACATAATAAGCACTCAAAAAACATTTTGCCTATTATACCATTTATACCTACTTTAAATTGATATATTATTTTTTTTTACTATATTAAATTAAATTAAGGTGTTCCTAGCTAGGTACTAGACAGCTATCTATGCCTATTGATATGTACATTTTTTTCTTTTTTACATAATTACGGTATAAAAATAAGATATAATATATATTATAAATAGACACCACTATATGTCTATATGAAAGAGCAACGTTCACCAAAATGTTCAAAATGGCAAAAAAAATATCCTATTAGGTATCTGTAACAATATTTTAAATTTTACAGTCTGTGAGCAAAGAGAAGGCTTATGATCCCCTTTATGGACCTTATACCTTATACGAATATGGATAAATATAAACTATATATGAAACAATTGGGGAATTTGGTGATTGAGAACTCAGTAGGAATTGAGAAGGAAAATAATTACTCGACGTCATACTATCATGTATAGGTACTTATAAGTTATAACTTAGGCTATATACAATTATTATACAAAATAGAAACATATGCAATATGCTTACCAACAATTATACGAATATACAATACGTTAATACCTACTCGTCTTCTATTTAAAATCTACAAAAATTATAAATTACATAAATACCTACAATTTAATAATTTAATAATTTGTTTTTCTTTACATTTAATGTAATTTGTACTTTTAAATCGGCTATACATATCTAAATAAATAATAATACAATTTTCGACCTGCTTGAGTCATCAACGCTTGTATTATTTCGTTTGGATTACCAGAATAAAAATAATTTTTAAAATATTGAAAAATTAATTTGATGAAAATTTTTTATAAAAACCGTACCAAATATAGATATAAATATAATATATAATGTATATTTTTAACTGCTTAATTTCAGAAAGGATAAAAATATATATCTATCATAATAATGAATCGTAGGTATGCAAATTTATAGTAAAAAATTGAAAATATTAAGAGTAACATTATAAACATAATAACTCGGTAATTTATTGTGTTCATGAAAACTGAAAAGTACCTAGCCAGTATTCTGAATTGGCCCAGTAGCCTTGAGTATTTGTAAAATGATCCCCTTCCATACATAATCGATATAATATTTTGTTAATGATAATAATATGTCAAATACCAAAATGAAATCGTCGCACAATATGTTCTATCTCATTCCTCATCAGTGATCAGTTGATTCTGTGTTTGTGTACATAACATCCTTATCATTTCAGTTTTGTTTTGAAACTGACATAATTGTGTGTCAGATACATAAAACGGTTTAAACTCGTAACGTGTGTAGTGTGTACTGCACTACTGCATACTGCATTGGAAATTAGGATAATTAAAATTTAACATTATGATTTATGAATTTATGATATTATCGTGATATCGTTATAACTATAATAATCTCACATCTTTTTATTTATTAGGCATATTTTTTTTTGTAGGTATATCGAATTATATGAAATGGTTTTACTGTTAGGTATCTACATACATGTAGTCTGATGATTTATAACTTTTAAGTGCATTTTATGTTGCATAATATTAAAGTAATGACTGTTTGGAATAACTATTAAAGATAATATTTACAAAACAACAAAATGAAACTATATAAAGTTGAATACTTAGGCTCTTGTATAGTCAACAAACGTCTTACAAACCCAATGATCCCGTGGATTATTGCAGAAATCAAGAAAAATAATAATCACAAAAAAGTAAGTAAATATTCTTGTGTATAAACTTAACATTAATGTCATTATTTTTAACTACTGGACTTCTAAATAAATTGCTCATGAAAGAAATTAAAAGTTTTAAATCATTTAAGTTATAGATAAAATTAAAAACAAATGTATACAAAAACATAATACTATAATAGTATTACATTTTGATAATAATTTTTCATAAATTGATTAAATATTACAGATCATGATGCGCTTAAAATGTATTTTATTAAATAAGAGTTTATATAAGAGTAATATTGGTGGCATGTGTCAGATTGTCAGGATTGTAGATTATGCAAAATGAGCAGGTATTGAAATACTTTTCATCTAAATTTAAGTGATTTGTTGATGCAAATTTTAGTTCTTGCCAGAGATATTTTTATAAAATTTAGGATGTTGGTTTTGAGTCTGAAACTTAAATAACTAAAAAATCTTAATCAAATATTTATAATTAGATATCAATCAAACAGTAAAAATTATAATTTTAAACTTTTCTAAAATATCACTAGTTAATTTCAAATTAATTACTTGGTCATCAATATACAGATAACTAAAATTCTATAAAATATTAAATGGATTTATTGAGTGATTAAAAATTTAATAGGATATAGTAAATAGTTTACACTATAAAGTTATAAACTATTTACTTCTATTTACTTTCATTAAACATTGAATATTAGTTATTTTATAAATCATATAGATATTATTTTTATTGAATATACTGGTACTTATTTATTAAATATATTTCTTAAAATAAATTAAATAGTAAGTTTAAATAAATTAATGATATAAGTTAATTTGTAATATTTTAAAAGGTAAGAATTGGAATAGAAGATGTCAGTCTTGTTATTTATGAAAATTGGGATTCTAAGAACAAATTAATTTTTCAACACAAATTAATGTACATAACCAGATTAGCATTTTTAAACAACGATGTTGCTACATTCTTTTATGCAGTCAGAGATATGGCTGATGAAAACAATGTACATTGTCATGTTTACTCTACAACTCAACCAGATGAAGTAAGGATATTTTTTATTTTACATAATTATTATATTTTAACGGTATGTTAGTTATAAAATATAATGTCTCATAATTAGTATATTTTATTTTATCTTTTGAGTTGTTTTTATTACGTAAGTAGTATACAATTTAATGTTCCTAATAATTAGTATTATTCTGTAGATGAACAAATTATTAATAGAATAATAAACTAATTATAATTTCCTCCTTTAATAGCTAGACTGTATTTGATTTGATTAGATGATTTTAAATTTTTTAATAAAATTGAGATCATTCATTTTTATTGATTATTATTAAATCTTGTTTATATTATTAATATTATTTAACTGACCAGTTGTTCGAATAGAGCCTCAATAATAACATTGAAAATAATAGGATTTAAAATTATGATGTTGGTTAGGAACATGAACTAACGTTATTCATTGTGACCAAGGACAAGGTGAACTAGTATTATATGTATAGCAACACTGCTGCATGATGTTTAAAAAAACATGTAAAAATATGAAATGTTATTATAAAATAATTATTTATCATTCTGAGTTTTTAGTTAATGCTTTAATAAAGACAAACAATTGCAATCAACTTATGTTGAACATCTGATTTTATGAACAAAAAATAATAATTTTTGTAACTTTACACAGTATTGTAAATACTGTCTTTAGTATCAAATGTAAATAATTTTAATTAAAATTATAAATTTTCTCATCTATACCTATATTATATACACTTGTTTTTGATAATTTCAGTAGTTTCAATTATTATTTTTGTTTAAGTTTAATATTCTTTGTTAATTATATCACATGTCTTGTATTTAGTCTATTCTTTGTAGTAGCCTTGACTCTTGAGCTTCTAATGACAATGAATTTTCTTGATTACCCATTAAAAAATTAATGATACAATTGATGATGTTGTATTATTATAATTATAAAATATTAATCATTTTAATAATTTCTTAGAATGGTTAATGTTGTACTGTTAACTATTTAGTAGGTAATCTTTTAAATAATGCTTAACAAAATGTATCATAGCAGTATTGTATTTGACAAAAAATAATAAAATGTAGTATTTCAACCATTGAATTCAATAATTTGATCATTAAGTGTTAAGTTTATCTAACAAGTTGATATATTTAAAATATATTTTAAAAAAATAATATTTTTTAAATATTTAGTATATAATATAGGTATAGGTATATATTTTTTATATAAATGTATGAGATATTTAAGAAATTCTTAAAGATATTCTTGATCCAATATTAATTTAATTATTTTTATAAAATATATGAAAAGTTAAAAAAAATAATAATAACAATAATTTATTGATATGTTAATTAAATTATTATCTCTCAATTATAATCATTTTTTTTAACTTAAATTAGTTTAATATTAATTGGAGATGTTGCTTTAAATTAATTTTCCAATAATTAACAAAAATATTGACACTCACTCATCACAATTGTATATTGTGGTTGATTAATTGTATAATAACTAAACAGAAGTTCAATTTAATTTGGAATTTAAATCAAATTAGTTAATTTACAGCGGTTTTAGTAGCTTTTTAATATTTTGCTTTTCAGTTAAAATTATTAAAATAATGCATTTCATTATACATAATATTTAATATAAATTGCTACTATAAAATAAAATTAATAATAACTAAGTATAAAAATTTTTTTATCATTTTTACTGATAAATTAAACCTGAAATATATTAGATAGATGTTATCAAATTTTGTTTTAGTGTATGACATTCTGTATTTAAATGTAAAGACAATTTGAACACCTTCCAACTTCTAAATTTAGAATGCCAAGAAAGTATTTTGTTTTGTTCGGCAATAATTCATTAGTTTTAGTCAACAGTGGCCTGAAAATATTCAGGTTTTATTGTTTTTTTTTTTTATTATTTTATTTTAGGTAATGGAGTTATTTTCCACAATGAAAGAAAATTCACATAAATCATTACAAAGTATTGGACGTTCTTTAAGTAATGCACAGACATTAACTTCATTGTGTGCTGATATATCTCCTAATTCGTCTCATTTTTTTGAGGTAATAATATGTTTAAAATAATATGTACATTACAACTATACTTAATATTACATAAATAATATTGACAATATTACTTTTTATCTTAAGTTTTTATGTTCAAGTTTTGAAGGTTATATTGAATTCTTTTTATTCTATTGTTTCTTGTTTAGTAAAAAATATTAATATTTTTCTAGGTGTTATATGTTGGTAAAATTAGAGTATCGCAAAAAAAAGTTCCAAATTCATTTATTGATGATGCATTAGAAAAATTTCGTTTACATGAATTGGAAAAAAATAAAAAGTCAAGTAGTACCAATACTTCAAGACGAGGATCTCAAATAAATGTAAATTTTAAAATTTATTATTTTATATTTTGACATAATACCACTAGTTATTTTGTTAACTAATAATTTATTATTAAAATATACATTTTCTGATTATAGTCTTTAGATCAAAACACAACCTATCTTTCAGATCCAAGACGTGGATCAATGACAGTTTTATCACCTGGAATTGAGAATCAAGGTTATTCATTTGGAGCTGAAAAACAATTTAAAGAATTAGAGTAATTAAGTTTAAAAGTTTATTTAAAAATTCTACTGAACTGTATTTGAATATTATTTTTGGTATAGGATTACAAGAACAAGATCTGGATCTATTAATTACCCAATTAATAAAAACCTAGAAAATAATGTAAGTATACATTTTTATTTTTAAACAACAAATCATTGTTACTTTATACTTCAATATAAAATTGTATTACTTTAAGGGCCAAAATTCTAATATTGCGGAAGAAATTAACAGAACAATGGTTTTTCAAATTGGTCGAAGTGACTTACGATTAATAAGCCCAGATCGTAAACAAATTCTTTTGCATAAACAATTAAAAGATATAATTAACTGTGTGCAGGTTTGATACAAATTATCAATTATTTTAAAACTATAATAATTGAATTATGCAATTATATTTTAATTTAGGGTGCTAGAAATCAATTACATTTTGGTTTCACTTGTAGAGATTCTTCATTAAATGAAAGTTGTATTGGATATATTTTTAAATGTGAATCAGATTCTGTTGCAATTGAATTAGTTACAGGTTGTTAATGATTTATGATGTTTGATTGCTGTTTTCTTTAATTTAATTCAATGTATTAATTTACCTATTTAGCGATTAATTTAGCGTGCAATAACTCTAATGAAGCTTTGAAGAAAGAAAAGCAAGTGATTGTATCTTGTGAACATTGTCCTATGGTGTGGTTTCATAAACTATGTTCTGATATTGAAAGTATATATTTGTAATATTAGTAAAAGCTTAGCTGTTTATTAATTTGATGTAAATATTTTTTTTCAGATCTCAATGATCATAAAATTCAAACTGTAATATTTAAACAGTTAGAAACATTACCTGAAGATGATCAAGAAATTGTACTAACAAAATTACATGGTTTAGAAACATTGAGTAAAATAAGTCTTAAAGAACAAAATGAATTACTTATAATGCTATTAAGAACACACTGTGAAAGTAAACAGATGAGACATGTTCATGATTCAGCTGAAAATAGGTATGAAAGTGAGACTTTATGTAATTTATTTTTTTTATGATAAATTTTAATATTCCTTTCTAGACATGAATTTTTAAATCAATATCTTGGTGGAAGTACAATTTTTATGAAAGCTAAACGCTCATTAACAAGTTCTTTCGATCAACTAATGAAAAGGAGAAGTTCAAAAGATGATGTAGGCCTAATAGCTGCAGTTAAAGAAAATTCTTTGCCAAATAATATTGCATTTTATAAAGTAAATATATTAGTGAAGAATAATTATAGTCATAAAATATAAATCATTAAACCATAAAAATATTTTTTTATAATTATTTTTGAAAATTAAATTACTATACTTTTTTAAGTTAACACAAAATCTTTCTTTTTTAAACTTTATTGGTCATATAAGTTACGATAAATAATTTTATAATTTATGAAGTTAACTGCAACAAATAGCAATTATTTTAAAATATAATATTAATTTTACTACTAAATAGTAAAATAAAAATAAATAACTCTTTTTGGTTAGGCATAATATGTTATTTTCATTTTGTATCTTTAAATTATTATTTTATCATAATATTATAGAAATAAATTTTATATTAAATTATATATGTATGTATATATATATATTATCTAATTTATTATAAATAGAAGTACTTATACATAGTTGAATAGTTAAAATGGAAATAAATTAGTTAATAATTTTATTATTTAAATGTAAAAAAATTCAATTATATTTTAGGAACCTTCTCCAAAATCTGATTTAAGTTCACGATTACTAATACAACAATCAATATCTAACAGTAAAGCGCAACCTTATAAATCAGAAGTTTGTTTGGCTGAAACCAAATCTCACAGCAGCCCAGCATCAATGATGAATATGTTGGTTAATAGAATTTTAATAAAAAATTACTTTTATAAAAGAACATACTAATTATATTATTTTAGGTTTTTGAAAGTTGGTCAATCTCCTAAATCTTCCACGACTTTAACTTCAGATAATGATTCTGATGAACAAAATGATCTGAACCCAGGAAGTTGGCGTCAAGCGATTTTCAAAAATGTTGTCACTCCAAATAAACAAACAAAAGGTAGTTAGAATTTTAAAATGTATTGCAGTAGTAATTGAGTTCTTATTTAATCTTGATGCTTTAGATACTGAAAATGTTAAAAAGAAACTAGATGCTAATGATTTAAGAGCTTTGTGGAAAAAAGCAATTAATCAACAAGTGTTATTAATTCGAATGGAAAAAGAAAATGCAAAATTAAAAGGTTGGTAAAATTTGTGAAAATGTATAAATATATCATAGCCACCAAATGTATGTTATGAACTGCTAAAGTATTAAATTACAAGATTGGTAAGTTAAATAAACTAATGTATATTTGAGTAAATTCTAAAATTATTTTTATTATACAACCAAACCACAAAAAGATAGTTACTATTGAACTAGTGAACATTATAATGACAAAGCTAAAACTAAATACTACTATTCAAGTGTAATAGGTTATTATAAATGCTAATTCAACAAATTTCAGCTCCTTCTAGTGTCCAGCTCTAACCTTTACAATATGTGCTAAGTAATAACATTGATTATAGAATAATCAATGGTAATAACTAATAATTAATAACCATATACAGTCAAACTTTTTTAACTTAAAATTGTCCATACCTCAAACTTTTTCTTTGGCTTCTAGAATTTCCTATTTAAGCAATGAAAAAAATCTTGTTTAACTCAAATATTTTCGTGGATAACACGAAGTTTTGAGTTTTATTAATATTATAAAATTATAATATTTCCCTCGTGTACCTATGTACATATTTTAATATCAAAAATAAGGTCATTATTCATTAGTGTTATTATAACCAATAAATAATTTAAAACGATTCATTACGCTGCAATCAACAGCAAAACTCAAACAAAAATAAATACTTTTTTAACTTCTTTTTTATTTATACATAGATATATACCTCTTTGAAATTACATATACATAATTTATATATAAATAATCAGTAAATATTTTTTATTACATTAGTTTATTCATAATAAATATAAAAGAATTAATATATTTTGTACTGTTTTAAAAATTTTCAATTTGGATAACTCAAACTTTTTTTCGGTCCCTTCAACTTCAAATTAACCAAGTTCGACTATAAATGAAATGTTTAAAGTCGTTTCAGTAATTATTTTATTTTAAAAAACCTAATAAATAATATTAAATTTTAAAATTATAGAAAGGCAAGAAGAAGCAACAGTTAAAAGAATTAAATTAGAATATGATGATATTGGTTCATCTGCTCGAGAATATTTAGGTGTGTGGGAAACAATAGTTAATAAAGAAAATCGTAAATTTGATGCAAAAATGTTGCGTCAAGCTATAAGACAAGGTAAATAATTTTTTTGATAAAAAATATTTTCTTAATCATGTTACCAAGATTAAAAAAAATTATGAGTGTAAATTCTTACAATAATAATTAATATAACAGGGGTTCCAAGAAGTAAAAGAGGGGATGTTTGGATATTTTTTGCTGAATTGTATTGTAACACTACTGCACCTTCTCCTATTGATCTGGAAAAGTTTCCAAATTTCAATGTACCATATGAACAATTATTAAAACAATTAACCAAGTATCAACATGCTATCCTTATAGATTTAGGTAAGTTTGATTCAAGAATATGTATTTCTTACTTGTATATATGGTCATTATATTAAAATTAGAAGATTCAAGTTTAAATTAAATTATTTAACTTTGAATAAGAATCAAACCACTAAACTAATTGTCTATTGATATTTGTTTTATTTATGTGCTGATAATTATTATTTAATTATTTAATATATTATTATTTTTTATGAAAATCGTAGGAAGAACATTTCCAAACCACACTTATTTCATGTCACCTTTTGGTCCTGGGCAATTAGCTTTGTACAATTTGCTTAAAGCATATTCTTTATTAGATCCAGAAGTTGGGTATTGTCAAGGACTATGTTTTGTAGCCGGTGTTTTACTATTACATGTAAGTGATATTTTTATAGAATATTAGTAGATATGATCATTATAAATAAAAATTATTATTTTTTTAGATGTCTGAAGAACAAGCTTACATGATGCTAAAACATTTAATGTTTAGACGTTCGTTAAGAAAACAATATCTCCCTGATATGGCAGCTTTACAAGTTCAACTCTACCAATTATCTAGACTTCTTCATGATCACCACCCTGACCTTTATGCACATTTTGACAATTGTGATATTCTTCCTACATTATATGCTGCACCTTGGTTCTTGACAATATTTGCTTCTCAATTTCCATTAGGATTTGTTGCCCGCATATTTGGTATAATGATACTCATTAGTAATGTAATTTTAGTTTTATAATTGTTTAAATTAATAAATATATTTATACCAATAGATATACTATTTTTTGAAAATATTGATGTTCTGTTTCGTGTCATATTATCATTATTGACATACCACAAGGATAATTTACTTGCATGTGATGGAATGGAACAAATAATGAACTTTATTAAAAATGATTTCCCTGTTGTAAATAAAGAAATCATCGATAAAATTATTAAACAGGTATGTTCAAGCAATTATATCAACTTACTTAAATTATATATTTTTATTTTTATAAGGTATTCACAACTGATTTATCAAAACAATTAATGGAATACGGAGTTGAGTATCATGTTTTACAAGAAGAATTATCTTCACCCAGTCCTGAATTAAAAAAAATTAAGTATTTAGAGGAAATGAATAAGACTGTAATGCAACAAAATAAAATCCTACGTGAACAACTCGAGGTAAATTTGTATAACTTTTTAATACTTTTAAAAACTACTGAGTATAAAATATAGTATTAAAAATTATGCTCTACTAAAATATGTATATTAAATTTTAATTTATTTATTTGATGAAAATATTATGACTTGTTATTTAGATATCAATAACAAATAATGGACGTTTGGAGATGAATAGAACATCTAATCTTTCAGCAATTAACCGTTTAGAAAGTGAAGTAAAAAGTCTCGAGCTCACCGTAGCAACTTTAGGAAATTTTATATCCAAACTAGCTTATTCTCATTCAGATATAGAGATACCTTCTGATGTATTAGGTTTGATTTCACAAATAAATATGTGTCGAGGTCGACGAAATGATAATAAAGAAACAAACATCAACAATTTGTTCAGTAAGCCCCAGTTAGAGATACCATATAAAATAAAACCTATGTTGGAAAAATCTTTATCAGACTCCAAAAACATATTGAAGAAATCAATAAAAGAAGAAATAAATCAAGAAGAAGTAAACAAAAAAAAATGTTTAAAAAGTTCAAAGAGCAATTATGAATTATTTAGTAATGAAAGTAATTTAAATAATAATGGATTACATCCACTGGACTGTGAAGACGTAAATGTATGTTATTCTGGAACTACAAAGTTGAGATCAATTAAACCAGTTCGTAGCAATAGTGATGGTCATTTTATTTTGCCAAACATAGTTGCAATAGATGTAGATGATTCACTTTGTAAACGAGATAAAAATGAAAATATTGAACTCAATACTTCTGCCATCAATGGAAATTAAATATTTCTCATCCTTTACATGTTTACTTAAGTGAACAATTTTATTGTTATTATAAAATGTTTTGTCCATTTCTTTAATATATTTATACTAATTTATTATATTTTGTGATAATTTCTATTTTTCTCATTGTTGTGTGCGTTTGAATAATTATATATGTTGTAAATACTGTATGATGCCTGTATGTTATCAAACCAATTTTGATTTAATTAAACTGAATTGTTCAACAATTTTGAAATTAGTAGGTAGTTTAATAATAAATTATTTTTATTGAAATTTTATGAAATTTGTAAAAACTGTTCAATTCTTATAATTTACATTAAATTTGCAAATATGTCTATTTTATTGTATATAAACATTTTTATTTCTACTGTTATAGTTTTATTTATTTATAAGTTATATTTAATTAATTAAATTAATAAATCATATGAAAAAAAAGCTCCTCCAAGTAAGTTTATCTAGCTCCGCTTATAAGTTATACTAAAATAATTAATAATGTAGATAGGTATTTGACAATTAGGATGATTAAAATTGACAAGTTTTGTCGGAAATTCAAATTTTAAAGCTTATTAAATAACAGTTTACTCGTGACTATCAGGTCAGGGTTGTCCTTTGTGGTGGCGTGGGGGATGTATACCTTCTACTCATGATTTTTCAGTATTTAGTCGACAAATTTGACACCAGGTCAAAGTGGTCGACAATTCAATATTGTCTGAATTTTAATAATATTTTTATTATTTTCAAGAAATGTTTGTATAAGTGGACGACGATGATGACAATTTTATTAGAATACACCGAATTCTAAAAATAGATGAGTTTATCTACTATCAGCAAAACTGTAAGATCGATTAAATTATTTTTAGTATAATACCTTGACCAAAAACCCCTGTAGTCAAATACCTGAGCCTAACATTTGATAAACGACTCACCTGGGCTCAACACCTCAAAAACAAAAGGAAATCTGTAAACTCTAGACTTCACTTGCTCCGTCCACTTCTCCGGTCCAAACTAAACATCAGTAATAAATTGTTAATCTAAAAAGCTATTTTAAGACCTGCATGGGCATACGGCATCCAGATATGGGGCTCCGCGAAACCCTCAAACTTGCGAACTATACAAGCCTTCCAATTAATATGTCTCCGTCAAATCGTTTCTGCCCCTTGGTATATAAAAAACGCCAATCTTCACAAAGACTTAAAAGTACCTACACTTTCACATCTGACTAAATCACGCTTCCTCTCATTTCACTCAAAACTAACCCATCACACTAATCCATTAATAAAAAGACTTTCTTCCCGTGCAATCCCTGACAATCCTCAGAGAAGATTGAAACGCTCTTGGCCTAGAGACTTGCTGGCTTGACCTGTCAGGTGGTACTACTGAATACCTTCCTACTCTGTTGTTTTCACCGCTATTTCACTCAACAAAATTATTTATTGTACAAAATTAATAATTATGTATAGCTTGTAATTATTCTTAATAAAATAAAAAAAAATAAAAAAGTATAATACCATATAAATTTATTATTATTTATTGTTGCAATCTGTACTTATACAGTCGATAGTTGTTATCTATTCGACTTTTCGTCCAGGGTAAGTGGTAACATCGTTTGTAGCTTCTAAACATGAACTCTTCTCTATAATTTAATTGTAATAATATTATAATTAAATAATAATTAATAATAATAATGATTGTAATGTACTTTTAACAGGGCCTCATTCATTTAATATTAAATAAATAAATTAATTACGTGATTATTTTTTTCGTATCTACATTAATCAATTCATCAAAAGATAATTTGAAAAGTTGTATTGAAAAAAATTAAGTCATTATTCTTAATATTGTCTTATCCTTTAAAATAAAATTAGATGTCATTGAAAGTTCTCTTGTGTTATATCCTTCTGATACCGAAGAAGCAAAATACTAAGGCATATTACTACCTAAGGACTTGACAAGAAATATTGAAAATTGCATCCCGTGGATCTTAACAATATTCAAAGTTAGTTTGTTTTTAATTTTTCAAAAACGAGGTATTAAGGATTTTTGAATCTTAGGATCTAGGCTATGGCTCTTTTAATATTAAAATGTTTAATAAAATTGAAAACAAGCCCCTGTTATAGTTTATATAATATCATGACGATCTTGAATCTCAATGGAAAATGTTTATACAACCAATGTCAACCATCAAGTGCTCGATAAAATGAAAATTCTGTTTAGGTACGTCTTGTTTTCTGGGAAAACCGTGAGAGATTAAGCAACAGACATTTAAATTGTTCCTTGAATCGAGTTACATAAATTATAAATTTTGTCTTATTGTTTGGAAGACCATTCACCACAGTATCACACCAAAAGACCATGTATCTATTGAATAGGTATTACTGCTTTGCTGCGTGCATTTCTTGGGGAAAATACCTACATTCATTAATAGTTTGTACGTATTATACTATTTATACTTTGTCCAGTGAGTAAACAAACACCATGGTTTGCCGAAAATCTGACCTGCGAATATCTACGCGACATCCTACTATAATGCAACTGTTCTCTCGCTAAACTGTATTTGTCTTAAAGCAGTGTAGTTTTCTACATTCTACAGAAACCTGAAAAACAAAACAGTGAAATCTTTCTTACTATTTCTATTGGAACAAAAAGATATAGGGATATAGCATACATTATAACCATGGTTATTTTAATATGTAAGACGTAAAATGAAAATGTGAAATAGAAAATATTTACAAAAATTAATTTCTATTGTGTAAGTCATAAGAGGATAATATTTAAGCTGACAAAGGTAGGTGCAGTCTATAAAAATAATGAATTTTTACTACTTAATTGAATATTAATTTATTATACATATTTATTTTAACTAATAAACTAATAGCATTACTTATACAAACAAATATATACAAAATTAGATAGTGTATTAAATTTTAAATTATGTTTATAAATAGAATAAAGGTACAAGGTAATTATTATTATTCTCTCATTAATTTCTAACAGAATGTAAACACATATTTAATAATTAACAAAATTAATTTAATATAAGTATGTTGTACATTTATTATTATATTATATTTTAAATTATATTATTTTCTTTTTCTTTTTTGTCAACTTCATCATTGTCCTCTTCAACAATTGGTTTCTAAAAAATTTAAAATAGCATTTGAGTTGTTTACAAAATCATAAACCAGTTTAAATTTTAAATGTCTAAATTGTTTAAACATAGTTCATTTGTTTTATCCATTAATATATCATTAATATAAAAAAAATATATAAATAGTAAATCTATGATATTTTAAAAATATTAACATAATAACTAATAAGTATGTAGTTTTTCTTTTTGGTAAAGTTTAAATACGATCTTTTATAAGTTCAGTTTTAAAAATTATTTACTAATTATATTAATTGATTTTAAAATCAATTTATTATCGGTGTTAAAATTTAGTTGAACTTTTTATTAATTAAAAACTAATTTTATTTATAATGAGTTATGACTTATGGCTATAAGTAACTATTGGAAACGTTAATTGTAAATTATTAACTTGTACTTTTAATAGGTCAACATAATATTTCAAGTATCAGTCAGAATTTATAACTTCTTTTATAGATTTTGACCTTGTCTGCAAATATACAGTTTTTACACAACCAGATACCTACTCTAGTACTCTCTAATGTAAAATGCATTTTTTAAAGACATTTTTAGCTTTTTTTTAGAGCATATTTTAATAATTTTTAGTGCAAAAATCTGGGCCCTTTTAATGACATATATTACAAAAATATTTATTTTTAATGAAGAACTTAGTGAAATACTTATAGTATCAAACATTTATCATTAGTTGATGTTCCCTTTTTGAAAATTGTTCTTTATTTATGTAACTATAGTAGATTAAATATTTTTTATTATGTCATATTATTAAAAAACTTTTTTAATTAAAATGTATAACAATTATACCTATTATATGCTGAAATATATATTAAATAAAATAAATAAAACAAAATAAGCAATCAAATATTTTTTTTAAAATTAATATAGATGTATTTTTGCTTTATTTTTAGTGATATTTTTAATGTTTTACTGAGCTACAAAATAGACAATTTCATAATAATTAAAAGTAAATGTAAGAAATTATATTATGGTAATATATTACCTCTTTATGAACTGTAGAATTTTGATAAAATACCATACTGATGCCAGCATGCCAACATTGTTTTAATACTGGATCTACAAGCCATCTTTTATCTGCACAATGATGCCAACAAGAAAGATCATTGGTACAATCACTATCTACTGGAGGTAGTTTTGTTTGAATATTATTAATGCAACGAGTGCATGTTATTCTATATAATATGAAAAAAAAAAATAAAAATATATTATTTCTAAAATATCGAATAGATTTATTAAGTTATTAAAAAATGTATCTTGAAATTCAAAAATCTGAATTGAAGGTACATTTTTTTACCAATCTTCCATCTCTACCAACAAATAAAAAAATCCTAGATTTTCCATCATACTACATTTAACTGAATTTTTGTTTTAATCATGAGCCTAATATTTCAATATATAATGATTGTTATAAATATAATGCATGTTAAAATTGTGAATCTCAATTTACTTGTCATGTGTATCACTGATAGTGTCTTGCCGAAGATTAAATAATGTACGTAATTCTGAAGCAGTAAAATGTCTTGCAACATCTTCTTCACAGTCAACTACACTAGAACTTAAAGCTTTTTTGTGTGCTTGTCTTTGCATCATTTTTTCTTCAATACTTCCAGTCTAAAAATATATTTAATGGAATATTTTAGATATATTTTATAAATAGTTTATTACAACAACTTACAGCTAAAAATCGATAAACAAAACAAGGTTTTTTTTGGCCATCTCTCCATACTCTAGCCATTGCTTGATCGTCATTAGCAGGATTCCAATCGGGATCAAACATTACCAACCTATTTGCGCCAATTAAATTTAATCCACAACCTCCAGCTTTTGAACTCAACATAAATAAAAATACACCACTAGTAGGGCTGTTAATATCATCTACGGCCTGTTTAAAATACAAATAATTATTATAGTAAGATATTTTTGTTTTATTGTTCTAAATTCATGATACTTTATAAATGAATGTAGGTATAACCTGTTTAATATGATTTATTGGTTATTTCAAAATAAATCTTTTTAACACATTACTCATATACTGGAAAAAAATATTACTAGTACCTGGTGTTTAAAGAATATATTTTAAAAAACCATTTTAAATTTTGAATAGTTATAAATATACTATATTAGTTATACTGTTATATGTTTTTCATCATTTTTCATTGTCTGTCATCATATTTTGAATCAGTAAAAGATTGAATTTTCAACTTTTGAGAGTAGTTTATGGTAGATATAGTTTGTAAGATAAAGGTAAACCATAATTCCTAATGCTTTTCAAAATAACCAGAAAAAATGTGATAAGTGTCAAGTTTAAATATTTAAAAAATTGATCAAAATCACTAACATTTGCAAATTTTGGCAAAATTAAATACCTATTTAAACAAAAAATAACAATTTTAGTTATTTAATATTTTGTTGTAATTCAAAAATTTTATTTAAGAAGACTTAAAACTTTTAAATATACAATTATATTTTATATAAAATGACATTTTTAAAATATTTATATTAATTTTAAGCCAGTAGGGTGTTGGTCGACTTAGGTATATTAGATGTGAATATACTGTATAAGATAGATGAGAGGTTACTACCTTGAAGGACTTCTGATTTTATCGGTTTAGTGTCAGAGAGTGAGTTGAAGTGGCATATTAAAAATGAGCGGTTTGCAAGGTAAGATTTTAGAACTTATATTTCTATTTAATGAAATGCTAATAAAACAAATAAATACTAAAATGATAACAAGTTTTCTAAATATAAAATTGCTTTCACAATATATTAATCAATTTTTGAGACTTTGTATGAAATTGTAAGATAATTTTTAGTTTTAAAGAGGGTTAAGAATTGACAGCAATCAACTAAGCAAAATAAAATATATTTATTATCAGTACTTGCAATTAAACACAAATTGCTTTAAGAAATAGATACTAAAAAGTCATTAAATCATTTATAAACAAAAAATGTCAAAAAAGTTTCTTAGCTATGTTATATGTAAGTTATATAATATCAATACAAATGTTAGTTTTTTTTTTGTTTTAATTATATTTTGTTTCAAACTTAAATATGAGCGATAAAACAATATTTAAAATGGTTACCTACTTTTTTTTTTAATATAGATTGATTTTGAATTATTATTCTGAATTAAATAATTTTAAAATGTCTGAATTACTTTTATAATTAATTAAATTGTATATTATTAAAAAATTATAATAATACATTTTTTTAACATACAAATAAAATAATAGTACATACTTTTGCTCTTTTCTTAGCAGTCATAGATCCATCTAATCTAACAAATGTATAGTTTCTCAATTTAGCTAGTCTTTCAAATAATTCTAATGTTTGAGTATAATTAGAAATTAATACTACACGATCTGTGGTGGTAGTTTTTATAACGGCTAACATTGTGTCAAGGACCATTAATTTAGATGATAATTCAATCATGAGTTTTTTTCTGGAAATTATTATACATGATTTAAATTACTTATAAATACACTTAAAGGTAATAAAGTTTTACAATATGAAATTAACAATCAATTCTTCTATTGATAGTACATACATTTAAAATTATGATATCAAATCAAAATAATAAATTTAAATTTACTTGGATAGAGCTGCAATGTATGATGGAGGTAGTAATTGTTTCGAATTTTCAAATCCATCAGTTCCATTCATTATTTTATCTATTATAAGATCTGGATGAGCACATAACTTCTTAAGTAATGTAATAGCAGCTAATGCATTGCTAGTAACTTTCCCATCATTACCTGTAAATATATAAATAATGTTATAAAATAGTTTAAACTATAAATATAATTTGTAAAATTTATTGAAAATGATTAGTATACTTTTAATTGATTTTGTAACCATATCAGACTTAAGAAGATGAAGATATAAATCAGTTTGTAATGGTGTTAATTTTATGCAAACAACATGTTCAGTTTTAACTGGTAAATATTTGGATAGCAATGCTGATGTACGTCTAATTAGACACCTATTTACTAATAAAATTAATTGTTCTAAACGTTCTGTTGCTTTTTTGCGCTCTATATCAGTAGCACAGGAATCTTGACCTCGTACAATAGGTGTTTCATATTGACGACGAAATTCTTGAGCAGTCCCTAGGATGCCTTCATTAACAAAATGAACGAGACTAAAATATTCAAGTAAATCATTTTGAATAGGTGTGCCAGACAATAGAACTCGTCTTTTTGCTTTTAAAGCCATTAATGATCGATAAGTTTGATTTTCACAATTTTTTAATCGATGTCCCTAAATATACAATAAAACAATATGCTATTAAATTTTAAATATTTATGTAAAACAAAGTTAAAAAAAGATTATATTTACTTCATCACATAATACAAGACCTATATCTTCTGCATTTTGCAAAAGATTAGCATGACTTCGAAAAGTTTCATATGATATAACTAAAATTGGATCAACAATTCTGCGTCCTCTAGCTTGAACAAACCCAGTAATTACTTTGTCCACTTGTTCTTTACCACCTCCATCTACAGGTAAAGCTCCAATACGACCATCAAGCCATTTTTTTATTTCATTACACCAGTTCTTAAATAAAATATATTATTTGAAAGGTTATCAATATTTAAAGTATAATCAAGATAGCAAAAATGGTTTTAAAAAATCATTAATTAGAATTTATTAATACATTACATAAAAGTAAAATTTTATTAATACCTTCACTAAGGAACTAGGTGTAACTATAATAGCTTTATGAATAGTTGGTGAAGCATCTGGTCCTTGTTTCAAAAGAGTCCACATTAGGGTTATGCATTGCAAAGTTTTCCCCAACCCCATTTCATCTGCCATAATGCATCCATATGCACCTTCTATTCGTACTCCAGTAACACATTCATACATAAACTTAACACCCTAAAAAGTGATTAAATTATAAATAAATTATTTTAAAAAATCTGTCAATACTAAACTTTTGCTTTCAAACTAAGATATTATATTTTTTTAAAGAGTGTGATGAAAAAAAAGTTGATCCTTAAAAGAAAGACTTGTGCATGTCAAAATATTTTTATATTTGCTAGGGAGCTCTAGCTTAGGTTAGATCTAGCTTAAATATTGATGATGTTGGATTACATTCAGCTAAAATATGATAAATATCTCAAAATATGACAGTAATATGTGCAATAAAATAAATTTAGAATGGGGATGTAACTATATTGGAAGATTAATCAGTTATTACATTCAAAATAATTAAAGTTGAAAAAAATTATTTCACAATTTTATTTTAATTAATAATAAATGATAATAGATTATGTCTCTAGCAAATATAAAAATATTTTGACATGCACAAGTCTTTCTTTAAAGGTTTAAATTTTTTTTTTTATCACACTCTTTAAAAAAATATAATACCTTAGTTTGAAATCAAAAGTTTAGTTTAAGAAAAACATGTGATTGATCCAATGTTTCTACTTTAAGAGCAGAAAATGCTCAAAAACTTTTTTAGAAATATTTTTAATTAATATTTAACAACATACTAACTTCTCTTTGATGAGGTCTAAGTATTTTTGATAATGTTGGATCAACAACAACATGAACTAATATTTTATTTCTGAAAATATAAAGACAACTTATTTTAATAATTAACTAAAGTTTAAGTATATCATACTTATCCATTTTTAAAATATCATGAGCACTAATTTGAGGAGGAATATATAAAATAAGAGCATCTGGAGCAGTAGGGTCATGTAAAGGGCGACGTAAGCCATCACGACGAACACCTAAAGCTCTACTAAAACTGCTTCCACTCCAATTAGCTATTGGTACTTTAAACGGCTTTGAAAGTATATTTCTTATATTTTGTTCCTTAAATAAAAATAAAAATGTAAATATTATTTATTTATTTTTTACTTTTATAATTGTAATAGTATACTAACATATATGGAAAGTGTTACAGTAGATTTATCATCTATTTTTAAATTTTGTTCAATTTTTTGTAATTGGTCATTATATTTTATGCAAGCTCTTTTAGATTGATTTGAATCATTTAAAGGTCGTTTGTTGACTTGGCTTGGAGCTAAACTTCGACGCTAAATAAGCCATATAAAAATATATTTAAATAAACTATGCAATCTTAATTTACAAGTAGAGTACATTTTGCTACAAAACAAATGTTAAAAATACAATACCTACCATAATTACTGATTAGTGTAGTTATTGAATTAAGCAAGATTAAAATACGACTTTAAGGCAATATAAATGATATATATAAAATTATGTACCATTTCAATGAGTACCTTTGTAAATCAGTTATTAATATCTGTAAGTAAAATTATTATAATACAAATAATACAATGCATAAATTAAATAGAAATAACTTACCATTTTTCAAATGTAAAGTGAAATTTAAAATTCAAACACCTAGATATGGACTATGATATTATAACCATATTATAATAGATCATAATATACTGACTTGAATTAAGAATTGGTCTACTTAATTGCATGATCATTTAATTTGTGATAAAAATATACTCTAATATGCTATGAAACAAAAAATAGTTATGGCAATAAACAATAACCGAATAAGAAAATACATTAACATCTAAATTTTCGATTACCTACCCAAAAATAATAAAAATTTAAGACACAGGTTAAGAAAAATATTTTTTTTAAATTGTAAAGTAGTAACTAGAAACTAGAAACTAATAACAAAACGACTTATAACTAATAATTATTTTAATTTTAGTAATTAAAATATAGAACATACAAAACTCAATATTGAGATTATATCATTTGCCATTTAAAATGGTCTGATACTCTGATACTGTATATTATTTATCATTCAATTTTCACAATAATAAATTTTATATTTTCCCGCGTTAAAGTCTATTATCTATGATAATAAAGATCGCCGTTATCTCCTGCCGACTGTCCGTTATCGTTATCGGTCATTATTATTACTGTTATCATGAAGACAGTCTTCATGACTGTTGTCAGTGTTATCACCTTTATTACCGTTTTACCGTTTACGCCCATTTTTCGGCCTTTTAAGATGTTCTTCCGACACGTTTCCCAATCTATCGCGTAGAACGTGTCTTTTTCGTTCCGTACGTGTGCGGGTTTTGTGAAGATACGATCCTTGGCCGTAGCCGTAGCGGTAACGGTAACAAAGGCGGCCGTGTGACCTTGACTGTACCCCAACCCACACACGGCCAGCAATCGGCGGTTCTCAATTTGCGGCGTTCTTTTTGCGCTATTATAAAACGAGTATTTTTAAAAAAGCGCGACGATTGGTTTTAGCCGTTTAAGAACCCATTAGACGATTTAACCGCTTGGATCGCGTCGGTCACACGCCACTTTTCATGGCCCCGAATATAATACTATTAATAAATAGTAGCTCCGTTCTCCCTGATTGCCTAGCTATAGTGAATTCCGTCCGTTCACAGCCTGTTGCATCTTTCTTCTTCTTCCTTAGCTGAAAGGATATTCTCCACCATGCCGTAAAATAACCTAAACTGCTCTTCGGCTTCACTCAGGATGGCGTCCCACCCGTGAGCGTCCACCGGCAGAATAATGTCCGGGACGTCGTCGATGCTCGGTCGATGGCCAATCCTGGCGCTCAAGGGTTCGCGAAAGCCGTCCCAGTGGGGGCAATCGAACAAGGTGTATTCGCCGGTGTCTGATTCGCCCGAGCACTGCCAGCAGCGCGGGCTGACGGCCCTGTTCATGCGATGGAGGTACCATCCGAAGCAGCCGTGGCCCGTGAGTGCCTGTGTCATGTGAAACGTCAGAGGCACCCACGGGACGGTCCTTTCCAGCCATCTTGATAGGTCAGGGATGACGCGGCGCGTCCAGGCCGCCTTCAGGGTAGCACGCCATCTCGCCTGCCAGACGACGAACGTGTTTTTTCTTGCCTCGTGTTTCACGACTGCCTTGGGAGGCCGTTGTTCGCCGGGTTCCATCGCAGCACGCAGTCGGGATCCGATGCTCTGCCTCTCCAGTCCCAGCAGGTCAACGGGCGGCATGCAGGCCATAATCAGGGCGGCCTCGTCCGACACGGTACGGTATGACCGGATTACCCTCAAAGCGGCGGTCCTCTGCGGACGGATCAAGATCGCCCAAATTCTGGCGACTTCTACAACGGCAGGGATCCAGACGGGAGCAGCGTACAGCAACTGGCTTTCAAGAACAAACGCGAGCAGCCTCCTCTTCCACTGAGCTGATCCACCTAGAGCTCGAACTAGAGGGGCCAGACCACCCGTCGGGCGAAGCACGTGCACGTATTCAGCCGGCTCGGGGCTTGTTGATACGAGAGAGGCACCGGCAGAAACGGCAATCTGTCGATAAAGATCAAAACCGTACGCGCTATAAAGGAGTCGTCGCGGTACACACAGCGGTGCCCCGACCGACTTGCTTGCAGACAAGGCAGTTGCGAGGGCCTGAACGCCGGGTTCAAACCTTGTACCACGGGACTCGGAGTAAGCCCCGTCGAGTCGGCTTGCTAATAGCGCCTCGACGCTCCGAGAGTGCTGGACCCGAGGCGCACGACCGCGTGGACTCACCGAGGACTCGCGCTCGCCCGCACCGGGGAAGGCACACTTGAGGAAGGACTCGTGGTGGTTGTGGGAGTACCGCCTTAGTAGAAGGGGTTTGACTCAGGCGATAATCCGTCGGGCTCTGGCCGCGGCGGTCACTCATTATGGCGCCCGAGGTGAGGCGGCGCCCCGGGTGGGACCCCCGGAGCCATCCAGGACTACTGCCCGGAAGAGACAACCCCGCGGTTACATAAAGGGGCTGAGTGTCTCCGGGGCAACCTGGAAGAACTGGTCGACCCCGCAACACACGGAAAGATGAGCTGATTCACCTATGTTGGGCATGAGCCTGGATATCGCAGCAGTCGAGCCTTCGCGGTGACGACGGTGTTCGCGTGTGCAGCAAAGGTCAGAAGTTTGTCCAGAATAACACCGAGGTACCTGATCTCATTTCGCAATGGAATGAGGCGACCGCCGACCGTCAAACGTGGGGGGGACAAACGCCCGCCTCCGGAAAAGTACCACCGCCTCGCTCTTCTGATGAGCCAGCTCTAGACCCCTGCTCCGCATTCAGTCGTCTATAGCCGTCAATGTGGGATTAATTGCCTCTTCGAGCTGCTGTCCGGTCACGGCCATACCCACAACCGCGAGGTCATCCGCGAAGCCGACGAGTTGCATCCCGGGCGGCGTTTCCATCTTTAGGAGGGAATCGTAAGTGAGATTCCACAAGGCGGGGCTAAGGACGGAACCCTGTGGAACTCCGCAAGTCACCGGCCTCTCTACCATTTCCTCGCCAGTTAGTAGTGTTCCGTCAGCCAGCCAGGACCGGAGTATCTCTACTAAGTACTCTGGAGTGTTAATTCCCCTCAGAGCTGCGTCGATGACCGTCCACCCCAGAGAGTTGAAAGCGTTCCTGACGTCCAGCGTCACCAAAACGCAGAGGCTCTTCCTTCTCGGGGTGGTAACCGCCTGAGCGGCGATGCAAAGCACCGTGCCGATTGCTGACTCCGTGCTGACTCCCCTCCTGAAGCCGAACTGGTTCGGGGCTCTTATCCATCCCCCATGAGCGTCCAGGTGGTCTTCTAGCCTCTGAAGAAGGAGCCTCTCGAGCAGCTTTTCAGGGGCGTCACACATACAAATTGGCCTGTAGCTCGACGGGGCGTCCGAAGGTTTGCCCGGGCCCTTACGGAGTAACACTAGCCGTGCCCTCTTCCAACGTGGTAGAAACATCAGCGCTTCGAGGCAATCGTTGAAGATGCGGAGGACTGCGCAGGTCTGGGCGAGCGCGACGGCCCGGAGGATCTCGTTGGGGATCTCCGAAGGACCGGCTGCCTTACCCGGTGTCAGCCTCCTGACTGCTCTACTGAGTACTTCCGGCCTGAATTCTGGAATGACCCTGGTGAACTCGAGTGTGTTCAGGACCGAGTCGAACGCCTGGAAGATGTTGTGCACTGCTGAGGATGGAGCCAAGTTCCAATCCGTGACGGGAGACGCCGGGAACAGAGCGTCGACGATGACAGACTCTCTGCCCTTGGAACTCGCGGCTGGGTTCTGACCACCGAGCTTCTTCATCACGAGCTTATAGGGTCTGCCCCAGGGGTCGGTGTCGACCTGAGCGCACAAGTCAGCCTAGCACTTGTTTTTCGCCTCCCGGATGGCTATGCGAAGTTCCCTCTTGGCGGCGATGTAGGAAAACCTAGCTTCTTGGGCTCCGAGCTGGCCGGCGCGTCTGATACAGGCTTGGTATCGCCTAGGAGGGCCAGGGACAAGCGACGCAAATTGGCGATCTTATCCGACCACCAGAACACCGGCCGCCTGCCCTAGGGGCCCTTTCTCTTCCTGGGCATGGAAGCTTCGCAGGCGCCGAACAGAAACACGTTGAGTGATTGACTTGTGCATGCGCGTATGGGCGTTAGAACATTTCTAAGAATAGTAGGTATTGAATAATACCCGCATTTCGAATGATTGTAATTAATAAATCAATTATTAGAGCTAATGACTACGGAAATGAAATAATACTATATTAATTGTAAAGTATAAAATATATGATAATCAGTAAATTTATATTATAACAAAACACAATTGAATTAGTTATTTTGAACTATTCAACCAGTTAAGTTCAATTTTTCTTGTTAATGATTATTATTTTGAATTTTAAAATGAATAAAAACTGGCGTTTTGGTAAAAAAGCACGTCTCAGGCTATGTGCACCACGGAAAAAACCTAATTTGGCCAACTTGAAACGTAAAAAACGTGAAGATTGTAGAAACAATAATGATGAGGTAATTATAATATTATATATTGATTGATGTGTAGTGAATATACTTGTATTAATTTACAAATAGAAATTATTTTTTAATTTTATTTAGATTGCGATGAATTCAATGATTTTCCAATGATGTATGTATGTTTTTTTTGTGTCTGTGTACACAAATAACGTTATAACGTTCATAAAAAACTTTTGTAAATTTAAGCTCAATTTTTTTTCAAGTTTTTTTTTATAACAACTTATAACAAACCTTGCAATAGATTTTGATTGACTGTAGTTGAAAAGAAAGTTAAAAAAAAAGTGTGAAATTTCACATATCTAATATTTGTATCATAGCTCTAGTCAAAATGTTTTGAAAATGACAGACACAAATAAAATACCACATCATTATAAAATTAATCCTCACTTCGTTCAGAATCTAATGTGGGCAAGTATATATTATATTGGAGTACTATACAGTAGGTGCCTATATAATAAGTCAATATATAATGTATATTCTCTTAAATTTGAATTCGATGATAGGTACTTATCATTGTATAAAAAAAAAATATACTAATTCCGAAATGAAATACTTATGAAAAAACTTTAACTAAAATTTCAAACCTTATTAGTTATGAAAAATATTGCACATATCATATTTTTTATTATAAAATAGTTAACAATAACGTAATTTTGACGAATTTTGTCAAAATTTGAACTTTAAATGCTTATAAAGGAATTAATGAAAATGAGAACATAGCAAAAGAACAATTAGAAAAAGTCATCAAAAAAGAAATTCTACCGGCAGGATTAATAATAGATATAAATCAACCCTTTTTAGCAGTATCGTCGGGGCTGTAACACGATTGCGCCCTTCCTACCTTTTTACATGTAAAAAACGCAACATGAGTGCTCCCAACTAATAAGCACGATTACGCTTCGTGAAATATAGGTATACACTATTTAAAAATACAGTCAAAATGATAAACTCAAAGTTTAAGTTAAAAGTTTGAGTTAATCAAATTCGACTGTTTTATTGAGTATTTTTACATGTAGGTATGTATTACTATTTAATAGTGTATACTAATGTAGTAATGTAGTAATGTATCAATAAGAAACAAATTAAAATAAAATAAATATAAAATTAGTTTGCCTATAAATAGCATATAAACATGAAATAATATTATTGTGTCTATGGCGCATACGCGTTAACAATTCGACCAATTCGGGTATCGAATATATACACGAATGGGTCCGTGTACGCTTAATCTACACGGGCACCCGGGTATCTAGAGACACAGCCTTGTTTTTTTTCATCGTATTGTTGTTGACCTTATCATCATTTCTTATATCATTTCACCCATACATTTATATCTTCCGAGTTCCGACTTCCATCATTGTTTCCGCAAGATAGAAATTATCTTCTCTAGTCAAGGCACAGGCGAAGAATTAATTACTAATCATGTTATCCAGATTAGCTCTTCGTTCAGGTAAATGTTCCCTACATTACGTATCTTAATAGTTTTGCTTGAAATGTGGATTTTACAGAACTATTCCGAGTAACACCACTGTGTGCTAGTGTCGTTCGCACCACACAAACCAAACCGGCAGTCGCTACTACTAATGAATCAATCATTGTACCAGGGTTCCCAAAACCCAATGGCCAACCTCAACCTAATCCATTTGACGGACCCGAACGTGATCTTGTGAATTTTCCCAGATTGGTGAGGTTAGAAGAACCTGCTAAAACTAGGTATTTGTTTGTACCTGAAGAGTGGTTTGAAGTATTTTACAAAAAAACTGGAGTTACTGGTAAGGATATTCAATGTTTCCTCATTAGATGATATAATTTTTTTTCTTATATTATTTTTCCTGTACACTTTCAGACTAATTAAATAAATATTTTAAAACACATACTATCTGAAACTGAGTTTTCTATAGTATGGTTATAACATATTTTTACTTTTTAGATCTGCAGTTTTTATTTACTTGCTTATCACGCTTCTTATAACTACCCTTATTTTAATTTTAAATCTTTACTGGATAATATGCAACAAGTAAAACTTATAAAATAAATTCTTTTATTTAAAAGGATGTTACAACAATATATGTTTTACCCAGTAAATTTATGTTAGCTTAAATATTAAAGTATATTAACCTATTACTAAAGTTCAAAGTTAAAATATTATCTATTTGCTAGTCAATATTTTATAAAATGTTATTGTTTAAGCGATCTAAGAAAATTTTTGAATTTTAATATTTTATATATTTACTAAATGTATAACTCATTTAAAAATTAAAATATCATAAAAAAATAAAAACTAATAATAATATTTAATTTAAGTTTGATAATTGGTCAATTAAATATTTATTCTAAATTGAATTAATGCTAACATCATGAAGTTAGTTTTGCTCAATGCAAATTAGCCATGTTAGATAAAAACAGCAGGTTGACATCCTCTAGATATAAGAAAAGAAAATCAATGTTTGTATATGTCTATTTAGAAACTGCTCTTTTAAAGTAATATGCCAGAACAATATAATAGTTGAAAAACAAAAATAGTAGCTTAAAAATATAATAAAAAATAGTCATATAGATAACTACTTGGCTGTACAATAGATGTTTAGTGGGGTTTTTTTGTTTTTTTACTACAAAACTTGTGAAAAACATTTTTATGTTCTATAGTAATTCCAATAAAGCTGAAATTATTTTAAAATAATATTTAATAATTATAATAAATTTGCATTATTATCCCATACTAATTCTTCATAATCATTAACGTGTTCACAGCATTTGACTGAATGTAAATATACAAGCAGATGGATAATTATAAATCTAAACTTAATAATGATAATATGAGTTTTTAAATTATTTAACTCTTAACGCATGTGCTGGTGTACTCTATATACCAATATTTTTATTTATCTTGTTCTATTTTGGTTTATTATTGTTTTCAGTTATTTTCCTAATCTAACCTTTCCTTATACAATATATAGTAGACATTAATCCATTTCAATTGTCATTTGATATTTGTAGCAGTATAAACAAGCTCCGTATAATTATTTTTGTATCAGTGAATGAAATAAGCAAAAAATAGGGTGACAGAAATACAATGTTCTTAATGTCAGAAGTTTACATGTAAGGAGCACATAATAACTATTTTTAGATATGTAAGATGTTTAATAAGTCAGGATAGTGAGTAAGTTTAATTTAAGTTAGTAACAATTATTTGACAGTAAGATATTTTTACTTTTATCAATTATAATATAGTAATAACAACATTATTTTTCTTTTATTAACTACCTATTATAATTAAATTTAAAATAATATTAAATAGTGCTCCGTTTTTTTACAAGTAAATAAAGTCAATATATATGATATAACATTGATTCTATGTAAATCAAATTTATGTATAAAATACTCCAAGTGTGTAATCATTGAAAAAAAAATTGCGCATCTAGTTAAAAATTAAAATAAATTATTAGAGAGGGGTAAGGTATATTAAGTATTCTATAATAAAACAATCATACTAATCAACGTTATTATATATTAATTTATTATATTTAATAACTTTTATTTAACTAAACATTTTAAATTGTCTTATAACTATTTATTTTTTAATACTTGTTATATAATAATTTTTAATTATTATTACATTCTTAAAATTATATTATGTTTTGATGAAAACAAAATTTTTTCTAGGTCCATATATTTTTGCTGCTGGTGTCACAACTTATTTATTAAGTAAAGAAATTTGGGTAGTTGAACATGAGTTCCCTTATGTATTGGCTACTATTGGTTTGTTTTATGTCGGATGGAAAAAATTTGGATCTTCTTTAGCTGATTTCCTTGATAAAGAAATTGATGTATGTATTTAATGTAATTATTTTTTTTTTAAATTGTTGAAAGTTAATAATTAAATAATATAATATTTTATTTAGGAATACGAAACATCTTGTAATGCTAGTCGTAAAAGTGAAATTGATGGCTTAAAAAAATGCATTGAACACCAAAACCAAGAAGTATGGAGAACTGAAGCTCAAAAACATGTAATTCAAGCAAAACGAGAGAATGTAGCTATTCAGTTAGAAGCTATTTATCGAGAGCGAGCTCTACAAGCCTACAACCAAGTACTATTTTTAATAATATACAAGTATTTTACCAGTATCTATGTTTTATTTATAGGTAAAAAGGCGTTTGGATTATCAATTGGATTTGGCTAACTTGACACGTTCTGTACAACAAAGACACATGGTTAATTGGATCATTGAAAATGTTCTTAAATCATTAACACATGAACAAGAAAAACAAAGTTTTAAAAAATGCATGGTTGATTTACAAGCATTAGCTACAAAAGCATAAATGTAACATATACCTAATAACGTCCCCTACCAACTGTTTCAAAGTCTGATATCTGGGTCTGCACCTAGATCACCGATTAACCTGAGTATCCCACAGTGTCAGTGGATATTTTAACTAATATACGGGGCGACAAGAATGTCGCCTAGAAAAAGCTTTTTGTCGCCTAGTAGACCACATATTTAATTACTGGGTGACAACAATTTTTTGTAAAAATGACGATGTTTAAAATTATTATATAATTATTTCTTATGTTTAATTTTGTTATTTATTTATATTATTTCGTTTGATCATTTGAATTTGGAAGTATAAATTATTATTGAAATTGTTTACAATGGAAAACCCGTGTGACTGATCACTGTAGGTACTCATTGAATATTATGGTATGCATGAACTAAGAAGCAATTTATTCTATGCGACAATGCATTATGTTTCATCTGGTCATCAGTCGTTCTAATAAAAATATCTACAAACTGTTTTCGATTTAATTTTAATCCTGGTTCCTACAAGTCAATTATTTTATATATATATATATATATATATATATATTAATGAGCTATTTTTTATACTTTTATAATATGCATACTGTATGTTATTGATTCCTTTTTTTAACTAAAAAGAATAAGTTTAACTCATAAATTATTTGTATTTGTTTATATGTTATGAGTTTTGATGGTATTGTTAGAATGTTAGATGTAGGTAAGGTTTTGTATATTTAATTCTAAAAAGTATTTTTTAGGCATATTTGTTGATTTAGATTATGATGTCGCATGAAAATTTTTTTAATGTCACCCAATGCTCTAAAATATCCACTATTCCATATTCACCTCAAGCGCCTCACCCTAAACAATCAATCACATCAATTACACTATCTTTTTACATCAAATTACTTAAATCTAAAAAATAAACTACTGATACATAAATTGATCCTCAAATTTAAATAGATTAAATAGACCTACAGCCTACAACTCTGAGAGAGCTGCCAAGCCCTCTAATATCAAAAAAATACAAATGTTCCAATCCAGATGCCTTTGGCAAATAACAAAAGCTTCATATTATGTCTCCAACGACACAATACACTAAGACTTATCCATCCAAACAGTTTTAAACACTGCCAAATCATTCTATAAAAAAATATCCACTGCAGTACACACAATCACAGAAATCCACTAATAGTTGAACTCTCTATTCTCACCATCCTTGGAGACCTCAGTAGGTGCCAAAAAAGAACATAGTGCCAAGACCTATTGGCTGACTAACTATTACTAAACCTCACCCCAAGTTCCAACTCTGGTTGGCTTCTTCGGTCACAACTAGTGTCTCTTTAAATACTTATTTGTAAATATTGTTAACTTCTATCATCACTTTTACTTATTGTAAAAATAATTCACAGATTGTACAATAAAAAATAAATTACAAAAAGAAAAAATCACTTGTCTTTATTGCAATTGTAAAATGGTAACTTATAATTAATTTTTTATTATATACATATTAAACAAATATTCATCTAGCTTCTTTATCTAAGTTTTAAAAACTAATGGAATTACAGTTAGTAATGCTTATTACATTATACTATGTAATTATGCCAGACTAAATTTTAACATATAACTTTTTTGAGTGAATATTTTTAAAATGTTTGTTATTGCTAATAAAATTGATTTTGATTTTCAAGTATTTACTCTTAACAATGTTGAGTAAAAATTATTTTTTAAATTATGTTAGTTTGAAAGAAATTTTAAATAATATATGTTGATATTAATGATATTTATTACTTGCAGAAAAAATTATCTGGAAATTTGATCAACGGATATTCATGAGTTTTAAATTAATAATGCCTAATATTGATTCTAAACCAAATATTTAAAATAATAAAATATAAAATTTCATCTAAATATTGAGTATTTATTTTATTAAAGTCCTTTAATTTCTTATGTGTCTGATTACTGAAACTCCACTAACAATCTAAATTGGTATTTATTTTAGTTCTGTGGCAAACTGAAAATTAGATCAATTCCTTAACAAAATATATAGGACAATAGAAGAGAAGTAGATTAGAATAATTATTTTAATTCTTCTAAGTTATAACTAGAGCAAGGAATTTCATGCATTTGCATATTTTTTCAGGCTTACTTTTTCATATGCAGAGTAAGTACACAATACATTCCACAACATTTGTGACTAAAATCTCAAAGTTTTTAGTGCATATTTTGGGTTTAAAGGACATATTTTTTAATTTTAAGAGCATATTTTTAGTTTTTAGTGCATATTTTGAAGGTTTTTTGAAAATCATGTTTCTCGGTGAATATTTTTCATTATTAAGGACACAAAGTATTATATTTTACTGTTTCTATATTCTCATAAAGACGAAAGAGACTCATTTTACCATAGTTGCGAAACTAGATTAGATTACAATAGTGATATCAAATTCAGTTAAAACTTATAGAGAGATGATATACAATTATTAAAATTAAATATGTAAAGAAAAAATATAATTTTTAGAGCTATACATTTTATTGTATTGATTTTTTTGAGGGCATATTTAACTGCATATTTTAAATTTTTTGATGCATAAATGCATATTTGATGATTTTTTAATGCATGAAAGTCCTTGCTCTAATTATAACGTATCTTACAAGCATTGACAGTGGATTTATTTTTATTTTTTCTAAAACAAACTCTGTAAAATATAAATTATACAGATTTTCAATTGTTTTTACCAAGTATAAAATGAGTCTAAAATTAAACTTCTATGGTTTGCAATATTAGCACTTAATCTTCATATGCCTCAGACTATCAACCGAATGTGATCAATTATTATTTCTTTTGATATCAAAAGTATTCTTTCAGACTAATAAAATAATATCATACTAAATATATTATTTTTTAACCATACAAGCTTTTAAATTAAGTTATATATTCTTCATTTCCTTTTTGTAAATAACTATTTTATATTATTCCCTTAATGTTTAGCTAATACTCAATTGTCAAAACTAATTGCTATACAAAGTATACAATAAACATAAAAAAAAAATACTATAACTAAATAGTTGTAATATTTTTATTTTCTGTTATCGATGGCAAACATATATAAACGAAAAAAATATAGTTTTTATGAATGAATAAATCTGTATTAGCCATTTTTAACACGCAAATTAAAAAAATATAAATTTAAGGTATACATCCTCGGATATAATATTAACTATGAACTAAATTTTAAAACCATGAGTGCAATAAACTTGGCTATAGAATATTTATACACATACACAAACATTGCATTCTATAAATAAAGATAATAAATAACAAAATATTCAATTTATTTAATATATCATTAAAAAACAAACACTAGTTAATTAGGTACTTTTTGTAGTAAATGGTAAATGTAACAAAAATTGGTCCATCACTATTATATTTTATATTTAGTTAAAAAGTATTAAAATACTAAAATTAGTAAAAACAATAATTTTCTCTTATTTCATAGTATAATCAAGGAGTTTTTAACTCTCTTCATCATCAGACCACCATATATCTGAATTTTCCATTGAAGTATTTATAGTTTTTACGTTGGTTTTTGATTTTAATTTTATTGTAGGTGTTTCTAATATTTTATGGGTTAAAGTTGACTTGTTATTCTGCTGAGAACCAGTGTCTTTCAATTTAGACATTTTCATCATAGTAAAATCGTTACATTGTTTTATTTCTGGCATAGAGCAATTATAATTATTAGAAGTTAATGATTGTAAAGAAGAGCTGCTTTTACTCATCAAAGAACAATTCGAAGAGTAAACTTTTTGTTTTGCTATTGGAGTAGTACAATTAATATCTAATTTTTGAATTTCTAATTCTGGGTCATCACTAAAACAGATATTTTCTGAGTAGTTAGAGTTTGAGGAAATTTCATTTGCAGAATTATATGACAGATTTGTATTTGAATCATTAAGAACACTTAAGTCACAGCAACTTGAAATTAGATTATTCTCTAAAAATACCATATTACTTGGTTCCCTTGGTATAAAAATATTTCTCTAAAGAAACAAAAACAATTAATTAGAATTCGCAAATTAATATAAAGATTTGAACTTACCAAATATTTTAATTCTATTGGATTGAAAATTGAACATTGATACTTTTTGTACTGGGGAATGTCTAAACAAAGCATATATTTTTTTAATGTTGAGTATAGTTAATATTTTATAAGTGTATAAAATATAAATATTATTTAATTACCTTCAAAAATTTTTTTTGTATGGAAATTTTTCAATACTTTTTTTAATGGTGTATACAAATTATTAACTTTAAGGTTTACGAATAATTCACCTGAATAAATATTATTTTCAAAAGATTTAGGAATAAAACTGAAACTCAAATCACCATATTGATTTTTCTTTATCAATATTGTAATTGCAGCTTTTAAATCATCATCATCTAAACAAAGATCTATATTAATGTAATAGGTTGGAACTATAAGCTGCAACAATTTGGGTGGACATGTTCTCAATTCAAACTTATTGTCTTTGTCAGTGAATCTCTAAATACCAATTTTAAACATATAAAATCAATATAACAACAATTATTTAATGAACAATGAATACAATACCTGAGAGTCGATTAAATAAATTTCAGGATATAAATTATTATGATCATGACATTTTGATATAATACCGCGTGCCCATAGGTTTTTATTAACTTGAGCAATTACTACCTGTAAATTAAAAAAAAATATGTATTTAAATATTATGTTTTGTTAAAATATTAAAACTATTATATTACTAAAACATTAAATAATATTGTAATTTATTTTAACATAGCACATTTTTTGTCACACATTTACTTTTTATGAATTTTAAAAATTTACTCTCCTCTAAATAGTGGACAAAATTTCAGTGGTTGAATGACTACTATTCAGAGATTTCACAGTAATATATTTATTAGCAGTAAATAATTACTAACCTTTCCAATTTCAATAATAGGATAGTCAAATTTTTCAAACCACTCACTACAATTGTGAAAATTTAAAAGTCGTTTATAATAGTCTTGAAAATATCTTGTTGAACTATTAGTAAATTTTTCAACAACAATAAATAATCCTAAGTCTTTGTTAACTTGACTAATTATATTTATATCATACATAGTGTTTAATTCCATTTCAGTGATTACTATTCTCAAAACTATAGAAACTGCAGTCTACTATAAACAAAATGACGAGTCACGAGATGTATACTTTTGAATTCTAGAACTGTGAATTTGATAGGCGATACCGATTTGCTCACTTTCTGCACTTCTGAAGATTCTACTGTTTTTGGTAGTTTTAAGTTTTGCTTAAAGATTAAATAGACAATACAATTTTTATTTGATAGTTTGATTCAATAATCGCTTTGGTACATACTACATAAAAAAAGGAAATATGGTCAATATTTAAATCATGATTCAAGATAGGTACATGTAATGAATAAAGATATACATTATACAAAATATTTTAGAATGTGGGACGTATCTATTAAAAATGAACTACAGTCACTACTCGCTAGTCACCAGTTGGGTGAATGAAAATTGAAAACTGATGTGGCCGGTGCCGGGCGATCGTTGATGCGAACGCTCCCGGTGGTGAATTTCTATAATGGCTTCCCAAAATATTAAATAATGAAAAAAAACGGGCGTTTTTTGAATTGTGAATATATTTACATGGTACAAAATAACATATTGTATATGTTTCAGATTAAGGACGCTTTCCATTCATCCAACTATAAATTTATTATGTGGGCATTGTACGCTAAATCCAAGACAACATGGTTCAATTCTCGAAACCATAACTATAGATAATATCTACAGCTTTTTTCCGAAACCCATAAACCTATTCGCGTATCACGAAGTTACTGATAACATTCTTATCTAAAATTGTAATGAGTTTTTTGTTTGAGATTAATCATTTCATATTTTGATTTTTATTTTTTATACTTAATACTTACTACTCATAGTTATATTACATGTTATTACACCCTGGCCATGGTATTTATTCATAGAGAATGCATTAACAAAATTAATTACTTAAAGATCGTATAACGGTTAATTTTTGAACGTAGTATTTAGTTTTAAAATAATTATATTTGTAATAATGTTTTCTTAAAATAATATTTTGTTCCATTTATGGCGATTCTATTGATTTAATGATATTAAATTAAAAATAATTTAAAAAATCTATTAAAAGTATTGTGTTTGTGTTTTTATTGAGATACACAGAATGTATTGATGTAATAAAAAAAACTAGAAAATCGAGTTAGTGAATCAATAATTTAAGATTCGTGAAAATCAAAATCAAAAACTTAATCTAAGTAAAAATTATCAATATTAAAAAGTTATATAAATGTATATATATTTTTTTAGAATTGTAAAATGGAAAAAATTATTCTTTTTGAGTCTTTTAATATCAGTAAAATAAACAAACAAATAAATGAAAAAGATTATAACAACATCATGGATTTATTGAATGAATTATCTGAACTTGATCCAAAATGTAAGTATATATCATTAATATTTAATGTATTATTTTTTTTCCAAATTCTGAAAATAATTCAAGTAATTCTTATCTGTTTTGTGAATGATGGGTATTTGTTCTGTATTAATCAATTATTTTATTACCGAATTCTTAATTTGTTACAAGTATTACATGTATAAACATAAGCTATGATTCTGAAAACATTAATATTAAATGAATTTAATAATTAAACATAAATATAATAATTATTTTTAGGTTTGTCAGAAGATGATTATAAACAATTAATTAAATATTTGCCTTTATCACCTACTCATAACAATCAAGTTTTAACTGCTGGATGTAATGTAATTGCTTCATTATGCTCAGTTGACTTAGCAAGACATTATTTTGGAGAAAAAATAACCGTGTCTACTGTGAACATATTAAAGTCACTTATAAGTCGTATTAATAAAGATAAGTGTATTCAAGAATGTTTGCTTCAGACATGTCGTGCAATTGGGAATCTTTGTTATTACCATGGTAAATAATAACATTCATTTCAGTTATAGAAAATTAAGTTAGATAAAGTACAAAAAACAAAAAATGTAGTCATTTATAAAATAATTAACAATAATAAATTACTTATTGCAGTATATATTCTTAAAATTAAACACTAAATACTACAACAAATTAAGATAGAAATTTATTTTAATCTGTAGTTGCTACCAATTTATAATTAATATTAAAAAATGTATTGTACATATGATTTTGAATTAAAACAAATTTGTCTGTTAATTATAACCAAAGGTAGAATAAAAATTGAATTTGAATAAAGCGCTTACCAATAAATGTATTATCTTTGTTTCAAATAATTTTTAGAAGAAAATACTAAGTGTGCATTAAAGGAAGGATGTCTTTTAATTACGATGGAACTTTTGAAAACAAAGATTAATGAAAACATTCAACCTGTCATCATCGGATTATTATTAAATTTAACTCATCTGGATGACTATAATTATAAGGTTTGTATTATTAGTATATTAATAAATAAGAAAAATATTGTAATTTTTTTTTTACAGTTTCCGGATAATATGATTGAAGAATTAAATTTGTATGGAATTCAATACATGGAATATAAGAATAATAACTATAGATTTTATATAAACTTGGTATCAGTAATGATTAATATTGTTAGAAAGTCCTCAAGTAACACTAAAATAACAGATTATGAAAAATGTTATTTTATTGATCGTTTATTAAAGACATATAATATGCACATCAATATTACTTCCATTTGTATTAAATTCATTAAACAAGTGTCTAAGACTTATAGTAAATGCATAACATATATAACTTCAATTAACATATATTATTTATTTAAAAAAAAAAGTAATTATATTAAATAAAAATAAAAATATTTTTAGATGTTTATAACTGGATATTAAAAGAAAAACATAAAACATTAATAGAAGTATTAGATAAATATGAAGAAAATCAAGAAGAAGATCCAAAACGTATTGTTAAAAAAATATGTGATATCATAATTTTACTTTCCAATGATGGTATGGTTTACGTAATGAATCTTAAATTATGATATAAATATATTAATATGTTGTTTCTATGATCTTGGCTTGTATCTTATTACATTTGAATTAATCAACATCACTCAACATTTGATAAAATTAAGTTTGATTGTAAGCCAAATTGTCAAATGTCAATAACCATAGACAAAAAAAGTTAAATAATTAATTAACTAATTATTATAGTACTATTATTTTTATTTAAGTTAAAAAAAATGTTTATGGTAGATAATTTAAATTTAATTTTATACATTTTGATCAATTATATTTTTTATCATGCTTTAAATTTACCTAATAATATTTTTGAAATGGTATGGTTACTGTTGTACAATAAATGTCTTGTAAATTATATTTTCACTTCTTATAAATTCTCTCTCATTGATTTAAATTATAATGGTTGTTTTTTTCTTTTTTTTAGATGGTTCGATGGAAAAAAATAAACAACTTGATGTTTTATATTTAGTAGAATGGCTACTTAAAAAACTAAATTCTAATAATTTATATTTGAAGTTGTCAGCTGTAAGGTCATTGGGAAACTTTAGTAGATTTAGTAAGAGAATATTAATTTTTGTAAAAATTATATTATTATTTAATATTAAATTGTGCTATTTTAGAATATGAACCAGTTCATACTACCATAAGTCCTGCCAACATTATAATGAAACATATAACATGGTTTATAAATAATTTAGACAAATCAATCAAAGATAAAAATTCATTGATGGAAGTATCTATACTTTGTTTGTTTAAGTGAGTCTTAAAAATATTTAATTTATTTCAATTTTGTTATTTATTTAATTTTTTAGAAATCTTTTGTATGTTACAAATTTTGAATCTGTGTGTGAGAATGATATAGATAAATTGATCAAAACCACTATTGATGTTTTAAATCACACTACATTTAATCCAATAGTAATGAAAGGCTTGGATGTTATAAGATATATCATAAAAAAAGGTAAACACATAATTCAGTAAATAAGTGAACTATACTTTATATTATATATGTATGTATACGTTTATAAATATAAAATCAAAGTTAATTTTCTTTTATTAACTTGTTATTAGTATCACTATGTAATGTTCCATTATTGTTATTAAGTAAGAGTCCCATTTATCATACTGTTTTTAATTTTTATTAATTAACTACTTAATAACTTCAAACTTTTGAACTAATATCTAAATATTTAATTTTCAAGGTCTTACAAAAATAATTTAATAATTTTTTTTAATATAGTATACATTTAAGGCAATTAAAATTAAAATCCCCATTTAAAAATTATTTTATTTAGATTTTTATTTTTTATTTCTTGTTTTACATAAACTATTTTTATTGTATATAGTATATGTTATAATGTTATTTATTTTTGCTCGAATAGTTTTACATGTATTGCTTATTGTTAAAACATATGTATACATGAATTAATGATCACCTTAAGAAACTAATAACTACTAACATGTTGATTAAATTAAAAAAAAATATATAGATAACAATTTTAATTTTTTTAATTTAATTTAAAAAAATATATTATTATCTATACATATATTCAATACATTAAGTAATTATTTTTTCTTGGAAGAAAATTTTTATTTATACAATTAAATTTGGAAACATGTTGATTTAAAGTATAAATAGCCCTGATAAATTCTGTTATGTTTCAGTGTTTTTCTTAAATATCTAATTTGTCATATTAGGTACCTATGCTACTATGAAATGTGTATGATAATTTACTAGTATAAGCCTAATTGCAACAATTATATTATAAATTTACTCTAGACATATATAAAAAAAAAGTATATTTCATATTGCAATTTCAAAATTTGCTTATTGCATAATCTAATAAATATTGCTGGCTAGTTTTTGTTTAATTATATATATATATTTTTTTTTTTAAATAAAAATGTATAACTAAGTGTTGACATTTATAGAGATTAATGGAAGATTGTTAAGAAAGGGATTTTAATAAGTTTATTTAAATATTAATGGGTACCTATATTTTAAATTTTTGAAGACTTTTATTAACATTGTAATAATAACTTCAGGGTTATAATATAATCATGAACAATTATTATCTTATGTATTGGTATAGAATTTAACGAAAAAAATTTAGAGTAGATTAAAAGCTATATTCTCAAATTACAGTTATCAAGTCAATTAATTTAGTTAATAATTCTATAAAGTATCTATCATATATAACATATATTCTGTAATGTTCAACATTAATTTATTTTTTTTTACAATTTAAATTTAAATTTCACTATTATTAATAGTACTTAATAAATAATTAATAATATTAAACAGATCTATTATAGTACAGTCAGTACAATAATGCATACTAGCAAGTATATTATTAGTCTATGCCAGCAAGCCATTTGATTAATTGTAATAATTATTACTTCTAAGTCCTGAATTGCTATATTATAATTATATTTAATTTTAGAGAACTTTGCTTTATTGTATTTCTATTTTTTGTAGGTGGCATTAGTCAAAAACAGCTTGTTCTGTACAAAAATTCAACCTTTATTAAATTACTGACTTCACATTGTAATAGTGTTGATGAAGACATTCAAATATTAGCCAAAAAATTACTTTATTCAATTAATGAGGATATAAATGAATCTGAAATTGTTGGATCGATATCTGTGGAAGACAATATACAAATTAAAGACTAACTTTGAAAATAATTTAATATATAATAATAGTAAACCAAATTAAATAAATTAAAAACATTTGTTACTAGTTTTGTATGTTACAAAGAGTTCTTATTAAACACCATTATTATACTTACCAATTAATTAATAATTTTATTTTATTTATTAAGTTAATTTACTTGTTGATAAAAGTATAACTATATTCAATCTAATAAATTTAATTAAATATTTTTGTTTTCATCTAAAATACAAGAATCTGTTGCACAATTCATCTCTTCTAAAATTTCAGATTTTAAAAACCTGTTAGGTACTTTTAATTAATTTATGTATACAGTGCCAATAAATAAATTGTATTTATATTCAAGGTTATATAAGTAACAGATTGATATTTATTTATTTATTTTTATATATACAGTGACAATTAAAAATTACGGGGATCACAATAATATAACCAAAATAATCCCTTAACAATTTTTATCACAAAATTTGGAAGACCTGTATTCACAAATGATTTATTTATCATGCAACACTCATTATTTTAAAATCTATTAACGTTTTTGAATGACAACATACATTTTTATTTCCATATTCCGAAGCAGAATATTTTGATACATATAAAATGAAATTTAGATGAGTAGTTCATGATTTAAATATTAAAAATTTTATGAGTGGAGAGTAAAGATATAAAGATAACCTACAAAATGTTGATCTACTACTTTGTTTATTTAAACTTAAAATACTATTTTAGATATTGATGTTTATATATGTTTTTGTCTAATCAGTGAAGTCATAAAATTATCTAATAATTTGTTTATTTCTTACTTGAGAAGATCTTTGTTAAAAATTATTTCACCTCTAATTTAGAATCTATTAAGTATTTAACAATCTAGCATCATGTTCAGGTATATATAAATGTATCATGCATGTGTAATTTTGATATACAAGTATAGAATCAGGTGACCATTAAACGGATGATGCCTTGATGATGATATCATTAGAACCTTACTGCCAGCAGAAATACCGGGGTTTGTTTAAGTAATAATTATTTCGTGTATTTCCTATTCAATAAACAATGTGATAAATGATAATTCAAAATATATATTGTTAAAGATATTTAAAATTTGAATCGCTACCTCAGTGCATCACTGTCTCTAAATATTGGTTGGTTTTTGACTTATTCTATGTAGTGTCTGTTCAAATTATAAACATATCACTTGTATGCAATAATCGAACAAATTTTATTTATTCCATACTATTTCCAAACTTTAAAAAACAATATTAATGATGTGATCAACATTTGTTGACTACATATTTCACTCATTGGCATAATATAAAATTCATACTATTTATTATTTGAGAATATACTGTATATTTGGAATCATTTTTCTATATCTATAAATATACATATATTTTTTTAACTCATTTATTTTATATTCAATTTTTTTAATGATTTCTCATGATGTATATTACAAGTTAGGATTGACAATATTTAAGAAGTGGTATCAAAAGATTAGTTGATTTTTTTATACTTCAGAAACTATAATATTTAGGTGTAGATAACTTTTTAATTAAAAACCTAATATTGTTATTTAATTTGCTAGGTAACAGGTTGTTATATTTTATATTAAAACAAACATTCAATTAAAACTTTAATTCATTCACCACATTTCTCTATTAACATATAAAGGCATAGATATCCACTAAAAAAATATTATGTATAAGAGTTTTCAATTTGCAAGTATTTTAACCAATTTTTTAAACATTTACATTAAGTTAAATACTCAATAAACCATAGAAGTATATATATATATTTTTTTGTAATTGTATTGAGGAATGGACATTAAAATTTAATAGGGTACACTATTTATAAAAGCAATTAACATAAATAAATAAAAATTCATATTTAAGTAAAAATATGTCATATTTATTTTTAATTGTAATAGCTAATATTTAAACATAACTAAATGTTAACTATGTTGTATTGCTTATGTAAAACATTAAATTAAACAATGTATTTTTAATTTAATAAATATTAAAAAAAATTGAATATTGTAGTGTATTTATTTTAAGATGTGTGTATAATTGTGTTAAATTAATTAATTGTTTATTATTTAAAACATATTAAAAAAAAATTGATAAAATTTAAGAAACCTTCACAGAACCATTCTTGTGAATTATGACTAATACTTCAATTTCTTCTTAATTATAAGCCCTGAAACAAAACAATTAAATTTAAAATAGATTTTCTCATAAAAAAATATTTTATACAAAATAAGATTATGTTATATATTAATTGAATAATTTTTTATGAGTCAAAAACTTTTATGGATCAACTGTAGATTTTCAATTGGCCTAGGTAAATTTTCAAACAGCTGTCGTAGGCATTGAATTAATCCTAAAATTAAAATTAAAAAAAAAAAAAAACTTGAAAATTATTGATTTAATTAGATAATTATATTTTAGGATGCATACCATAACACAACTCTCATTGGTTAAGATATTAAATTGTGCACACATCTTATTCAGCAATCAATCATATGATAATAGAGAATAAGTAAATGGGATGATAGTTTTCAGTGTTTTGAAAACGTAGAACCCTCAATTAATCTTGAAAGAGTATTGAAGGATTTTTGTCAAAAAAAAAAAAATGTTGATTGTAGTGAAGAACTAGGTTAATTGAAGGAATGTTGAAAAAATGTAGGAGTGTTGATAGAAGTAATGTTGAATGTAGATATGTTGATTGGAGAGATGTTGATTGAAGATATGTTGATTGAAGACATGTTGATTGTAGAGATGTTGATTGGAGATATGTTGATTGAAGACATGTTGATTGAAGACATGTTGATTGGAGATATGTTGATAGGAGAAACTCAGAATGAATGTTGATAGAAGTATTGTAGTTGCTCATTAAAAATGTTGATTGAAAGAAAACAATTGTAGGGGCTTCAAAAATGATCAGACAGCGCTATGAAAATGATGCAAGTATAACTCTGCCAACAAGTCAGCAGCCTGTTGACTGGACAGTAGGCTAACCTGTCAAATTCTCGTTGCTAGAATTACAACGGTCAATATGACAAAAAGAAAGAATTTCTTACCTAAAAATATTATTTATTGACTAAACGAGTTAAATGAAAAAAAAAAAAAAAAAAAACAAATACATTGGTTATGAGTTGTCTAGTGATTAATTGAATACAAATATATAAATGTTTTAAATTATTTGTTTGGAAACTATCATTTAAAATTAAAATAGAATGGAATTATGTTTATATTATATAGTTTTTATGTTTAAATTGACTGATTATATTATTAGTATAGTAAAGTAATAATAAAAGTAAAAAAAAAAAAAACATCTAGGTTACAATTACATTACAAATAATACACAGATTTAAATTTGTTAAATATAAATGATTTATTGAAAAAAAATTCTCTGTACTTTTTAATTTTTACAGATTTTTAAGTTCTTTTATTTTTTATTTTTTTTATCATGCAAATATAATGAGGTTTGTATCTTATAAATAATTATTGAGGTATATACTAGTCAAACATTATTTTAAGGTTATGTCCTCAATATAAACTAACCTTTTTATTTAATCACTGCTATTACTATTAGGGGTTCCATCGTTTTTAGCTTGATTTTTCTTTTTCATTGTACGCAATGCTTTTTCTCTTAAACGTTGTTCCGATTCATCTCCAGATTTGACATCAGAACCCTGTTATGTTACGATAAAAATGTGATTATTAAAAGCTTTAATATATGATAAGTATAATATATATTAAATTGTTATTTACGCTTTCTTCAGTCTTGCGTTTCTTATGTTTTTTATGTTTCTTGTGCTTCTTGTGTTTCTTATGTTTCTTATCTTTTTTCTTTTTTTTGTCATCTCTGTCACTTTCCTATAAAAGCACATAAAATGAAGATAAATACAAATTTTATGTTTTATTTAAAATTCTACATACATCTGAACTTGAACTGGAAGATCTTTTTTTACGTTTCTTTTTTTTCTTGGATTCGTCATCTTCAGATGAAGTAGAATCCTTGAGTTTTCGTTTTTTTGTTTTTGTTTTATCATCATCTGAACTAGAATCTCTTTTAACTCTTTTTTTAGACTTTTTTAATGATTCGTCTGATGAACTTGATTCTTCTTTTTTTTTAATTTTGGTATTTTCAGTATCAGAAGCATCAGATTTTTTTAAAGGTTTTTTTAATTTTTCAAGTTTTTCCTATAGTAAAACCAACAAAATTTAATGGATATACTAAACAAATAATATATTATTTAGTGTAGACTATACTAGAAGTTTACAATTTAAGATATTTTTATTAATGATTTATAAATTAGACATTTTTGATTAGTAGTTAAGAGGACGCATAGTCTTTTTTACAACAACATATAAATTTAGAATTCTCTAGAGAATTTTGTGCCACTAGCTATTAACCAACAAAATAAATTGAAGGTGTGACCATTATCTGACTAATACATTGATTAATTGTAATATTTTGATTTGAATAGGTAAAATATGAAAATGCTTATAACCCACTTAAAAACCAGGTAATTTAGCTAGTACTGTCAATAAAAAATAAATACTCACATCTTCTTTCTTTTTAATAGCAGGAGATGTTGATTTACGTCTAGAACTTGATGAATTTCTAAAACAAATGTTCAAACAATTAGATATATTTTTAACTATTTGAAAAAAAGTTTAGAAGAAAATTTTAATTTTCAATTTACAAATTATAGTAATTTTAAATAAAATTAAAATATCAAAATTACTTTTTATCATTGTTATTTTTCTTTTCTGATGAAGGAGACTGTCCTTTTGATTTTTGTGACTGAGAAGATTTAGAATGTTGTTCATCTCTAACACCCCTAGACATAAGTATCTAATTATTTAAGTAAAAATATATTTACTTCATAAAAAAAAAAAATACAATATTCTGCTTGGTTTCATAAAATGTTTGAAGTAGAAGGCCATTAATTATTTTTAAGAAACCTCGCGAACTAAATGGATGATAAAAATATATTTTATAAAATGTTCCATTTTTATTATTATAAAATTTTTTTCTGTATAAAAAGTCTAGTAAAATATATTGTTTTATCATTTTTATATGTGTTAATAGATTATTTGTATTTTAATAGGTTATTAGAAAATGTTTCATTATCACTTTGTTTTCTATGTTTAATTGTATGAGACTATGCAATTTTCAGCTATTTAAATCTTTGTTTTGGTCAGTGACATACATAATATTATAGATTTCTAATGTTACGCAGCTAAACAAACAATCTGAGTTATAATTTTTTTTCTTTAAAAATTCATGATAAGTTTAAAATGTATTCATGAATAGACTAAAAGGAGTAAGGGTTGAACATCTCTGCTCTAAGCAATAGAATAGGTTTATCTATATTGCAAATTAAACAGTTATTGATTTAATTTTGGATTTATAAATAAATATACAAAACATTGATCAATAATTATTTTTAGTATCTAGTATAAATTAAATAAATAGTTATTAAGTATTGGGAAAAATGTTTGAAACTATTATTTGTTATAAAATTATAAATATTTGTCTATTATATCAAGTATAGAAGAAATTAAAATTGTGTTTACGTACAATCTATCTTTTACTGGTTTACGTTCTGTTTTGTCATCAGCTTTCTTAAAAGGTGAAGGGGTTCTAGATAAACTTTCTTGAGAAGCCTGAAATACCATATCAAATTAAGTATAAATTTTGTGTAATATTATTAAATAACAGCAATACTGTTAAAATATTATGTTGATAAAAATAAATAAATGTATAATACCTTTGATTTTGAGGTGTTTTCTTTTTTTGTGGGAGAAACAATACTAGAATCTTTAACATTGCGTTCTCTGCTACGTGATTTTCCACTTGGTCTCCTCTAAACAATAAATAACTTAATAGATCACAATCATACAAATACTGTTTAACTAGTTTAACATATTAATAATAGAATTAACAACATTAAAGTAAAAATTGATAACTATCAATAATAATAATAATAATTAATACTGTTACATTAAATATGTAATAACACATATTCGAAATATTAGAAATCACGTGTAACATTAACACATATAAATGTTTAAAATAAATTAATAATTACTTTAGATTTTGAACGAGATCTAGTATGTCTGCTGCCTGATCTGGATTTTCTTTCAGGACTTCTAGATTTTCTAAAATAAAAGAAAATACAAAAATATTAAGCCGTTAGTTTAAGTATCTTAATACAAATTACCTTCTTCTAGGTGACGATCTTTCTTCTCTCTCTCTTTGCCTACGTCTGTCACGTTCACGGTCCCTTTCACGAATTGCTCTTTCTCTATCTCTACGTTCTCGCTCACGATCACGCCGATTTCGTTCTCTTTCTCTAGCTCTCTCTCTCTCTCTATCTCTATAATAACGATCACGACTTTTTTCACGATAACGGCCACGATTGAAAGCATGTCTAGATGGACGCCTTGATCGAGAAGATGAACGATCACGACGATCCTTTACAAGGAAATATTAATTTTGATTATTAACTAGTAACGTAGAATTGGGTCACTTCGAACAAAATTTAAATTTTTTGATGCTTATTTTTATGGAAATACATTTAAACAATTGTATACAATACACAATCTCTTTGACAGAGTTTACAGAATGAAACAATACGTATCTGGATGTTCTATCATTGATAACAATTAATACACATGCTATTACATCATCACTATTATTTTGTCCAAAATTACCAGGGACGCGTTGAACTCATTTTTAAGCCCTAACTAAGGGCGTGTCCAAAGTAACCAGATTTAGGAAATGGTGCATTAGGCAACTTAAAAATTTAAAAGTTTGTCTGGTTAGATAAATACTGATTGAATTATATCAATTATATATGAATTGTAAACATGTCTAGATAATGTATTATTTTTTTTGAAAATTTTAAATTAAAAATATCAACTATTTTTTTAGCAAAGAATGTAAAAAAAATGTTCGAAGTGACCAAGTTGTATGGTTTCATTATAAAAACAAATCCTTTAATATTCTTCAATTATTTATTTATAAGTTTTTTTTAATTATTACTCTTCTATCTGTAGATTTATCTTTGTCTGATTCACTACCAGAGGATTCATCTTTATTTGTTCGATATTGCCTTTTTTTTTGGATACTGTTTTCCTTTTTCTGAATCTCAAAATCTTTTTTACGGTCTAGAAAAAAAAACACCAACAATATTATATAAAATTATTAAACCAGTTAAATTAATTTTGAATTGTTAATAAATACCAAGGCTTGAAGATGAACTAGATGATGATGAACTACGGCTTGATGAAGAAGAATGATGCCGTTTTTTATCTCTACGTTTAGCAGAATCTCTAGATAACGATCGTTCTTTAGGCTTAGGTTTATTATTTGTTTCTACAACTTTATTTTTAGCAGGTGAAACTCTAAAAAAAAAAATAATAATAATAATAATAAATAATTTAAAAATAGGTATAGCATATTTATTATTTCTAAATAAATTAGTTATTAAGGCTAAAAGTAATAATATTTTCTAAAATGTATTTCATATATGTTTAAAATAATATTAAAAAATTTAAATGCCATGTTTTTAAAAATTTAAGCTTATGTGTTATTATACAACAAACACATTAATTCAAATGTTATATAATTAACCAATTTATCAACCATATTTAAAAATAAATTATGCAAAAAATTTTTTTTTTAAGTAAGGCTTATAGCTTTATTCACACAGCAGGATTTGAGTAAACTTATTCATTGAGTAGGTATGATAATGGATGTGCTAAACTCAAATATAAAGACCAATTATTGAATATGATGAAAAATGATTCAGAATAAAAATAGCTTTTATTATTTTAAGAAAAATTAAAATTTTAACGTACCCTAATAAAAAATAAAATTGAGATACTACTTATTTTGTTAAGACAGTCAATATGGTCGTATTTTTTCTTCATATATTTAAAAAAATTATGTTTTCAATTTTAACTCCTCATTCAAAAAAAAAAAAACACATACATTATTAAAAAATCAATACTTTTACTTTTCTCAAATTCTAAAAATTAAACTTGAATAGTTATCACACAAATAAATATTATATTAATACTTTCTGATAATACTACTACTTTGGATAATTATTGTCTGAGAAAAGAAATTTGTGACAAGAAAGTAAATATCTGTTATCTTTTATATTTTTAATTGGTTATCATATAAGATAATAATTTTTTAAATGAATTATTAACAATAATTTTTATTTGAACTAGTTAATTTTTTTTATCAGATCTTCTATTGATAAAAAAGCAACAAAAATATAAAAATACATTTTCTTTAAATATCTTGAGAATTTATGATTTAGACATTAACTTAAGAAAATATATAAGAATTAGATTTAATATTATCCTTATTCCTTCTCATTTTATATCTTATAGCCATAACCATCATCTGCGTCATAATATGATTTATATTTTGCTCCATTCATTCCATTAACAAGTCCTCTAATATATTTTAATCTTAAATAATAATTGTATTATATACTTTATTTCTGTTCTTTTTTTCTTTACTTCAATAACTATTAATAATTAAGTATTATTTTGTTAACTATAATTTATGTTACACACTAATTGACACTAGTGTCAATAAAATAATAATATATAAATAAATAATATTTACGATTTTTTTAAGTTAGTTTTTTCTTCAGATATGGAAATATCATTTTTTGGTGAACAACTTCGACTTTTTTCTTTTTTAGTTTTAGTTGGTGAATTATGTCCATTACTCACAAGTTTTCCTTTTGACTTTGAACGAGAACTAATAAACATAACAATATATTAAAAAAAAGTAGATAACATTCTCTTATATATTAGGTAGTAAGTGCACCTTATCTTTGAATAAACTATAATAAATAGTGTTTAATTGAATCATGTTCTGAGCAGAGATATTAGTCTTATTACTTTGTACATTTTATCATAAATGATATTGTTATAGAGTATAGACTATAAATTATTAACAAGACAGTAGATAAAATGATTTTTTTGTTGAAAACAAAGCATTTATTATTATTAATCTTTTAGTCAATATTTATTTATAATGGGACAGCGTGGAAAGGTTTATAATAGAATTAAGCAATAACTTAAAATTAATCAAAATATTAAAAAAATTACTTTGTGCATAATAAAATATTATGTAAGTAAAAGTTTAATCTTGATAAATAATATTTTTGAACGATAAAAAAATAATTAAATTTTTTACTCTTTGTTGAAAATTTGCAACTTTTTTATCTAGTTATAATAATTTATAAAAAATATTGTTTTAAATGTTCAAACATAAATTATTTTATTAACATTTACATACAATTTTTTTTTTAAATATTGACAATATTAAATTTCTATAAATAGTAAAATCTAAAATTTGAAAATTACACTATATAAATGAAATGAAAATAAAATATATTTGTTAAATTACAAGTAACTAGTATCTATACACAGTATTTTGAATTACAATAAAATAAGAAAAACTGTTGTGTAAAAATCCTTGTTTTTCTAAATCATTAACCGAAGTACTTGGAAATAATTATATTTTGGAACTATTGAAGTACCAACTGTATTCACTTTATTATAAAACATGGTATCAAAGTAGGGATAGAAGAATATTTCTAGCATAAAAATTATAACACGTCTATCGTATTTATAAAAAAAATCTCATACTGTAAATACGTATATATTTATTACACCCCTCAGAATCTACAACTTATGTATCCAAGTATATGAAAACATCAATATTCAAAATTAAATTAACTGATAAAAAGTTCATAATAATACTTACTCTCTTCTTGTATGTTTCTCTCGTACTTTATCTGAATCATGATCTTTATACTTATCTCTTTCCTTGTCCTTATCACGTTTATCACGATGGCGATCTCTAGATCGACTTCGACGATCTCGCGTATGTGATCTACTACGACTTTTCCTTCTAAAACAATAAAATAATAGAAAATTAATATTAATAATTTAAAACTTTCAGAATGGCTATGATAAAGATAGGCAGTTCTTGGATATTCCAGAATAATTTAACAGGCTTCACGTGAAGATTAAGAATTTATAAAATTACGATTAGACTAAAATAACAGTTTAAAGTGTTTTGTTACATATAGTATATTACATAATTGATTCAAAGCATTTAGTGTAGAATCACTAAATAAGTAGGGAGGTAGGTAACTGTACTATTATATAGTAGTTATCGAGTACACTTCATCATTGAGTAAGTCACCATAATTGTTAAATTTGAATTCAAAGATAAATCATTCTATGTAAAAAATAATTTTGAGTAGAGACAGTTAGTCAGTCTAGGATTTTGTATTTATTTTTAAATCATATGACATTTAACAAGTAGTACATTTACTATAATCCATGATAATTAATATGATTAAATATTGAAACATTAGAAGTTTAAAACAAATAATTAAGGATGTCAAAAAAGGTAGCCAAAACTCTAAAAAACAATTTATTTTATTGGCAGAACATTCTGTGTATGAGACAATTGTTAAAATAAAAATGAGGTATGATGAAACAGAGATAAAAGTAAATTGGGAGTATCACTGCACCACTAAAATTATAAAAAGTATTGATACAGAAATACAGCAAAGAGTAAATAACAATTTTATCATGAGTATGGTATATAAAGAAAAAAAACAGTGTATGATAAAATGTTTTAAAGCATGATTTTTTATATATTTATATTGCTACTACTATGACAGTAAATTGAACTGATTTTAACCAAAAAAGTGGCATTTATAATAGTAGTTATTATTATTATATACTATATATTATTAAAAACTTTGGAATCAATACAGACTTACTGTATAATGGTGTGAATAGGTTAATTAAGTAAATAGGCAATACATTTTAAGTTAAGTTTAAATATTTTAAAAACATGTACATGAATAATAAAAAAAATAATATAGGTATTTAAGATTTAAATTGTCAAAACCTATGGTTATTTAAATGTTTTTGAATTGCAATAAAAAAATAAATCTGATTTTTATTTATTATATACACACATTTTTTAAAATTTTTTTTTAAGATAGTTTAAAAAGTGCTGGAAATTTTCTATGCTTACCTCCCAAAGTACCCATTACATTTAATATACTATCAGAAATCATCCACTAAAAATTGAAGGTTGAAGTATTCTTTTTTTACTATAAAACATGCATACATGATCACAAAGATCATTGTTGAATCAATAAATTCATAGCTCTGTTCAGAATCTTAAGTTCTTTAATACAAAAAAAAGTAATAACCACAAATTTTAAATAAGAAGATATTTGCTCTACACAAAATATGGTAGTTTAAATTAATGTTTGCAACATTTTAATAAGTAAATCATAAACTGAGTTGATAATGCTCTACGAGATATACTATAAGACTGTCATGACATGTTAAAAATATAAATTATGTTTGAGAAAATAGAAAAAACAATAATTTTACTATATCAAATTTTATGGAAAATATTACCTTTCTCTATCTTTTTTTCTTTCCTTTTCTCTGTCTTCTTTGTCTTTTTCAAACTTTTTAATCATATCTCCCACTCGCTCTTGATCTTCCTGTAATAAATAATTGCAATATCAGTACTTTAAACTTCAATAATACTTTAAAACTTAAAAAAACTCTAAGAGTAAAATTAATTAATAAATAAAAAAATGTAGATATTATGATTGTCTGACACCAATAATCATTTATATTATTATTTATTGAATACTATATGAAAAAGGTTCTCAAACTGTGTTTCATGAGAAGGTTTACTCAAAATCAATTTTATCATATAATATTGTAAATTATTTGTTGATTTAATGAATTTAAATACTTTATACTAAAACTATTAATGAAAAAAAAAAAAAATTGAAAATCGCCGTTTTAATTAATTCATGCAAATAATAAAATATTACAACTGCTGTTACTATAAATTAAATAGAAGATATATGAACATATTTTTTTACAAACAAAATTAACAAAACAATAAACACAATCAATAACTATAATAATATTACCATTTTCTTTTTTAACTCTTCTTTTTTTTGCTCAATAAATTTAGGGGGAATGCCTGATGGAGATTCCTGTGCAGATAAAAGTAACTCCCACAAGTCTGTCATAAACACTCGAGCATTTTTGCCGTTCAAAAAACCAGTAAGATTTATTTGCATTTTTCTCGGATCAGGCCACTAAAAATTGGAAATATTAAAATAACGTAAGTAAAATATAGAGTATATTTTACATACAGTATCTGCTTCAAGCTGATTGTTCACAAATTCTTCTACAACATCATCTTCCATTCCTAGCAATTCTGTTATTCTTTTACCAATCCAAGGTTTGATAGTATCTAGCTTTACTTTATTCATATCAACCTTTAATGAAACAAGTATTTTAATAATTTTAGAAATTTTTAAAAACCAGGATAATTCAATATTTAAATGATATTTATCATAATACCTTAGCATTTAAAGATTCACTAAATTTCATTTGTTTCAAAAGCTTTTTTTCTTTGTCGCTGAATCTAGTATCCTGGTCAGCACTAGTACCCTATAAATTAAATAATAGTATGAGTTTTCATAGTTATTTGATTATATTAGTGCCATTTAATATTTTTTTTCATTGATTGTTAAAATTGTATTATTGATTATTAGTTATATAATTTCATTGCCTTGAACATTAAACAAAATACATTTAAATGACAATGAATAATGAATAGTTAACAATTAGGCAGGTTGTTATTTTTAAAAGTAAGTACCTATTTAAGGCATTATATATGATTCTATAATTATTTCAAATCTTCATTCAAAGAATGCACAAGAACAAATATTGAAGTATTTATTAAAAAAAATGATCATTACACTTAAAAGTTTATGAATTTCATGAAATATATAAGTTTAAATATTTCTTATAAGTCTTATCTTGTTTGATTAGTAAACAATTAAAATTAGATTTCTTCAGAAAAATAAAATACCTTATTTGGAAATAAACTTGAGGAAAAACTGTATACAAACGGCCCAACAGACAAAACATACAGTAAAGTTAATGATGGACATAGGTGAATAAAACTAATGTTATTATACAACAATATCTATTAATATTTATTAATAACACAGTTGAATATATACAAGTAACATTTTATGGGGTACTACCATTTTTTCTGCTCATTCAAACTATAAATACCTAAGATTAATAAAATTAGACTTGAAACAAATTGATTTTCTATAAATTTTCAGAAAAATATCCTGCTTTGGTATTAAAGATTATCTCAATTCAATAATTTATAACAATATAAAAAATAGGAAATTTTTTACTCAGTATCATAGTACAAAAATATTGTTTTGAATTTAACTAGTTACAGTAAAATTTAAAAACTTCTCAAAGAAATGTTTTCTAAAATAAATCTCTCTGTATTATATTAAATGATAATAATTAATAAGTTCTCAAATTCCGAATGGTTTTAACTTCCAAATTTTATTATGAACACATTAATTGCTTATATAAATACATAATATTATTTAAATAATTAAATTAAAAAAAAAAAAAAAATAATGATTTCTTTAAGTTATTTCATCCTACTTATAAGGTATTGGGTTTCAGTTATCCATGTTTCTTTTCATAGTTTAACTAAGTACATAAGTATAAAATATAAAAAGGTGAAGTGAAGTGATACCTTTCTACTAAAAAATATTACTTTATTAGGTTAATTTATTCATTTTATTAGTTAATTAATCACTAGCTTATCAATTACATTTTACAGATACAAGTATGATACATTTAAAATTTTTATTTAGAATGTATGGTACTCAAAAGACGACGATTTTACATCAATAAAAATTATTATTTCATAATATATCAACCTATTTTGTAATATAGCAGTTAAAAATAAAACTAGCTTATTTCAATAACATACAAAGGTAATATCCTACGAGATGTACTTTAAAAAATGCAATATATAGAACAGATAATTATGAAATACAATCATTGAGTTCAGAATAATATGTGTAACACTAAATTAGTAAAAATGATAAATAATTTTAAGGCATAATCGTGTGTTTGAAAATGTGAAGCGTCATAATTGTTATGATAGTCTTCTTAATCATAACAGGAAACATACACATTTTTACAATGTACTCACCGTATACATTTTGATTCCGGCTTTAGGACCAACAGATTAAAAAATATTAAACACTCAGAATGGTTAAACACTAAAAACACTACCTAAGTAGTAAGCGTAGTATTTAAATATTATGAAAATTAAAAACAGATATCCTAAATCCTAATACCTCACATGCCGAAAACAATGGTTAAAAGAATTAGACCCTTCTTGATTGCCGATTGGTTGTGATTCAAACAGTATTGTTACATGCACAAACTACTACAATAATTTGTAAATGAAGTTCGTGGTTCCACGCCATCTGTACAAGTATGTAATTGTACAATATTATTATATGACATTTTTATTGTGGCGTCATGGAAAAAGAAAATTAATTTTTTTCTATACAAAAACTAACCTATAATTTAAAAATCACGTACTGAGTACTGACGTACTAGTGTACTGTACTACCCAAACTAGCCTTTTAAGGGTTTACACTTTTACTTCATGTTCTGTATGGTCATACACTCATACATTAAATATATAATTCCAAATTATATTATAATTATACATTGATATCCAAGAGTAAAGACTAAGTAACAAATTTTGACATGATTAAGTCGATAGAATTTAAGACTTAAAATTTAAAAATGATATTTTATCGCAAAAGTTCTTGACTTAAAGAGTGGAAATTTAGCTGTTAAGATTGTGATCCTTAAAGCTCTAAGCAGCGCGTAACGATTTTTAGGTTTTTACTAATTTTATTGGTAACAAATTTATGGGTGTGCAGCGTCCTCTAAATTGATTATTCCTATAATCATAATTCATAAATCATTTTATATTTTATCTCAATTTGTCTATTTCGAATAAGTTTTGAATATTAATATACTTTTTCCAATTTTAAATTTAAAAATATTTATAGCAACTGAAACAATAGCCACCTAGTACTTACCATTTATTTATACATTAAAAATTAAATAAATACAAATATAATACAATTATTATAATACCAATAAATTATCAAAATCAAACCCGCCATACAAACATGGAAAATATAAATTTAACAATATAACATGGTCTATGATACATGATACACCACTGTATTAGATATTTAGATAATTAAACGCCACCATTGCTAACAAAAAAAGGGGCTATAAGTCATACTGGATTTAGGAATTTTCTGTATCGTTATTTTGTTTGTAGTTTGTGATAATTATTCAAGTATTCAACTGATAACTGATAAGCTCTCGTGGTCTTATTTTGTTGTTTCGCGATCGGCATTTGGCATTTCATTACATGCCGTATCAGGTTCTAAGTGTCTTAATTCATAAATTTAAATTATATTAATAAAAAATATATTATATTATTGTTTCAAGTCATCTATCTTATATATAAATATTACTAAATAGCCACTGTAAAAAACATTCACGAAGATGCCGCGAATCATGATCAAAGGTGGCGTTTGGAGAAACACCGAGGTGAGATTTAAACGTTAAAAACAAAAAACTCCAACAGAGTACATCTTAATTTGTGATTTAAATGATTTAATTTATTCTTATAGATTTAGAGTTGGTATAATAGTATATTATAATATTTCCAATGTGTACATAAATTTATATTATAGTTAACATGGAATGATATTTAATTACTATATTTTATCTTCATGTTGAAAAAGTATAACATAAAGATTAATTTTCTGATTACTAAATTAAAATATAGCTATACCTTGCTGTACCGCATAAAATTCAAATTATTAAAAAAAAAAAAAAATATTTTAGATTATGATTTGTCATTCCTTATGCTGTAAATAAAGAAGTATATGCTTAACAGAAGTAGTCATAAGGCTTAAACATAATTCAATTTAAAATGCAATTTTTTTTTTAGAAAATAAGAAGAAAGCTTTTATATGACAGTAGGTAGTCAATGGTATTTGGTTCTGTTGTGTTTAGGCAACACAAGTTGTCAAAGGTTAAATCTTAAACAATCATTGATCAGTTTAATAAATCTTTATTTTAACTAAAAATTATAACAATTTCTCATAATTTCTTAATTTTTATTGAGTTTAGCACATATACCTACAAGTTTAGAGCAACTATTTATTTATATTTTAATGGCAAAATCATAATTTAATCAAATTATTATTACTGATAGAATAATTTTATTAAACATGGTCAATGCCAAACTATATAGTTTTAATGTAGAAAAAATACTGGAGATACACTCTAATCACGTTGAATCAGAACTCGTACGATATAAATATCGAGTTAATAGATTTTAATGCTAAGGATAATGGGAATAAGTTTTCATTATTTTATGTTATTTATTTTTACAGGATGAGATTCTTAAAGCAGCTGTTATGAAATATGGCAAAAATCAATGGTCACGTATTGCGTCATTATTACATCGTAAATCAGCTAAACAATGTAAAGCACGTTGGTTTGAATGGCTTGATCCAAGTATAAAAAAAACTGAATGGAGCCGAGAGGAAGATGAAAAACTTTTGCATCTTGCTAAACTCATGCCTACACAATGGCGTACTATTGCTCCAATTGTTGGTCGTACTGCTTCACAATGTTTGGAAAGATATGAATATTTATTGTTAGTATATATTCTTAGATAATATTTAAACTTAATGTAGATTTTTTAGTTTAATGTATTACAAAATGTACTTGCTATTATCAAAGGATATATATATGTTATGAGCAATGTAGATACTCGGGGAATTGTATAGAATAACATGCAATTTTGGGCAATTTGAAAATGCCCAGGCATTATATAGAATGGTCAATTTATCAAGGGCTATATGAACTTGGAAAAATATTGCCATAATATTTTGTGTTAATTTAAATAATTAATATGGAACTAAATCACCATTATAACTGTCTGACCAATTGAATACCTTCTTTATCAAGGTAATAAAGATACAAATTAATTCGATAACAATTCTCATATTTTTGATTCACTATCAACTATTAAGGTAATCAAGATAGTAAATTCACTAAATTATTTTCAAACTTTAAGTTAGATTTTAGATACTTACTTAAACAATTGGAAAGTTATGTTGATGTTATATCAATCACTGAGTGTAGTGTGTTTACTAATACGATCAGTGTTTTTGTTTAATTTGTTTCACTGTTTAATTTAAATTTTATTTGTTGGATATGGACAGTTTTAATTAAAATTTTATAAATTATTAACGAAAAAAGGTTCAAATTATACACGCTTAAGTAAATCAAAATATGACAATTTGATTGTACATTTAAAGTGATTAAAAAAACTAAACTAAAAAATTTTAACATAATGATTTTAGACTCTTAAAAAAATAGGATGTGATTCAAATTTCTGAAAAAGAAAAATTAATTGTCCCTGTAACTGAAGATAATACAATAAAATATTATGTGCATAATCAACAATTGTTTAATATTTTATTAATAAGGTACATTTATCAATTGGATGTGGACGATGTGGTAGGAGTAGAATGGAGTATAAAATTAATATAAAATTCAAAAATGTAACTAGAGAATCGATTATGCTATACTTAAATAACTGTCAATCGTCACAACTATGTACATCTAAATACCATGGTAGTAATCCATGTTCTAATAAATAATAATAAAATATAAAATCTTTCTTTTTTAAAAAAAAATGTTTAATTAATAATTATATTTTAAATTTATATAATAAATTGGTTTTTCTAGTTTATCTTTAAATAAAACACAATATTGCATATTTCATATTGCTTGCTAAATTCAACTCATTGTATAGAATTTCCAGGCTAAGTGTGGTAATTTTTACATTGACTGTCTAGACTGGGCATTCTATACATTACCCGGGAATTTTATGAAATACCTGATTTTCTACATTGCCCATAATATATATTTACATAAAAATCTTATTTGTTAGATATTATTTATATGTAACACTTTCAGAGATCAAGCCCAAAGGAAAGAAGATGGTGAAGAAGTGGGAGATGATCCAAGAAAATTAAAACCTGGTGAAATTGATCCAAATCCAGAGACAAAACCAGCACGTCCTGATCCTAAAGATATGGATGAAGATGGTGATTACTTGTTTAAAATATTATTAAGAACATATTTATTAATTTATTTTAAGGATAATATTATATTTAATAAAAATGTCAAAACCGGTTGGGTATATTTTGTTGAATTGTTCTTTACTAACTTGCTTGTGTTAAGTTTTAAATACTTATCATTTATCAATAATATTACTAATATATTCTACTAGCTGAATTACCCGGCTTTGCCCATGGGTATTTTTGTTCATATACTTCATATTATTTAATAGGGATATTGGTGTACACGCGATGTGTGATATTATTTTTATCGATTAATTTCTCAGAACAATTTATATCTACCGGTAGCTGGAAACTGCGGGATGTCGTACAGCACAATACATATTGGTAGTGAATAAATTATAATTGTTAATTACTCCTTGTAAAACGTAACATTTTTGAAAATCTTTTCTTATTGCACGGTGAAAGTATGAGAAGAACCTCTATTCCAAATTTCAAGTTTGTACATTGCATAGTTTTTTAGTTACAGCGATCAGTGACTAAGTCGTATTTGGATTTTATATGTACAGGTTATTTAATTAAAAATATTTGGCTTCTTTATCTATATTTGAATAATAATGAAAAAAAATATAGCAAAACCTCAAAAATATGATGATATTTTATATACAAAGTGTATGTAAAACATAAGTATTTACAATAAAATTTAATATTTATTTTTCACAAACCTAATTATTAAGATGTAAGTATTTTTTTAAAATTTCATTTGTATTATTCATAAAATATAAATTTATTGAAATAAACTTTGATAAATATATATTTTATTTAAAAAGCATTTTAATGCTATTATTTGTTTTAGGAACTCGTATAGTTAAAATATTTATAATTGATAATCTTATTAATAAAAAATTTAAAAAGTACCATAATAAAATTAATATTATCAAAATAAAATCTATAGAAATTATTTGTAGTTGTTAATTATATAAAAGTTATTTATTGTTTATTACTATAAAGTATAATATTTTTAAATGTTTTCTAGAGTTGGAAATGTTATCTGAAGCAAGAGCTCGTTTAGCTAATACACAAGGTAAAAAGGCAAAACGTAAAGCTCGTGAAAAACAGTTAGAAGAAGCCAGAAGACTTGCTGCATTACAGGTAAATTACAAAATAGTTTATAAAATTATTATGTAAACAAAAATAATGTTTTAATTTAATAGAAACGGAGAGAATTGCGTGCTGCTGGTATTGGTGTTGGAAGAGGCAATAAACGAAAGCGTGGTATAGACTATAATGCTGAAATACCATTTGAAAAAAAACCAGCTCTAGGATTTTATGATACTGCTAATGAGGAGGTTGATCCACTTGCACCAGATTTTAGAAAGTTGAGACAGCAAAATTTAGATGGAGAACTGCGAGTTGAAATTGAAGAGGTAAATATTTTATTACATTTTTAAGAATTATTTTTGAATAGTGTTTGAATTTTAGAGAGAAAGAAAAAAAGATAAAGCTAAGCTTAAGCAACGTAAGGAAAATGAAGTTCCATTAGCTATGTTAAATAATCAAGAACCTATTAGAAAAATGAGTAAACTTGTTCTACCAGAACCTCAGATATCTGATCAAGTAAATAATAATCTGTAATTTTATATTTTATTTTCTAAATTTTAATATTTTATTAAATCATTATTATTTTGAAGGAATTACAACAAGTTGTAAAATTGGGACGAGCCAGTGAAATGGCACGAGAAATAGCTATGGAAAATGGTCCTCAACAAGCTTCAGATGCATTGTTATCAGATTATACACCTTCAATTAATAATATTCCTGGCCGCACTCCAAGAACTCCGTCTGTTTCAACAGACAAAGTTTTACAAGTAATTTGAAATTAACTATAAAATTAGACTATTTGAATATAATTACATATTTTCTTGTCTTACCATGATAATTATTTTAACTTAAGAGAAAGAGGACATTATATTTGCATGTATTGTCTTTTTCTTATCAACACTACGTCATATCAAATATTACATTTTGAATAATTCAATTTACTCTGTTATTAACATTAAACTGAATTGACCTATTTTGAAACTAGAAAATTAGAATATTTTTTAGAGTCCCATAGAAGCTTATATTTATATAACAATTGAAGCAAATTATGAGTGTCTTATAATTCATAAAAAATGTAGTTATAAAATTTAAAAAAAAAAACCCACAAAGTGCCTTAAATAATATTCTTACCTTAAAATTTAATAACTCGCCAATTTAATCTAATATTAAAAGTAACAGAATTAAATGGATTATTGCAAATATAAAATTTGTTATGTTGTGCGTTTGTAAGATGGAAACAACACAAAATAATGATTACTTAAATTGAATGATTTAGAGCTTAACCTTGCTAAAATTTATTCAATGGTTTTTCTTTTATACATTGGATAGATCTTAAAGCTTATTATTTCATTTACTTTTTGTAGGATGCACAAAATATTATGGCTCTTACACATGTAGATACTCCTCTAAAAGGAGGTCTTAATACAGAATTGCAAAATGTTGATTTCAATGGTGTCACCCCACAACGACAATTGATTACAACACCGAATACAATTTTAGGTACTCCTCTTTCACAAATTGCTAATGATGGTTTCCAAACTCCACAAAGTGATAGATCACTAGTAAAAGCTGGAATGTTAACACCCACTCCTTTAAGAGATCAATTAAGTATCAATCGTTCAGATTCTATGGAAGTAGATATCATAAATACACCCCAAGCCATGAAAAACTATCAACATCAAGTAAAAGAACAGTTGAAAGCAGGGTTAAGTACATTACCACAACCAAAAAATGATTTTGAAATTGTTGTGCCAGAAGACCATCCTGAAGACGAAGAAACTGAAGTTCAAAAAGATTTTGTAGAAGATCAGTCTGATGTAGAAATGCGTAGTGCTGAAGATCTTCTAGCTCGTCGTAAGTATTAAAATAAGATATCTATTATTATATTGATCATTGGTATATAATATATACTAATATAGTTAGATCTAAAAATTTTAATACCTTGGTATAACAATAAAATGTAATAATTTGCATTGCAGTAACTGAGTTTAACTTAAATATTTTATTATCAGTTATTCTTAAAATAAGAGTTTACTTTGTACATGATTACATTTTGTATTTTCATTATTACTTAGAAAATATGCTAACAATAAATACATGTGTTTAATACATATTGTATCATAATATAGTTTTAACTAATTCTAAAAATGTTTTCATACAATTAAGTTGATATTCATTTAAAACTCATTTTTGCAATTCACTTATAAGTCATATTGTTTTCAATAATGGAAATTACAAAATTTTCTTGAATTTAGTTAGTTACATAGCCAATTTGTTGGTAATATACAATTTGAAAAAGAAAAATATATTTATGTATAATAGGTGGAGCCAGTTCTCATGTACAAGGGATACAAATATTCCTGGAAATTTCAATTCCCTTTATCATAATAAAAATAATTTTTTTTTTTGAAAATCAAATAAGTTTATTTTTATATCTACTTTAAGCAGAGCTTGATTATTATTATAATATGTAATACATACTGTGCTATATTATATATTGTATTTTGTAATATAAGTCACAAAATAGAATTATTAAAATTAAAAAAAATATTGGGTTATTTATGCCCTGTATCATGTTTATTATGTATTATGTTTCACTCCATTTAAAATCAAAAAATGTCATATGTAAAGAACTTTATTTTTATTTATGGGGTGCCACCCATATCCTGCACACTCTCTGGTTTCGCTTATACAATGTATACTCTTAAAATATGACTCCTCTCTTAATTTTCTATTTTAAATTTGATTATGTAATACTATCATTAAAAAATTGTTAATAATTTATAACTTGTATATTTCCAGGGCAATTAGAAATGAAGTTACGATCTCAAGTAATTCAACGATGTTTACCTCGTCCACCTGATACTAATATTGTTTTGAGACCTTTAAATTCAGAACCACCTCTTACAGATCTTCAAAGGGTAATAATACATTTTAAACTATATTAAACAAATATTTTAAAAGTAATAGTAAATTATGTTTTATAATAAATAATTTTTTTATGTAGGCTGAAGAATTGATTAAACAAGAAATGATAACAATGCTTCATTATGATGCTGTCTGTAACCCTCTACCACCAGAAGTTGCTACACTTACTCAAAGTGGTCCCAAAAAACAGCCAATCTTAACTGAAACTCAGCATTTGGCTTATTTGCAGGCACATCCATACCAACAATTTACTGAAGAAGAAATGGAAAATGTAATTAAAAAATATATACATTATTTACTGATTATGAAAACCAAAAAACATAATATGTAATTTTGTAAACAGAATTTTATTTATTTATTGCTTAAAATATTTTTTCAGGCGAAACAAGTTTTGATGAAAGAAATGGAAATTGTTAAGCAAGGTATGAATCATGGTGAATTGTCATTAGATTCATTTACTCAAGTATGGGGTGAGTGTTTGGGACAAGTATTATTTCTACCAAATCAAAATCGTTATACAAGAGCAAATTTAGCTAGTAAAAAAGATAGAATTGAATCGTTGGAAAAGAAACTGGAACAGAATAGAGGTCATATGACTAAAGAAGCTAAAAAAGCTGGAAAAATGGAAAAAAAAATTAAAATTATTCTCGGGGGATATCAAGTATGTAGTATGATAATGATATTAACAATAATTATTCTAGAACAATGATCTATGACAATTTTATTTGTTTAGACTCGATCCCAAGGTTTGATCAAACAATTTATAACTAGTATTGATGAAATTGAACAAGGACATTTAGAATTATCAACTTTTCAGTTTTTGCAACGACAAGAAGAATCTGCTATACCTAAACGACTACAGGTGATTTTGAATATAATTTAAATATACCATTTTTTATTTGCTTATATTTTTGTGGTTTATTATTAACTATTTAGTATAAAATATAGCCAAATAAGTTAAACAACAATTCTATAATCATTATTAAATTAATTGATTTTTTTCTATTTTAGTCATTAACTGATGATGTAGACCGTCAAAAGGAACGAGAAAAAATTCTACAACAAAAGTTCTCGGATCTAGAAACGCGATGGAAAGAATTACAAATTGGAAGTGATTGATTATGAAACTATTAATGATGTAATAAGCTCTCATGTTTGTATTTTTTTTTTAAATTTATACTAAACCTCTATTATCTTTCCAGAAAATAGAATTTAAATCATACTATCATGTAAAATTAAAAAATTAATTTAACTTTTGTCATACTACGTGTATATTTCTTAAAGAATTTTTGTTTATAATCATAATTTTAATTAAATTATATAATTTAATTAAAAGTATAGTTTCAAGATTTTCTTCTCTCTATTGTTTTATATTATGCTTTATTCGAAATAATAAATTAAATGATATTCCTGATAATATATACCTCGACAAATACCTACCCATTGTAGATTCATTTCCAGTTGGAAGCTTATTCTTTGCTTATTTAAATTATATCTTGACTTCTCCCGAGAATTTCTCTTTTTTTTTTAATTATGATTTTCTGAGTAATTGCAACTATATTCTAACTGATTTTGTGTAATTGAAAAATAAGATCCATTGGACTAGATTGCCTGCTATGCACTTAATTATACAATATTAAATGTATCTTCCGTGTTTCTCTACGGAAGGTGTTTTCTATCAATATGGAAACTTGGTTTAATTACCCCTATCTTAAAAATTGTGAAAAATTTTAATGTTAGAAACTAGACATAATTACCTATTTCTATATTAAGTCATGCTGCAAAACCATTTGAATAACTCGTTTATTTAACATCCAACCATCACTTAACACTATTCTAATCGATGAACTATGTAGTATTTAACCTAGTTGCCCAATACCTATGAACTTAATCATTCTCAGTAATTTTGTCTCAGATGCGTTTGCAAATAAATTTCATAACTTATGAAACGAGTTAACCGTAACATTATATCTGAGATTCTTTGCAAGTCTAAGAGGTCATATCTATCACATCTTAAGTCCTGTAAGGTAGTCATCTTTGATTTTTCCCCACCTGTTATTTTTGCATTAATCATCAATAAAATTTGTCAAATTAAATAAACAGGTGATTGTCTTATTCATTAAAGTATGATTTATAATCTAATTTGATGGTTTAAACTTAGATGTTGACAAATGTCAATCAATGTTTTTCTCATCACTCATATAATACAACAAGTGCTACATATTACTACATTATAGTACTTTCTCCTATAATGATCTTGAATTAACATTGGTTATAATGTTTAAAATAAAAAGATCAAAAGATCTTAACTAACCACTAATCTAAATCACAATTTCTCATATCCAGTTCATTAATTACATAGTCTACAAGAATTCATAAAATATGTTTCATCCTAATTTAATTTGAACTTCTTACTTAAGATTTTTTAGTTTTATTGAGTTTGTGTTCTATTAAAGTATAACTATATTTTTTGAAACTCCATGTTACTCCTCAATATTTAAGTGAGTACAAATGCACTATCTTTCCTTTACAAATTACCTACGTTAAAATCCTAGTAGATAAAAGAATATATGCTAGTTTAAACTTATTCCAAAATGTTATTTATGGTATATTGATACACCAATTTTACTTTGTTATATTAAACTACTATAATATAGTATGGTAAATAAATATAGTTGTCCTGACACAGTGTTGCCCATGTATTAGTTTATTTTTGGTATTTTCGTAGACTGTATGTTAGAATATAATTTAATATTATGTGGAATTCACAATTTAATTGTGTGTTAATTATTATAGCACTATTAGATTAGAACCGATGAACGCAGGACGTTTTTACTATATTACATTATCTATGGACCTTGACCTCTAACGCCGGTACCTTTTGTATTGCAATCGTAGGCTGTCAATTACCTGTGACTAGTTTTATACAACGATTAACAATCAGAAAAAAATACATATATAGCTATATAAAATCTATACAAACTTTTAAAACCCTCTTTTTATTCCCTTAGAGGTCGAATTTTGAAAAATCCTTTCTCAGTGTGTCCCTACATTGCTTAATGAACCTTTATACAAAATTTCAAGTCTCTAGACCTAGCGATTTGGTCTAGGCGCTGATGAATAAATAAGGGCAGTTTCCTATATGTATATAGATTTCTAAATTCCTTAATACTCGCACTGTTTTTGATCTTTCACATGTCTCTAACTATGCTTACAATCCAATCTTGGAAAAGATTAATCAACCTACCACATTTTCAATTCTAAAATAAATAGTTAATAATAATAATAAAAAAAAAAAAAAAACTATAGATAATAAAGAAACATTTATTAAATATTCAACTATGAATTTACCATTCTTCAACTTCATCAATTGAATTTGATTTCTGTAAACACAAAAATAGACACATTTTAAAATTTATTTATATACATAAATACAAATACAGTAATTTTTTTAAGCAATATTTAAATGTAAGTATGCAAATATATTATTATACTTAAATTTTTCTATACTCAGTAGATATTAAAATTAAATTATTTTTTTTTTTAGTGGCATAAAAATTTAGAATGCCATTTTGAATCTATTATGAATCTCATCATAATTATATATTTTATTGGTATTAAGCTTATTTTAATTAATATATTCAATTTATAGATTGAAAAGTTAAATTAAAATAATCTTATAGAAATCCATGACCCCCCCCAACTGTAAACTACATACTGCCCTGTTTAATTGTGCCTCAAAATATAGAAAATTCAATATTTTTTTTGACACAAAAAAATCATAAGTACTTACAATGTATCAAAAGCTTATAATTTTATAAATACATTGAATTTTACTAGTGCATGTAATTTCACTTAAATGCAACAAAACATAAAAAAAAAATTGTAAAAATTGATGAAAACAAAAATACCATCTATCAATGAATAAATAAAAAATGTTATCGCAATAATTTAATCTATAGTTATTGGAATATAAATATTATACCCAATATAAATGAATGATACGCAATGTTATGCTTAAATAATATTCATACCCATTGTGTCCTAGATTTCATAATATATAGATAATAATAGCAAATATTAATTACAATTCTTATATCCGAGCCTCCAAAATGATCTAAAACATCATCATCATCATCATTATATTTAGCTTCTCGCCCTAGTTTAACTAACCAATTAGGTATTTCTTGATTTGCCTAAATCAAAACATTTAATAAATTATAAATATGCCTTGAATTAAAAAAGATAAGTATACATATATTTAATATTACCGATGCTAGAGTTTTTATAATTGGTTCTATCAAAAGGTGGTCTTCATCAGGATCAAAAAAAGAAGTAGCAATTCCTTGATTTCCTAGTCTACCTGTACGTCCAATTCTTTGAACATACTCTTCAATTGTTTGAGGCATTTCATAATTAATGACATGGTTCACACATTCAATATCTAAAAATTCAAAAATTAAAATATATCAAAAAATTTTAAAATAAGTAATACAAATGTTAAATGTATCGTTAGCATGCAACTATTGATAGATCAATAATAAAATAACTATTATAGTTTCTATTTTGTACAAATAATATATTAGAAAGGTGTTACCCATTCAAAATATAAATAAGTATATAATTAATACAATTATTTAACTAAAAAGCAATACAAATTACATTGGCGATTTACTAATCATATATGATTGGGGTAAGCCTAAATATACCACCCACCCACCAATACATAAATTTGATATTTTACTGAACAAAAAATAAAAAACATAAATTATTTATTAAGCAATAAAAATATTATGTTTAATAAATATAAATCTATTAATATAATAAAGCAGTACATTGTAAATTTGAATTCATGCAAATTTGTCAATTATCTTTTTAAAGTTCAAGTTAATACCTGTTGAGCAAGATAAATCCAAATGTCTTTGCCAATTTTTTGAATTTATATAATTTCCACTATTATACACACAACTTAATATATACTGGCGTTCAGGTTGATTTATAATAAAACTATCAAATGATAAATCTAATGATAGTAACAGTATTGAGACATCTCATTACGTCTTGTTGGTTCTTATAAAATATTAAAATATTTCAAAAAAAATAATGAGTTATAGCTATTTTAATATTATTAACAATGACCACCCTAAATATAGACTGGGGCAAAGCCTCAATCTTTTGCATATTCAAGTTGCCTCTGTTAACAGGTTCAGTTTTCGTGTAATTGGATTTAAATTGAGAAGTATGAAAAGACACTAGTGTACATATAGGTAGAAAATTGTGGAACTTTTAAGTTAATAAGAGATAAGATAACAGGAGAGTCAATGATATTTGATAGAAGACCATTCAGAAATGTCATGCCTAACACCTGTCTATGGTCTGCTAGAGAATCGAGGCCAAGAATCTTTGAGGTAGGATAGTAATTCATGAGGACATAGAATAAAACTAGCATAATATATAAAGAATTTAAGTTGGACTCTTTTAAGTTGAATAGAACTATTAACAGTATGTGAATCCCAAATTAGTGTGCTGTATTCTAAAATGGGTCTTATACTCTTATTAAAGCACAATACAGCGTCTTAATCATGATATTTAGGGAACATTCTTTAGTTAATTGAATAATAAATCCGTAACTTTTTAATGCCTTACAGCAGATCATACTAATATGAGAGTTTGGTTCCAAAAGTCAGAAAGTTTATGTTTTAATGTATTTTTGGTCTTATTTACATAATCACGATATGTTTCTTTTTACTCGTATTTGAATCTGGTTTAAAATAGGGAAAATTCTTGATAAGTAATCTTATTTAGATTCGATTTAATTTTTTTGTGGGATTATTTTTTAAGTATATTCTTTACTTGTTTTATTCATTTATCTATTTACTTATTTTATATGTTAACTATTAATAATATATTATAACTATATTGCATTCAATAAAGATCCGACAAAAATAATAAATAACAATTACTTGTTATAAGATAAATGAGTCATTTTATACATATAAATATTTTAGACTTCAACTCATTGTACTAAAAATACAGAGAACACAGAGTAAGATTTTTTTCCTTAATAGTTATTTAAATCATGATTTGAATAGAGACAGTAAACAATTGGAAAAGTCTCCTTAGTTAGAAGATTACCATAATGATTTAATTATGAGAGTTAACTAAAAATACATAGAATTGTCTACTAAATTTAATTTAACCAATAAAAGTTGAATATATTTACCTAAACCTCTTGAAGCTACAGTTGTTGCTACAAGTACATTCATCTTTTTGATACGAAAATCATTTAACGCTATTTCTCTTTGATCTTGTAAACGATCACCATGTATACTTGTTGATGGAATATGCTTTTCGCTTAGATATGTGGCAAGGAAGTCTGCTGTCCATTTATATTTTACAAATACTATAGTTCCTACTGAATCTAGAAAAGAATCAATGTTTTTTAAATTATACTTATAATCTATTCATGTTAGAAGGAACTTGGTGACCAACTTATACCAGAGGTATGACTTAACTACACAGCAGGCATACAAATAGATGATTCAGTGTGGATTGCAGACATACAAATGCCAGACAAAATTAAATTGCTGCCACAAACTAAGATATATTTAGATTATATTTTAATCTGTGGTTGTTACTGATGTTCCTTCTTAACATAAAATATAGATATTTTTTTCAATTATTTAAAATGTAAACCTTTTTTCAAAATATTGGATAAAATTTTACGTTTATTGAATCTATTAACCATGTAAAAAGTTTGTTTTATATCCTTTGAAGCGCTACTAATAATACCAACTGCTAAAAATAAATAATTTGTATTTAAATAGAATTTCGCTAAATGCTGAGTTTCATCTGGTAAAGTTGCTGACAACATAATTGTCTGTCTTTTTGTCTGTAAAATATAAAAACTTGATATTCAATACTATACAAGTATTTACTCTACTGTTTATCAATAAAAACTTACAACCGGCAACATTGAAAAATGATCTAAAATTTTATCAACATCAGATTTTGAATCTATGTCTAACATCTTATCAACTTCATCCAAAACAAAAAATCTCACAGAAGAAAATGTTATGAAACCATGATGAACAAATTCATTTAATCTACCTGGTGTGGCTATAAGTATGTGACAACCTTTCTAATATCAAAAATATTAATTATATTTTTACTATAAAATATGCATATTTTATCCAATATATATTTTCGTATATTATAGATAGCCATTAATATTATACTATTATATACATATGTAACAAAGCTTACAAAACCATAAGAAATACAATATTATAACATAGATATAATATGTTTAAGCATTGTAGAATTGAAGTAACAAACATAGATAGGATTTAGAACAACGGTTATTAACTTTTTGTGGACTCCTGATCAAGGACTTTTAAAAATTACAGATCTCCTTACTAATTTTTTTTTTTTAGATACCTTTCTTTTACGATATGTCACATATAGACGTTATGTGTAAAGACTGACACAAACCACAGGTTAAGAACCACAATCTAGGAAGAAAATTGAACTAAGACAACATAACAATTTGTTATTTAACATCGCTGCTACCAGTATGAGAGGAGAATTTGACAGGAATATGAGTGACAGTTTTATGTGAAGAAATGAACAACAATGATATGGGCGTCAGTGGAATACTATTTGTTTTAATGTAATTAAAGTGTTTCTGGTCATAAATAATGCTAAATTTTCTAACAATTATTTAAAATTCTGCTTTTATGAATTTAGACAACTGAAATATTATATCATTATGGTCAAAAAGTTTGAAAGAATAAATGGTAATAAATATAGTAAATAGATGTCATAATACTTTAACTTAAAAAGTTAAACTAATATAATTTTGAATTATAATCATTAATTTAGAACAGTGGTCTTCAAACTATGGGTCGCATAAGCTTAAAGATTGAATCACGTTAAGTCCATTGTTTAAAATTTAAAAAATTCATATTTATATATATATTATGTATGTTAGGCATGATACAAAAAAATGAAATTAAGCAATAGACATTAAGAAATTTGAAATTTTTTTGGCTAATAAAGCTGACATGGGTTACAAAAAATGTATGGTAAGAAAATTGGGTTGAATCAAAAAGTTTAAAGACCACTGATTTAGAATATACAAGAATCATACATTTTAGTTTTAAATGTATGTCACCCAATATAAATAATACAACAATATATATTTACATAATAATAAGGTATTCTAATTATTATTTAAAAACATTTTACTTACAAGAACTTGATTTTTTTGATAGCTAACTAAAGTACCACCATAACAGACAAACGATGAAATTCCAGTACCTCTTGATAATTTTAATACAACTATTTGAATTTGAACAGCCAATTCTCTTGTAGGTGCCATTATAACAACTTGAGGTTCACTATGATTACTATCGTTTACTAGTTTTTGTGGATCCATGAGCAATTTTTGTATTATTGGTAAAACAAAAGCAACCTAAAACAAGTATATGTGTAATAATAAATAGGCAATATTTTTTGTTTTATTTAGGTACATATTAGTTAACAGTTATTTAGCTTAACTAAGAATAATTACTTATATTTTATAATTTATAATTTTTTTTGTGAAGGGAAATCACGTGTAATAGTAAGAAATAATTTGATTGGTAAATAAATTACTAAAGAATAAATTATTATAATATAATATTATCTGAAAAGGATGTATTAAAATATAAATTACCTATACATTATAATTTCAAAAAAATATTCAGGTAAACGATACATTTCCTGGATAGTGGATAACCAAATCTGTAGCTTTTTTGAATTAATTATACAATATAATTATTTTATAATTAGTAAAACATTTAATAAATTATAGGTAAATATTTTTACAATAACAATTTCAATATTTCAAACCACTCTATTTGATAACCTAATTTAAAATACTCTAATAAAATTATTTTATCACATATAATTATGTAACAAATACCAGCAAAATGACTTGATTTAGACTATACAAATAAGTTTTTATGTTATTTAGCGTGTTATGATTTAAAAAACATAGCAGACAATCACTATTCTTTCACCACTATAAAAAAATAATTTATAAAGATACTACCACAGTAAATATAACTTGAATACTAATGTTTACATTATTTAATTACCGTTTTTCCTGAACCAGTTTGCGCAGTGGCCATCAAATCTTTACCAGATAAAATAATTGGAATAGAATATTTTTGAATAGGAGTTGGTTTTACAAATTTACACTTTTTAATATTCTCCATTAATTTTTCTGGTACACAGCTTAATGTTTCAAAACTTTCAATAGCTTTAGGTATATTTTTACCATTCACCTTCACTTCAATATCATTAAATTTTTCAAAATTTATACCAGAACTGATTCCTTCATTATAAATAGATTCATCGTTTTCATCAAGTTCAGGTGGAATATAAGTTGATCTTACAGGTGTTTCATAATTATAATCATAGTCTTGAAAACAAGATTTGTTAATAAGGTTTTGATTATATGCTTCAGTATTTTTGATATAGCTCTTTATATTTTCCATTGCCAATACTGATACAGATTTTTCTGGACTCAGTTTTTGTTTCATCATTTTTAATAAATAACCTCGTCCTCGACCTCGAATTTTTGAAGCTTCTTCACTTTTAACGATTTCATTTGCTATTGGTCCATTGAGAAAATCCTAAATTAATAATAATATTTTATTAGTAAAATTAAAACTAATTATTGAAATATTTCTTATCATACAAACCATATTCAACAATTTCAAACAAAAACCAAACTTCTAAAAGTACTAAACGTCTAAACTATTAAACTACTGAATGTTGAAACCGTGAAATTAACTGTGAAACATAGGTTATTGACCAACAAACAGCAGTCAGACAAGGTTCAGCATGGATAAAATTCTAAATCAAAATGATTAACATTTAAAATATTAAAATTTAAATTAAGATAAACGTTAACTTTATCATATACAGACGCGTCTAAAACATAAAACACTATTGAAGCGATACTCTTGGGCGGCCAATGTTAATGGTGATGATATGAGGCATGAGCATTTCGCTCACATATTTAATATTTTTAGAACCACTGGTTTATATTTAATTCAATTTTGACAATATTATATAAATGCTTCATTGAGTTATTCACGAAAATAAATACGGAAAAACATTAAATGTTATAAATAAACTAACAAAGTTATTGAAGTCCAATATTGTCGTATAAGTAATAATAACGTATATGTTAGCGACTAGCGTTTTGCTCGCATGTCACTGATCGCCTTACCATATTATCTTGTTATTTTATTATTATATTATTAAATTATTTATTATTTTATTTTCATTATATTGTTTTATTATTATGCTTTAGCAGTTCAATATTTATATTTATCAGTACCACGGTATATAAATTTGTAGTCTCACACCTATATTTTAATAGGTGAGTACTTCGCTCAAACATCACTAACGGTGTTATAAAAATAACGTCACTAATAACGGGTTAAAAATTAAAATTCTTAACAGTCTTAAAATGATTCGTAATTTTTGTCTTACCGCCAAGCAGCTTACGAGTTACAACATCATTCTTGCTTTCCAAAATAAAGAAAATAAAAGTGGAGGGGTGAGTGTCGCTTCAACGGTCTTAGAAGATATTTTTTCCCAAAATATTACAATTTTTAAACATTGACTTATAATTATACTTTTCCGTAAAAAGGAATTTAACCTGCCTTCTTTTTCTACAAAAATAATTTCAAATATACCAAAGTAGGTACTTCTTTTCATGAAAAAAATATTTGTGCCAGTTAGGGGGTAGATGCAAGTCCAAAGTATTCAATTCATTAAATGAAATTGTATAATGTATTACTTTGCTTTTTTATAGTTGTTGACATAACCTATAAATAAATTTAATTTTAAATTTTAAACATAAGAAAGTGATTACTTTTAATACATAAAAATATATTATTTTAATTATATCAATGTTTTAGATTTTTTACTTCTTGGCATATCATAGTCTTATTAAATTCCATAACATTGTACTTATCAACACAATCATCTAATTGTAAATTATCATTAGGCATAGCAGAATTGCAGAATAATTATGATCTAACATTGCATTAACTATATTTTCATCAGGATCACATTGGTTATCCTTAAAATATAATTGTTAATTTAAAAAAATATTAAATTTGATAGTTATTAATTTATAATTACAATATCTGAAAATATAGAGATACTGGATTCTGCAGCTTGGCCACTACAGGGGTCCATCAATAATCTCTCGTCTAATAAATATTAGAATGTAATACTCAAATATAATTCTTATAAATATATTTAATTAAAGTTTTATAAAATGCTTTATTTTTTTTCAGTATTTTCATTAAATTTTAATTTTTTCCTTGCAGAAAACCTAAAAGTTACTGCATTAGGTAATAATCGAGGACGTAACAGAGGAACCTAAACAATAATTTCTTATAACTCGTGAAACATATTTTCTGAATACTATCTAGTCTACATTTCATCTATAACTTACTGTGCATCATGAAGAATAAAGATTATATTTTATAATAATTTATTATATTTTTTATTCTTTACGCTGTGCATACAATATTTCCCACTTTATCAAATATAGGTATCTTTTTTTTTTTTTATTTGGTTTGTAAGAAAATGTTCTTCACATACGTTATTATTATATAAATTTTGAACCTTGAGAGATTTTAACCATTCATTTTTTAAAAGTTCGTCTTTCGGAATAGAAAACACAGATAGTTTTTTATTGGTAGGTATTACAACCAAATATACAAATATTGTTGGGCATAATTCAGTTACTAAAAACTGATAAAACTAAAATAATGTATATAATAATATAATTGCCAATAACTCAATAAATAGAAATAAATGTTTTAATAATTAGTTTTTAAAGACCAAAGTTTAATAGTTGAATTTAGATTTTGGTAATTTAGTGGAATTTTGAACCATACCATTATACCAATATAAGAAATTAAGTACATAACTTCAATGAGACAATAAGTTTAATCTGCAGCGCTTGTGAGAAACAATTGAACTAAATTTTTTACATTAAACGGACAACTGATAAGTACTAGTCGTTGAACCTTATCTTCTAAGATCGTGGTCGCTTCTATAGCTGTGTTCTATGGTCTAAGGTATATGTGGTGACTATAGCTTAAGATAATAATATAAGAGAATGTTTTATACATGGACTAAGGTATATTTTAGTCCGTGGTTTTATATAATTGATGATATAACTGATATAATCTAATTATATGTCCACAAGGTAGAGTGCATGATTGCACGAGTAAACTGAAAAAATTACACCTGTTGTAACTATCGCTAATCGCCACGAGCGCACCTATCTTACGAAGGTTAAGCTCCAAATTTCTGATAGTCTTGAAATTCGATCTAATATCTCAGATCTATAGTTTATGTTATTGATATTATAATATTTTACTATACTTATCTATGTTTTGGAAAAACTTTGGAAAATTAAAAAATTCGCAGTACTTTTTTGAGGTAATTGAAAAACGAAAAATAGGTGAACCAGTCATTTTAGTCTTCTCTGCCGTGTATTAAGTGTCGAGTGGATCTTTGTAATGAATGTGTTAAATTTTAATATATCATATTTTATACTACACCATTTTATACGAAAAACGATTCTGTGCGGATATGGTCTGCCTATATTACTAGGTAGATTTCATGATTTTTTTCAATATAATTGTAATTTAACTAATTTAAGTAATTTGTTTAAATATTATTCTATGTGCTATACTGCTATTACTATTACAGTAGGTTGATTTAATTTTTGTCGAAAATATTGCATTTATTACATTATTAATATTTAATTATTATAATAGTATAAATATGTATAAAATATTTTATTATTGTTATTTTAATAACTTTTAATGCAATAGCTATTATTTTATCGTAAAATAGTGTTTAAACCATAAATTCATGGTACAAATAGGTAATAATTTCTGTATATATATTTAAACGTCTTTACGTAAAGTATAATAAAAACTTTATAGGTAGGTACTTAAAAATTTTAAGTCTTCTTGAATAATGTTTTTAAATTAAAATAAAATAATGAAATCATTACTTATCATTTAAATGTGTAATTTCAATCAAATTTTAACTTCAAATGTCTATAAAAAAATATTGTGCTTGTATATTATATTTTAAATTTTTAGTTTTTTAGTTTCAATATGATATGAAATACTTATGACTTATGAGGAATGCTATATTAAATTTTTAAATCTTTTCAAACTTGAAAATTTTAAGATTTTTATACTGTAAAATACTTTTATAGGTTTGTTATTATAAGTTTGTTTCGTAATTTTGAACTTCAAATGCATATTAAAAAAAAAATTGTCTATGTATGTTTAATATTTTTATACAGACATAAAAATACTTTGTGTGGGATATTTTATTAAATTTTCAAGAATTTCGATCTAGTGTATACATTTTTATTGACATTTATAAAAATAAAACTTTTTTCTAAATTTTTCGTCAAAAGTTTAACTTTAATGCTTATAAAAAAATATTGTGACTATAAATCCATTTATAAATCATTTAAAATTGCTGAACGCAACGCTTTTAACTAGTGTGTAAAACTATTCACCACGTCATACCACCATGGATATGACGAGTGTGATGATACTTGCCGCCTGCTGGTTAATATAAAGTCGAAATTTTGAACGCTTTTGTCAATATTTTGTAAGTATATAAATACTTTAATAACAAAACAAATTAGAATACAGTTGATGAAGTATATTATATCTTAAATATAATACATATATTATATTACTAATCGATATTATAAATTAAATACATTTATTTTTATTTTTTTTTTAAGCAGGAATATAATGTTTACCTTGACCATACACTACTAATTTAAATAATAATTATAGTTATTTAGTATTTTTCTATCAAATTATTTTTAATCGAATTAAATTTAAAAAATAAATATGTTTTTTAAAACATCTTCAAGTTATGAATAGGCAAAAGAATAATATATTAATATGCAGTTTGTAGTTACTGTTTTATCAGAAGTGATAAACATAAACTGTGTACAAGAGATAAGAGGAAAACGCTAAATAATGCACAGGAGAATGTTATATCTTCACATTTCACTATCATTATTCTGGCGCTCTTCGACTCGTGTTCTCATTATTCGTCAGTTAATTCTTAATATCGATACTCTAATAATTTAGTTATTTAATATATCGCTGAAAACTAATATAAGAAAAAAAATCTCAAATCAGTCAAATTTTAGAAACCATGGCCGCTTCCGTAGCAACTAACCCTTCAACTTTGCTTCCACTCGGTAAGTGATGTATTATTACATCATTGTACAATCATTTTCAAAGGCTTGTATTTTTGTAATGGTGTGCAAAAAAAAAAAGTTATTTTAATTATATATTGACAATTAATTTAGTCATTTTGTAAAATACACCTTAGTAATAAAGCAACTGTTAGAGAAATTGTAGGTTTTCATAATTTATTTTGATTATAGTTTTTTTTGTCAATAAAATTTATAACACCCAAGTTGAGAAACAAAATTACTTAAATGTTATTAATTTCAGAACTTGTGGATAAATGTATTGGTTCAAGGATTCACATTGTAATGAAAAATGATAAGGAAATAGTTGGTACATTATTAGGGTTTGATGATTTTGTCAATATGTTGCTTGAAGATGTAACAGAATATGAATCTACGCCTGAAGGAAGACGAGTCACTAAATTGGATCAAATATTGTTAAATGGAAATAATATAACTATGGTAAATTAATATATTTTTAGTATTGAATCTAATGTTATTTTACAATTATAATGGGTTAAAAATATTAATTACCCTTTTATTGTTTTTTTTTAGTTGGTTCCTGGTGGTGAAATGCCTGGAGAATAACATTTTTATTGAAACATAAAATAAGTTGTAAACAGACATAATATGTTAAACTATTAATAATAAATTTAATGTGTACATTTTTTAGCCTATCTAAATGTTCAAGTCTGAAATAAAATAAGTTACTCATTATTTTTATCATATTAAATTAAATTAAATTTATTTATCTAAAAAAAAAACTATTTCCCTAAAATCTTAATTTCTACAAAAATACAGAATGATCAAATGTAAGTAATTTAAATTTTGATGATTTCATTAAAATTCTAGGAATTATGCCATATAACTTAGAATTCTGTTCCTGTATATGTCGCCAGAAATAGTTTAGCTTTAACTTAATTATTTTATGAAAATTTAAAGTGAGAATAACAATATTTTAACGTCAATAAGTAATATTTACATAGATTATCTATCGGAAGAATGAATTAAATTTCTTATAATTTAAAATTTGATATTATTTTTAGTCTATTCTAATGAAAAAAGGATACCGTGCCCACGTGTGTTATCTCCGTCTTACATACATGCAATATTAATAATTTTCGTTCAGCATTATCCATTTTATGTTAGTTTTAATATAAGAGTAAATTTACCTATAACCAATCATATATAAAGGTAAGAATTGTATCTAGGCAATAACATGGGCTTTTATCGATATTTTAATTTTAAACTGAGTTATAGCTATATGAAATATTAAAAATTTTAAATGTTCATAACTCACTTTAAAATGTTTATATTGATAAAATTCTTACCTTTAAGTTTGATAATAGGTTAGGTTAGGTTAACAACATAAAATGGATTCTGCTGAATAAAAATTTGTTATGTTGTATGTATGTAAGATGGAGACGACATATACGAGTGCGGCGTTCTTTTAAAGCACAATTTATTTTGTTTCTAAAGACAGTTTGTATTTAATTTATTTAAAAATATCCACATTGGAATATCCTTAAGTTCTTACAACTATTATATTGGAATTACTATTTAGTTTTATAGATAATCAATATGTAATTTTCACATTTCAAAATTTTAAATATCCACTTGTCACATTAACAACCAAGTCTTTCCATCAGCAAATAAATTTAGTAGGAACTTAAGTCTAATATTTAATAAATATCTCATGTGGAGCTCACATCTAAAACAAAAACGTAAATCAGTCATCTTTATACTGTACTTCCTAAGTCCCCTTGAAATCCAAGTTTGAACCAATGAACTAGGTCCTTGGTATGTAATTAATAAAAACTTCATAGACTTAAAACTACTAACCCTTAACAATCTAGCCAAGTTGCATTATACTAAATTCTTTTAAAAGTACACTCTTGTAGTCTCACCAATTTATTAATCAATAAATTATATTCTGTATACATATCCAGAAAACTAAAAAGGTAATGGTCCAAGGATTTGCTAAATGCCTAAAATCTAAATAATATAATAAATTGAATTATTTTGTTGGGTAGTACAGCTGAGAGTTCTTATTTTAACCAAAAGTGTTATTTTTATAAAATTATTAACTATTCAACTTGTTTATTATACCATATTATAGAAGTTGTAAATGAATGTATTTCTTTTTTTTAAACAAAATATAGTTATAATTAACAAGTTAAGTCATAAATCGTATTTTAACTTCTAGTTTATATATAAATGTAAGAAAAAACCTAATTTTAAAAAAAAATTCAGGAAATTATCAGTACAGAAAAAGATTCTTTATCTAAATAATATCTCTTTTTAGTTTATAAACAATGAACAATTATAGAAATATATTTTAATACGATTTTTGGATACCTAGCATTTAATATTTTAAATAAAACCAATAATTAAAAATACTTCACAATTCTATTTGAATAAAGGTATTTATAAACAATGGTAACAACCAATGGGATAAAATCATTCTACAATGAATTCCAATGAGTGTCTTAATAATGGTTACAGAAGATCTCAAAATAAATTATAATTAAAGATCCATTGACTATAGTGTAAGTCTATAACATTAACACGATACTAAGATACTTTGAATATTGTTTCTTTTCTTCTAACCATGTATAGTAAATTATAAATATTTATTATTATGATTATAAGGTCAATTACTAAAATATAGTAAAATGGTGTATTTATTATTGGTATCTAAAATATTTTAGATTTTTCTGAAGGTAGCACTGCTATAACCCACGTGCTTGTTTATTGATAATTGGATGTTCGGATTAAAAGATAAGTATAATTAACACAGAATTGATATTCGATATCGTTATTTCTTGATAACAAGCATTTATTATATATTAAATATTAGTTATTTTATTACTTATTTGTATTAAAAATACACATTAATCGGGTAAGTAGAAAGTGCACATTTTTCCTTCAAAATCTTCAACTTTTTTTAAATTTGTTTAGTTTGAAAATGTCGTCGTGGAAAAAAGCATCAAAAGTTAATCAGAAAACACATAGAGAACGTCACCAGCCTGATGCTCGTCAAAAATATGGGTTGCTTGAAAAGAAAAAAGATTATAAAGTCCGTGCTAGACACCATCAAGAGCGAGAACGTGTGTTAAAATTATTGAAAAAACGAGCTCAAAATCGCAATCCAGATGAGTTTTATTTTCACATGATAAATTCTAAAGTCGAGGATGGACGTCATACAGAAATACGAGAAGAAGATGAACACACTGAAGATCAAATTAAGCTAATGCAAACTAGAGATCTGAAATACATCAATATGCGTGCGACTATGGAAAGGAAAAAAATTGAGCGTTTACAATCACAACTGCATTACTTAGATCAAGCTAATCATACAAATAATAGTCATATTTATTTTGACGAAGGTGATGAATGCCTTGGAAATTTAGCTGAAAAGATAGACACACATCCAGATCTTATTAATAGAAAAACCAATCGTATAAGGTTGTCGGATTTAAAGAAAATTGAACTGCCAGATTTAGATGAAGAAACTATTAAACAAATGTTATCCGAAAAGAGAAAATCATATAGAGAACTAGAACGAAGAACTAATAGGGAAAAGGAATTATCTATTGTACAGAGAAAATTAGAAATTAAAACTCATTTGCTTGGATCTAAGAAAGAACAGCCAAAGAAGATAACACCAGCAACTAAAGATGCAGCTCCAATTTATAAATGGAAATACGAGAGAAAAAAGTAATCTTTATTTATTTTTTTGTTACAATATTAATGTAAAAAATTGTGTTACAATAATAGTGTCTTTCTATTATAAATAATATACAATATATTTAACAAATTTATTTTATTTTATACTTGACTTTTCTCATAAATCATATACTTTGGTATGAAATCTATGTCATTGTTTTCCATTTTAATTAGAGAACAATCTTTAACGCCAACTTCTGAAAAAAATATATAGTTAACTAATAAAAGTAATAATAATTAATAATATAATAATTATAGACTGGACAAGTAAATGATTTACTACTAATATTTTAGTGGATCTTAAATCACTACAAATTTAAAGTTTAAACACAAATAAAAATAAAATAAATAACTTTAAACTACTTTAAAATCATATTTTAATAGCTGTTAAGTAACATTATTTAAGGGTTAGTTAATCTCAATAATGAATATTTTATATTTTTATAACAATTAAAAAGTGATTAAATTCTAATTATTAAATATGACTTACCATAAATCGAGTCATTTTGTACAATATCTATAAACTGTTTACCATTAGTAGCGACACTTTTATCCCAATTACCAATAAACAAATCTTGTTTTAACACTTTTCTCTTACTCGAGTTTTTCAATGCAATAAGCATCTGAAAATAAATAATTTCACAGTAAAATTAATTTAAAGCATAAGCAGAGTGATTTTTTTCTCACAATTATTGTAATTAATAAAAATCAAAAATTTCCTAAAAAATATATATTTAATTGTAATATTTTAAGTTTTTCTATTTTATATGATAACTTAAATTTTAAATTTCATAAAAATAATAACCTTAATTTTATACTTGACTTCAAAATAGTTAAATGGATTATTGGATAAATTTGTAGTTGGAATAATTGCTGGTAAATTTAAAGGATGACTATCCCATATTTGTTTATTTCCACTAGATATATATCCTCTTATTCCTTCTGCAATTATTCTGACGTGTTTTATTGGTAATAGCTGAAGAGTTTTCCAATACTTAGTAATCTATAGCATAATATATTAATGATAAAAAAATAACTTCAAGATGTATAGATAATAAAATACCCAAGTGTTATAAAAATTATTACTTTCAGTCACAGATTAAGATATTATATTAATGATATATTTTACTAAAGGTGCATACAGTGCAAAATATATATACCAAATTTAAATTAAATTGTTTTTTAAATAATATTATATTTACTGATTTAATTTGAAATAAGTATCAATGTAATATTAATATTTTTTAAATATAAAACTAACCTGAACAATGACTATTTTTGAGAAAATAATATCTGTCCTAGAATTGTTTTGTATCATAGCTATTACAAAAACAGTTTCGCCAGGTAAATAATATGACTGGTTTAAATTTAATATCATTTCAATTGATTGACAAAATGCATACAATGGCACAGAAAATGTTGCACGTTTAACCTAATGTAAACAATTTTATAAAATGATTATCAACGGTAACTATTAAAAATAATTTTACTTACAATAGTGTCATTACGTTTGTTCAAACCCACCCATTGGTTAACACTAAAATAATCTAAAGTGGTTAAACCATTATAATGTGCTTCGAGTTTATATCTTGTATGACCAAATGGAACTTCATGTGATGGTGGTAAATTGCTTGGTAAATCAATGTGGAACTTAAATATTTTGGAATAACCTAGATTAATAAATAAATGATACATTTGACAAACAAATTAACAAACGATAATTGTACGATTGGTCACCTTCTAACTCTTCAATCAAAGTCATATCAGTCATAATATGTGAATTATCTTCCTTACTCAATACTGCCATTCCATTGTAAAACAAAGAGTATTCATCGGTTTCATCATCGGTCACAACAGTATTTGCAAGACCTAGTTTCCATGTACGCGTGAATCCACTGACCCTAATCCTGGGCTCAACTATGAGCAATGTATAATGAGTACTATTAAGAGTATAAGACTAAAAAAAAACTAAGTACTTAGTACTTACGACTGAAATCGAAGCATTCTCGTATGCAGAGTATTCCATAAATGACATCGCCTGGAAAGTTCACTCGACACGTTTCGTCCAGGCAAAGTTTCATAATTAGCTAACTACGATTTACCAAGTTTCTTAATTCTTATTAATTATTATTATTGTACGAGTTTCAAGAAGCGAATTAGTAAACACTATGAATAGATTTAACATTCATAACCATTGTATATGTTTGTGGTGAATGAAATACTAGCGATAGATCAGTTTATGAATAATGCGTACCTACTTTCAAAAATGATGTACTTTATTAGGTACTTCGAGAAAATTTTTAGGACCGTTGCCTGTATATATAAGCGAAAATACTTAAGAAGATAAGCTAAACTTTATTAAAATAGTCTTTAGTAATCCAAATTTATAACAACAACAACTAATGATCATTGATCAATAACGGTATGAAGCGAAAGACTAATAATAGTTACAATTTATAAAAAATTCTTCCCAAATATTGTATAATAATTTATTATCTGACATCAGTGACATATATTTAGTAAAGACAAGGATATAAATAATATTTTATCAATTTCACGAGGTTTAAAATAACATTACAATATTTTTTTTTTATCTCTTCTCTGTGAATGAGTTCATGGTATAAATAGGTAAAATAGGTTATAGTTATAACTTATAGCCTATAGGTAATATATCAATATCTTAAAATGAGTACATATTTTCTGAATGTCATTGTGGGTAATAGCTAAATTTATAATATCTTAATTTCCCATGAATAATGTATTTGAATTATGATAAAATAACAGTTAACATCGTGGTTCATCATTTAAATGGTATGTAATTTCGTCCTAATTTATGGATACCTACTTAAAATGTCTTATAAAATATAACCACGTTTATATAATTTTTAAATATTTTAGTTTCAGTATCAACTACTTATGAGGAATATTGTACTAATTTTAAAATTTAAATTATAAAAATTGAAAATATTATAAATTTTTACAAAAAATGGTTGTAGCTTTTTCATTTTAGTAATTTAATTGTAAAAAATTGGATTTTAAATACATAAAAAATGTATTTTGAATATTTTTATTTAGATATATAAGAGTAATTATTAGTGTGGTATATTGTAGAATTTTAACCGAATTTTTAGAAAACTTTTTTTATTACCTACATAGTACGATAAATATAAGTTTTATTAAAGCTTGGTACAACTGGTATAGGATATGTTATTTTGATAGAAGGGACTAAACTCTAAAGAGAGTTTCCAATAACATCACTTACAATTTCAGAACTTAAAACGTTTTGATATTTAATCATTTTGGAAAGTCATATTAGATATTACAGATGCCATTAGATTTAGTAAGGAGTTTATTGATGACTGTTTAAGAGAACAATTTGAGGGGTTATTTAATTTTTGAGATCATTGAGGAAGGACGTGATTTTGAATGAAAATTCATCGATATTATTAGTGAAAGGGAAGATAGAAAGAACTGGTTATTAATTATTAACTTTAGTTGTTTTAAAATAAGATTTGTAGTGGTGAGGCCGGTGAATGCGAAAGGTTGAAGTAGAGTTACAATATTGTGTGGTACAATGAGGTACATTAAAGTTGGAGATTTATTAAATAAAAGCATACGAGTGCTAAGATTTTTCGAGTCGAGTTTGATGAGTAGATTAGATTCTTTTTTTATTTGGGGCATCTCTATTAGTTAAGTGAATGGTCTCTTTTATACACTGCACATTTGGGTAGTTGGTTTGCTGGTTTTTGGTAGATGTCTGAAGAGTTATTTATATCAACAAATATTTGTAAGTATTGGTTTGTGATAAGAAAGGTAGGTATATAATAAATATAATTTTACGATTATAAATGTTCAACTCGGAAATGTTTGAATGAATATTTGGGAATATATTATTTATTATAACTAAAATTATTGCATTTTTTTCGTTGCATACATTTTTTTTCACCTTTGGACGTATGCCATGGCATATTAATGTCAATAATAAAGGTGGGTAATTCAGTAATTGGCGTTGAATTATAGAACATTGCTAGTGTTTCTCGCGATATAATTTAGAGAAACAAATTTTTTTTTAAATATTTTTATAGTTGTTGACTTGTTGTGCAGTATAAATTTATAATAAATGTTCTGTAGACTCTTTCTTGTTTTGAATAAGTATGAAAATCAGCTTTGCTGGTTTTAAGAAATATTGACTCCGACAAAAATGGTTTAAGCTTACTAAATATAATTTTTACTATATATTTTTGTGTAACCAGTATTTTTTTAATGAGTGTTCGTAGCTACACCCTCTAGTCATCCCTCAAAGCTGTTATGCCTTATTGTAGTATCGATTATGCTTTATAACAAAGTAAATTACTCAGAGGTAGGTAGGTAATGATAATGAAAATTATTTAGCTTTCTAAATATTAGAAACAAGTGGTTTGATTTTCTTAATTTTTTATTGATAAATCTTACTATCGCGGATTTCCCATTTTAAGTGTTAATCGATTAAAAAATTTGTCTAAATCACAAAAATGTTTAATTATTTTGTTATTAGAAATTCATAAAAATTTTCATTTTTATTCAAATTTTGAAAAATTAATACAAGATTCCACAAAAGTAATTCATACTGAAGCCATAAATTTTAAAAAAGATTTAATATTAGTACTAATAATATAAACAATATTTTCGGAAGAATTTTTATCAACTTAGTGTCTGTAATATTAAAAAATAAGTTACTTTAATAGCAGCTATATCAAAAAACATCATGAAATAAAATTTATGATATAGTTTGACAGACCATTTTTTGTTCAGAATGATTTTTTGTCTATAATATGTTATACAATTTAAAATTAACATATCCATTACAGTGATCTATTCAGCATTTAATGGATAGCAGAGAAGTACCTATTTACCAACTATATTTTTTTCCCGAGTAGTGTAGTTAGGGACTAGAGACAAAAGAGCACTTTTCAATCATGATTAAAAATAAATAAATATTTTATTCATTTTAATCTATTATATTAGATATTGTTAATGGTAATATATATTAATTATTAGATTAAATGTGACAAAAAATAATAATAGTCATGCCGAAGTTCATTATTTTGAAATTGAAAGACAAGTTGATACAATAAAACAAATTAACAAACAAAATTATAGAATTGATACTTTAAATCAAAATATATGATTCTCACACTGAGCAATAGTTGCTGTATTATAAATATAATTACTATAGTTATTTAGAAATTCTGAAATTATTCATCACAAAAAAAATCAAAAATAACAGCAAAAACATTTTTCTTCATACAATCTTTGTATAATATTTTAATTAATAAAAACACTATTATATATCATATATATATATAAATAAAAAGTCACTTGTTGCAAGGCTCTAGGAACTTATTGCAGACTTTTTTTCCTAACATTGCTTTGAATTTATAAGTAATATATTTTTTGTAATATAACACAATTCAAAAAAATAAACAAGTTTTCTAGAATTCAATGTAGGTACTCGTATTACTGATATTATATTTCATTTAGAAACAATAAAACTTCATTAAATTATTAAAAATACAATATTTATTAACAATTTTTTTTATTAATAACTAAATTCTAGAATATACATTTATATATTTTTACAATGATAGAATCCTAATAACTATTTACTAGCATATAGGATTTTTTAATTGTAAATTTATACATTTAAATCAAATTGCTATCTACTATCAAATTTTCGTTCATTTTTTGGTTTCATGTAAACAAAACCATTGAAGAAATCTTTACCCGACATTGTTTTATGTCCGGGAATTTTAAGTTTTTCAATTGACACAAAACCTCCTTTTCCGCCACATTTAACAGTTAATTTTTGTTTTCGCTTATCATACATTAAATCTCCTGGATTTAATTGAGTATCTATATTTATCATATGATAATTGCATACTTTAAATAGCTTTATAGATGTCCCGTGCCAAATGGTTATTAATGGCCACAAACCACATAATGCTCGATATCTGTTATAAACTGAATTCGAATCCATTAAATCCCAATTAATAATAGATAGATTTTTGTCCACTTTTGGTGCTATAACATTAATATCAAATCAACAATTAAATATTTAATTTAAAATCATATAAAATAGTTATGAAGATATATACACATATACACACACATAAATATATATAAATTAATGTAAAACTATGTTATTTGTGTATTATTAGCTTTAAAAACAAATAAATCTGGTAAAATGTTCATAATATTCTTAGATAATGTTTAAATTTAAAATTTTGAATAATAAATTCAAGATGGATTTAAAAAATTTTATTTTTAAATATTTAAAAAAAAAATAAACACTTAAATACTTTAGTAATTTACGTGTATAATGTGTAAAATGTACATGTTACTGATTTTTAATAATACTTTAATTTTTTTACGCAAATTTTAAATTAGATCATAATAATTAAACAAATAAACAATGATCTTTTTTAATAGACATTAATATACAATACTACCATGGTTATCATCACAAGTTAGTATGCTGCCCACAAATAAATATGATCTATGCAGTGGATGTAATTGTAAGGACTAATAATATTTAATTATGTAGAATATATTACTATAAAATGTATAATTAAATTAATTATAATCTAAAAATGTACTATATAAGTTTTTTTAACAAGAAAAATTGTGGTTTTCAAAAGTTTCAAAGAGTTTTTAAGTTGCTAAATTATTTTATATATCTACAATATACTTTGAATTTAAATGCTTAAAATTTTTAAGACATTTATAATATAATACATTTTACTTTGTTTCGCTAGTTATTTAAAAATATATATTCTGAATTTCTGAACAATTATTTTTAAATTTTGATTTAAGATATTTTACTACTTAGAATATGTATTTAATTTAATCAAAAAACATTTCAGGATAAAAGTAAGTATCATTGTAGTTAAGAACACAATATGAATTTATATTTATATTTACTTTAAAATTTTTCTAGGCTAAATTCCGTATTACTGATCACTTAAATAAACAAGTAAAGAAATTATTAAATAGACTTTTAAGGTTTAAATACTTGTGAAAGAATACTTAAAGGTAGGTTTATAGTCATGTAAATTAAAAGAATAATCTAAACACATTTTTATTTTTAGTAAGTTTATGTTAATAAAGTAGAAGTGGTAATAAGTAATTGTCAAAGTATAATAAATTGTAATATAATAATTAATGGTATTGCATTTGAGGTAATGGGAACTACCTTAACTTAAAAGTATAACTTTTAAAAACTGGAGGTTTCCAGTTAATAGGAAAGTAAATAGGTAGTTTCCATAGCTTGTATTTCAATAATTATTCAAATATATTTATATATTTTATTCATTTTTAATTATACTTCTTAAATATATATGTTTGTTATTTTTTTAAATTTATAAATATTTGATTTAACCTTGAGATGCAGATTTCTAAATACCTATATGACTGTTAGAAGTTATGCATTCATAGCATAATATAAATTCTAAGCATAGAAGAAATTTATTTATTTTATCTGTTTTGTGATACCTACTAACTTTATAAACTTGAAATCAAATGCATTAAGTATTATATAGTGTTTATTGTATAGTATATAATATATAGTATTCATGCATATAAGATTAAATGCATCATAAAATAATAATGTGCTGTTATGACTTAACAGTTTGTAAAAAATTTAATTTTTAGTACAATATACCACAGTGCATGTATAATAATTACATAAATACAGAAATATACATCCTAACTGTTAGCACTATTTGTTCACCAAGGTTGTGGATAATGTATAGTCTGTCCAGCGAAAGAATGCGCCAACCAAAATTGGTACGGTTTTGTGTATCCCTGCGCGTACCCAGCCTAGTGTGCTCATTAGGACCAGCTCTGCGGTTGTTAGTCTACATGCGCAGAAGCAGTGCATTTTCTCGCTGGACAGACTAAAGCATATGTTATCCTATGTAGATAATCATGTCAAATATTATAAAAAATACTTAATTATTTTTAGTGTATGAAATAAATTTTGAAAAGTCTTAATAACTGTAGAAATATCTATTATATTTTACCGTATGTTATCCCATTTTCAGATTGTGGTATTGCGTATCTTAAATTCCTTTTTAATTCTTTAAATGAATCAATTAACAAACTTCCACCCATATTTGATAGTTTCTTTTTTAGTTCATCAGCTGTTTCATCTTTATCAACTGAACAACTATGCTGTTTAACAATTTCACCAATATCAAACCTTAAATTGAATATAACAACTAATAAATAAATAAAATAGTTATGTTTATGTATTTTAAATTATAAATGAGGTTTTGTCAACAGTAATCAAAGAAAATTCAAATTTAATCACATACATTTCTTATAGATGACTGTTTAAAAAACAGTATTTTAATATATTGATTTGTCATGAAAACATTGAATTTAGATGATATGGGACTTTTGTGACATATTGCATAATACAAATAAACATATTATATTATACTATATACCATTTAATAATTAGTAAATTTACCTACGAGGATGAATTTTCATTATTGTTACTCCAGATGTTAAATCACCGTTAAGTATAGTATATACTATAGGTGCAGCTCCTCGCCATCTGGGCAAAAGACTAGCATGTACATTGATCATTCCTCTGAAATCAAATTAATACAATACTTATTAAAATACAAAGTCTTAATGATTTAATTAAGGCATGGTGGAAGTTTTATTTCTGTTTATGGATTTATAAAAATAGTATTTAAATTACAAAAAAAACTTAATTCTTCAAAAGTAATCAAAATGTATTATTTTTTCGGTTAAGTTTCAACAATTCAGGTCATTAGCAATGGTTTTTTATGTTTCGTTATTTGTAGAAAGTGGTAAGGTAGAGTTTTAGAATACATATTTTTATATGTGAAACAAGAATTCATTACTAAGAACTAAGGTGGTCACCTATCTAAGAGCTAATAAGGCCAGATTATGTTTAATTGCAGCACTATTTAATGACTGTGGTCAAAAACAATACCATGCCACATTTCTAGAATATTTTATAATAAATGTAAATAATTCCTATATTTTGTTAATTGATTGAAATAAAATTATATTTAATACTGTTTTTAAATTATATTGCATTCTTACAGTGGAAAACATTTTATAATTTTCTCTGGTATTAATCGTCCAAAAGATACAACCACTCCAATATCATATTTTCCATCCAATATTGTTGTATTAATAGGCCAATCATATATGTCTAATTTTTCTTCTTTTGCAAAATTTCTGACATTTATACCATTGCCTGTGGAAGTTGTAACAACATCTACCTTAGAAATAATAGTTTGTGTTCTCCTATAAAAATTCATCTTGACAATTAAAATAATTATCACTGTACACTAAATTAATATGATTACATTTTGGATGTTAACATTTGGAGACTTTTGACCGAAAAATCATCATTGCCAAAAAACATAATGCGCCAAGGAGGACCTTTAGAACCGCATTTATTTTTCAATGAAACAGCTGAATGTGAGATTGATTTTCCTAACACAACGAGTAAATTTTTGCGAATCTTGAAACCGCCTAGTTTGAATAAATTACTGTTCATTTTATTATAAACACTAATTTAACGTTAATTTATATTATAAAACCTTTGAAAAATAAATAAAATATGAAGTAATATGGCTTACATAAATTTTATAAATAATAAAATATAAATATTAACATTATTAACTGATTGAAACATTAGTCTTTATTTAAAAAAAATTATTTATACAAGATATATAAGTGATAACAGACGAAGTAATGATAAGGGCGCAGAATAATTATAATAATCATAATATTACATTGCTATGTATGAGAAAAATCACGAAAAACATTCTTATTTCAATAAATTTGTTGTGAGTTGTAATGAATGTAAAGCATAATGATTATATTATAATATTATTAATATTGTTAAACATTGTAGACATTTGTTATCAATAATTATATTCTGTATAGGTACGGTTTTAGATAATAATATTATCATGCCCCGAATATGAACCTTAAATTAAAAGTGCGTTTTTGTGGAGGCATTGAACGCAAATAGTTTATTAAAAATGTTTTTGGCGATGGTTATATACTATTTAATGTTCATTAAAATGTTTGCTCCTATACTGACTTTTTTAACGGTTTAGTGTTTCTGGCATCCCTGGCAATAATGATCGTTTAGACGATGTACCTACAAACTTTATATCGTCTCAGTAAATAGTTAGTTAACCGTTTTCTTTCATCACCACTGCAACATTTCGCTTTAAATATAAACTCTATAGACTATAGTACGTCCTTTGGTTACAGACTTATAGAACAAAATAGATTATAAATTTACAGTGTTTAAAATTGTCTTTTAAAAATGGCTGATTTGTGTACTTACACCTCTAATTTTAAAACATATTTTTTTCTTAGGTAGGTACCTATTGGAATATTCGGGATAACATAAAATATACGTTTAAAATTTTCTTAATTGCAATTAAACAGTTTTTGATGAAAAAAAGTTACCTATAAATATTTGTTTTGTTAAGTAGGTACATTATGCATCAATTTGTAAATAATCATATGAGTAAATAAAGAACCAATTCATAACATATTATAACATGTCTATAAAAGTGTACGATATTATTATAGTACTTTTATTAATTTATCATATTAAGTCTGATTAATGGTGGAGATGTTCATGGGCAATAGTATTTTAATACGGTTATCTACTCGGTTATATGTACCTAAATAAGAATATAATCGTAATTTTTAGAAATACTTTATTAATTTAAATATTGAACAATTATTATTTAATCAATTTATTACCAACCGGTGACTACTTGTATAAAAATATACAAATAAAAGACAATGTGTATGTAAACGATCCACGGTAAAGTCTATCACACTTATTATTCAGAAATTCGATACATAGATAATTTTATTCCAGAGGATACCTACCTATGCTTATTAGAAATAGTTAAAACCAACTTTTAAAATGATTTATGTAGTACTCGTAAATAGGGCGTGTAGTTACATAAATATTTGCTGTTCGTGAAAAATGCATTTTTTTCTTAGGATTGCCATTGTCTATTGGTTACATTAAACAAAATAATTATTATAATTTGAAATAACTTGAAAGTACAGGTCCGATGTGTGATCTACTGATAATAAATATCTGTTTTACGCTATATGCCTAAATATTAATTTATAATACTTTAATATAACATTGATATAATATGGATTTTAGTTTGCATTGTATTTTTAAAATATCATTAGACATTCAGAAGCTATTTAACGTTTATTCGTGTCATTTTGTTTTTTGTGAATTTTTTTTGTTATTTTTTTACGAGCGAATATGTTTTGAATTAATGGTATAAAAAAATTATTAATTATCAAACTGTTGGTAAATCATAATAACAATTTTTTTAATTAAAATAGTGGAACTCATACTCAAACAATAGAGTTATTGTAGAGCTAGGTTAGGATGTTAGTTAAGACTAAATATAAGGTAAAGTTAAGGTGCCTAATGCCTATATCCACTATTAGACTATCCACACTAACTTAAAAAAGAATGTTGACGATCATGCCTCCCTATAAAAACTCAAATATTTGATGATTTTTATCAGATTTAAAAATTATTATTTATCTCTTAAAATAGTTGTCGGAGAGTGAAGGTACAGTGGATAGACTTGTCTCGTTTATTTTAACTATCTATTCTTTATACCAGGTTTTAAGAAGGTTGAGGTGATTATGAACTTAGAGGGAGGCTAGATAAGGATTTGAATTGGCAACTATGATAGTTTTGTAATCGGAAAAGTCACCAACAAGGGTTTGGTTTGAGTTTGACTGATCAAAGATGAATATGGTGAAAAGTAGAGGGGCGGTAACTGCGCCTTGAGGTATACCAGTATTAATTCTTGTTGGAGAGGAAGTTGCGGAACCTACACGCACTGTAAAAAATCGGTCCTTTAAGTAGGATTTTAAAATTAAATAGTAGTAGCTGGGTAGTATATGTATGTTATAACTTGTAAAGTAAACTTGCATGCAATATCCTGTCAAATGCTTGGGAGATATTAAGGAAGCACCAGTACAATAAAGTTTCTCTTCTAGTGCAAATGCGATTTTATAAACCAGCCTATGTTCTTGATGTATGGTAGAATGATTATTACGAAATCCAAATAGGTAGGAGTTAGGTAAGATATTTGCATAATTAACTATAGATAAGATACATTTTAATAATAATTTTTCAAAAATTATTGATAGAATTAGGAGGATTTTAATAGGTCTGTATGATAGGAAGTTTGGTGGTTTATTTGACTTTAGGATGAGAATTAAGGTTGAGTATTTCCATAAGATAGGGAAGTAAGAAATTCTAATTATAAAATCAAATATTTGGGTAAAAAAATTGATAGTTTTCTTAAGTAAGTGTTTAATTATTAAGGCAAAACTTAATGATTATTTTAGGGGATTTTTTTTTTATTTGAAAATCCATTTCTCCGGGTGAAAAATATTGAGGAGGAAGTGACACTGGTAGAAGAGAATTGAGGACATTTTCTGAATTTTTGATTCTATTTTGAGATAATATATTACAGTGTGATTGGAAGGTGTTTTTTATATGTACTTGTATTGTGAAAATGTTTGTTTGGTCTTGTTAAAATGCTGTTCAACTACCGTTGTAGTTGCGCAAGGTAGGTGGTTAAGACTCATTTTCCCTTTCTAGATTTTCAATATTTATTTTAAAAACTTCAAATTTTGAAGACCAAAGGTTTTTTGATTTTTAATTTTATTTATTGCAATGAAAATAATTGTTTGTTGACAAATGGTAGTAATGTAATTTGTGTAGTTTTTGTTGTGAGTGGTGATGTCAAAAACATTAACGTGGTTTTATATTTTCGAAAATATTCAAATTACATACCAAACGTGTTTTTTTTATGAATTTAATGGCTTATTTAAAATATTTCAGTTAAATAATACAACCCTTGATTTCTGTGTATTCTTTCAATGATTCAAAAAGATCAAGATTTCTGCTGCCAATATTATCGTCTGCTAAAAGTTGAAAGTATCTTTCGAAAGAAAGAATGATTTCTAATAGCTCATGTACTGTATTATCCTTACCTTGAAACTTTTAATTTAAGTGATTTAGATATGCAGTCAAATCTATAGTAAAATTCAATTGTATTTGTAATTGTACTGCCATTTTTCTTTGATTTTTAGCTGGGTATGTCTTATTTAAAGAATCATAATTTTATTATAAATTAGATAAAAAAAAAAAAATAACGTTCAATTTTGGATTTCTTATTGCATTTGAAGTTTTTGTTGCAAATAAGATATCTTGGTAGTCCCATAGTGTTTTAGACAAAATTATCATTTTTAAATCTTTTATTTTCCTATTTAATTTTATGCTTATTTTAGTAGACATCTCGTCGAAAATATTGCTATGTTGTAATACGGTGATAAGTTGATAGAAAAAAACCGAATTGCGCCACACCGATTGACCTGGCGAAGACCGTGTTTACGTATTGACTAATATATTTACTTCATATTTTACAGAATAATGATTATCGAGTTAAATAGATATTTATTTATTGCTGTATTATTTCTTTAAACACGTTAAACATAATTATGCGGTCATAATAATTAAAATATTATTTTTTTTACCTGAAATTATAAAAATAAATACGAGTATGACATAATTAAACCATTATATATATATATAAATCGTAATCGAATTTTAGTTTATATTTTATGGATCTAAAACGTCTAGATATTGATGTATTTCCCAAAGAACTACAGGTTACATGTTAAGAAGCCACAGGTTCCTTATTCTTGACATAGAGGATTATACGCTATATAATACAATATGTATTAATGAAATTGAAAATTTGTATTAGTTTTGTGGGGTAAAAATATATTTTTATAGGATCTAGTGAAAAGAATAACATGAAATGGTTTTCACTGAAAAGTTAGTATCATAATATTTACAACGCATATTTATTATATATATGTATATATATATATATATAAATAAAGGTAATATTGATATAATATAATAAATTCAATAATATTTAGCCAATAAAATAGATTTTAATTTAATACATAATATAGAATAACATAAAATAATTAATAAATACATTTTTATAATATATTTTTTTAAAACCGTTTAGACGCATAATTGTCATAAATAACTAACTACAGTATTAAATTTAACACATAATAAATTATAGATGATAGCCATTCGTACCATTCACATATTATTATAATAAATTTATAAAATAGGGCGTATAACCAAGATCTCAATTTTTTTACATTGAAATCACATATTAAAGGTTGCGTATCCCAATCGTGATGCACCCTGCACGGTGTATACGAAGTAATTTTTTTAAACGAAATATATTATCATTTTATTAGTTTGTGTTTATAATTTAAAAAAACAATCAAATTTGAAGTTATTTATTTTTTGTTATACGTTTTTTTAAAAATTTTATGGAGATAAAAGGATATTTTTGGAATAATTTTACTGTCTATAGTACCTATAGTGTATACGGTATACCTACCAAATATCTATAAAATAAAAGCACGGGATTTTGACTCAAAAATTTGCGTTAATTTAAAAGATTATACAAAATTAAAAATAAAGGTTTGTAGCTCGTACATATTTAAAAACTAATTAAAAATACTAGAAATCACTTTCATAGTGTTGTAAAGTAATATTTCAAGTATACAATTAAAAAAAAAAAAAAAACATGAAATTTATAAGATAAAATGAGTTGATTACATTGGAAAAAATCACTTCGTATATAATATTGAATGTATGAATTAAATTTAAAAATTACATTTTATATACAATATTTATTATAAGATTCACAAAAATTCTGATTTGGAATGGTTTTGGAATTTTGGTCCGGCCGACATAACGCGTATGGGGATCGTTTTATCGCTCAATTCTTTCAACATCGTTTTCAAGTGTATAATCGTTCTTCATTTCATTACTATAGAGATATATAATGATAATATTTGTTTCGTTCAGACGTTCAATTGTCCACTACCGACAGCGGTGACAATAAGGCGTCGAACTTGTCTACACTATTTTCTAGTATGGATTTCTAGAATGTATCTGTTTATTATGTGGATTTAATGTTAGGACTTAATCTAACTTATCCTAATGAAGAACGTTATCAAAATTGCACATTGGAAGCAGTACACAAAGATATTACAACTTTAAGACTCTACATCAAAATTATATAATATTATAATTCATATTATATTGAACATTATATTATACTCTCTGCGCCGGTCGCTTATAGCCGGATTCCGTCCATCGAGAGTAGATTAAAATCGTATTTTATTAAAAAAAAAAAAATAATGTAGAGATGAGATTATGTTATTAATATAGTATCTTGGACCACATGATAAAATATATAATGTATGTATAATATTATAATAATTGGTATCTTTATAAATAAAAATATTTTTAAAAACGATTTAATTTTATTCACATTTATACTCGTTTTTATACACAAAAAAAAGGTTTTAAAGATTGAACTATATTCCTCCATTACTACCGCTATGAATATTTACCTATTAGGTTGTTAAGTAAAGTTATAATATTGTATTCTAAAGGTTTCAATATTTAAATTTGGAATGGTTAGATTTTTTAGTAAAATTATAACTTGTTGTTTATAGAATACGGATTGAATTAAATGTCATAATATTATGAACTAACACTCAATAGGTAAAAGTATTGAAAAACAATGAATTACAATGGTTAAGTATAAAAGGGATAACATTTGAAAAAAAAATATAACGTTAACGGTTATTTTTAATATATATATTACACAGTTACTCAATTATCCTAATTTTTATTAAATATATTTAGGTGAGTTGTATTAAAAATTAACAAAAACATACTCAAAAAATTAGGTAAAATATCAAGAATTGTGGACCATATCGTTGTGGTAATGCGTAACTTCCGTTTTAAAAAGGAGAACATTTAAAATAATGTGTAAATATAGCATTATAATTAAAGTAAGGATTTTAATGACATTTGTTTTTTTCTACCATTTCATAGCAAAATTTATCATCTTACTATATGATTCATATAATGTAGAATAAATGTACATAATTTGTTTGTTTTGTTTTCGTTAACTGTAGATTTTATGCTTTTTGTTATTTTTACTACATTTATAAATATTTAATAAATTTTACAGTACTAGTTATTTAAAAATATACTTATAGTTTTAATGTTTTAAAATTTTTAAATAAAATTGAAATTATACTACATTAGTTAACGAAGAATTTTGTTTGAAAACGAATATTTAAAATATTAGGTACATTTTTTAGTATTATTATTTCAATGATTTTTTGAATGATTTAAAACAGTTTATTACGTTTACAGATATTCACCACTAAAAGAAAAATTAGAATAAAAGTAATATTAATAACATTTTTTTTTTTTAAACCCATTTTATATTATTTTTTTTAGTTGTGTTAAATGATATTTAGAGCTTTATTGTATTATTTTAAATAATTTTTTGTATAGCGTTGAGTATTTTAAAATCCGTATTATAATTATAATTTTTATTATATATTAGTCATAAAATAATATTTTTAATCAATATGTTTAATAGGGATGGTTAGTTCTTGAAAAATATTTTAGTTTCAAGATTCAAAACAAAAATAAAAACGTATAAAATATGTGTTACAGGGTAGCTTATTTTAATATAATATTAAATGTATAAATAAGTGTATTTATATTTACAGTGAAATGTATAATTAATTATGATAAAAGTAATGGATACTAAATGTTAAAATTAATGTAATTTGTGTTAAAACTTTTGCTTCTGGTTCAAAAGTGACTGGATGAAATAGAATTTATGTAAGAGGACGGACGATACATGAGATGAATTTTTATATGTGTAAATTAAAACGCGTAACAAACAAACGACAAGGATTGAAAGAGATTAAAATTTTTATGTTTACGGACTAAGTTATTATTGTTAGAAAAAGATATAAAGATGCAAACTATGATAATTACCATAACAATTTCGTTATTATTGCGGTATAATTCGATTTGGCGTGTATAGTAATTTGGTACCGCATGGATAAACAGAGCGAATCCTTTATCACCATTACACAGTAACTTTTCTGGTAGATTTCTATTTTTTTAAATAATTTTTTTTCAAGAAAGTAATTTCAAATTGTTCATGCAAAAGAATAAATTTAAAAACACTCATGTCAACTGAGAAAATTATTGTATTGAGAACAACTAGAGAACCACCTTAGTACTTAAGGCGTATTCTATTTTTCTCGTATTATACGAGATGTGGTAGGACCGAAAATTAAAATAAGAGAAAAAAACAAAAGAGGAAAAAAACTAGAGTGGTGGTACATATATGTGTTTAAGCAGTATAATTCAAGGGATAGTCTGTGGATTACTGTTTTTCGGTGTATATTGTATATTACACAGAGAGTAATTAACCAAGCATGCTCACTATTGTTTTTTTTCCTTAAACGATGTATTTATTCAAATTCTGATTTTTGAATTAATTAGTATATTAAAAGACCACTATATTTTTTTAAATACTTATTTTAGACCACATTTTATGGTAAATATTGTTTGAGTAGAACATTATTTTGAAAATATTGAAATTTAAATCAGTAGTTTCTGAGTTATTAAAATTAATGACTTAGAATAATAGTCTTTAATAATGGTTTTACATCGAATATAATAATATATGGTTTAGTATTTATGTTAGATTAGGAGAATTTTAATAAATTATATAAAATGTTAATGAATTTATTTAAATATATATTATTAATCATTAAATTTATTATAGCCAATCTTCCAAACCTATAATCATGCACCTATTTATAGGTATATAATTCTTAGTTTATGTAATAAGTTGAATAATGGAACACTATAACCTAGTTTTAATTTCGTCTAAATACGAATATTATGACATAAGAAATCACCTGTTTAACTATTTACATTAAAAAGGTAAGTTTAAATTTGAAAAAATAGTTTTTATTCACAATTCTCCTCAAAATCTGAATATTTGTAAATATTGTCTTTATTATATAACTAAATTAAAAAAATCATGGTTTGAATAAAATACGTGTTATAAGAGCTAATAAACTGCGTTGTATAATTGTAGATTTCGCGGTTTGTGGATGTATAAATTTAGTAATATATATCTATAGGGCAAGAACCACGCGATTTATTGAGTGAATTAAGGTGATAATAAGTGTAACGAAGGGGTTTCGGCAAATATCTGTTGTATTTATCAAGACAAAAAAAATATTGAACGTTTAAAATAAAAAAAGAAAAAAAAACAAAAACGTACGAGTAGGGCAAGATTCCAAATCACTTAACGACGACGCCTTCTACATGACGCGTTTGACGATATTGTACCACGTGGTATATTATATCATGGTATATTATTTAATATAGCTTGGTAGACACATTATACCGTAGCAAGATATATCGAAATTCCGCTGTTTGTAAGTACCTCCATTGAGCTATACTTGAAGTAGCGTGGCCTATTTAATTATTTTTTTAGGTAAGATTTCGTCGAGGGAAAATACATGGAGAGCTGCTATGATTATGTAAAATATTATGATTATTATAGTTATTATGCAAGTGTAATGAATAAATATTTTGTGGAGTGGTATATACGTAGGCACATTATATACGCAGTCTGGTCGCGTGTTCTGTTTTTTCGGTGTTGATGTGGCATCGGCGGCGGTGTGGGAGCGGTTTAGTTTTGTAAATAATACGGCCAATACAGTGCGTTGAACGCTATGAACGCGACCGGAAATAGTAGTCTGGAGTATTCGTCAATTTTTCTTGCCAGCACTGTGTTAGTTTCTGCGGACGTAGAGTAGGCACACTCTTGTTGTAAGATTTTCTTAACCTGCCAACAGAACATACCATAATATGATATATATATACACATATATACATGAAAACTAAATTAGATAAATAGCGACGGGTAAAAACGTCGTGTCGACTGAAGGTGAACGATAAATAACGCTCGTTCCAGTTAAAACTATTAAGGGGCTTGTAATAGAGTACAACGCCCACTTGTCAACCGTAAAAAGCTCTGATTTTTTATCCTTTAAGTTAGACTTCATATTAATTTACATTCTGTAGTTAGAATTTTTTTTTCTTTTTTTATGTTTTAAAAAGTGTGAAGGGATTGTGTTTTAAAATTAATGCATTCTGTTTTTGTTGAGTACCAATGCAAAATAAATTTTTTTTATAAGTTAATATTAATGTAGTAGGTATATACTTATTATAGGTATTTACCTATAAAGCTAAAACCCATATTACATGAATTATTTAGAAAATACTTATTAAAAATAAAATGCACGAAGAAATGTGTTATTCAAGACGGAAACGGGATGTAAATCAGTCGTCCTTTTCTACAATCGAGATTTATGTTATAATAATATTTTAGTGGAAATGATGAATTTTATAGCCTCATAGATCACATCGACCATTTTAATAATACATTGATGTATAATACGTTTGATCAACGATTTGTTGAACTGTCATTACCACGCTGACTGGTATGACCGGCGATGAAGGTAGATTTTCATCGTACGGTTTTGGGCCTGCGGTGCCACCGTTCACCGGTTCCGTTAATATATTTCTTAATATGTCTGGTCTCAGTTTTCTCCACATATAATTAACCACCGTGAATTCTAGCAATGCGCAAAACACGAACGCTGTAAACATACATATTGTGTAATAGTAATGATATCATTTTTGGAGGATGTAGATTATTAGATTATAAGTATATAACAAATTGTAAGGTATTAATTATTAATATCGATGTCTATAACTAGTATATTAAGATATGTACCTATGTATTATTATACCTACTAATATCTTACACCATGACCACATTTGCTGATTAAGGACATTATTTTGTGAATTCTTACAAAATTAATACAATATTTAAAATTTAAAAATGTTCATGATAGTCATGGCTTGTGGTATCCTTTTATGATAATTACAACAAAGATGGAAAATATCAGGAGCAAATAATTTTTGTTGTAAGGAACAAGTTTATATTTAAACAATGGTAGTTTATAATTTGAAATGTTTTTTTTTTTTATAGATTTTATTATTAATAATACGTACTAATAAGATAAATTAATTATTGCACCTAACTCTCGGGAGGTTGAGTTCTGCATATTATATTAATTAAATAAATAAATTCTTAGATACCTTTAAATAGTGTTAGGTGAATAAATTTATAATGTTTATCTGTGTGGTGCCCATGTTTACACACTGTTAAACTATATTTTTTCGTACCTGTACACGTGCCCATCCACACATCTATGGCCTTGACGTAGCTGACTTGTGGTAGACCGCTTTGGATACCTGTGTAAAATACGCGTGGGTTGGAAAAAATATTAGCAAAATGGAAACTGGATATTGACATGACATTGGATAATTATTCGAATAATAATAATATTATTATATGTAGTCAAGTTTACTATTACATACCTGAAGATTGCGAACCAACAGCCAGCAGCGTTGTCACTCCCAGTGTGGTGCGACCCGGTACCGAGTCGACGTCCATCCAAAATGACACCCAGGAGATTACTACGATTAGCATGGTGGGTAGGTAACTCTGAACCAAATGGAAGCCCACGCTACGGCTCAGATAGAACTGGGCCACTAGACAACTGTAATTACCTGGGAAGAATAAATATTTTTTTATGGTTTCGACATATTACAATATGATCTCATACGTAGCTCGAGTGTAATGATTTATAAACACTAATTACATTATACACAGAGACTCATCATAGAATGTTCATTCTTATTTTTCTTCTAATAATTAATATATTAAACAAATACTGATTTTTAAAATTATAAAGTTTATCTACTTAAAGATCATATTTTAAAATACTTAGATTTTTAAAACCATTTAAGAAGTATCCTAAATCGATAAACACTTCTTTTTTCAATTGAGAATAATCCTTATTTCCTATAAATTATTATAAGCAGATATATATATATTTAAATGTTGATTTATCTAAATTGAAATTTGAATGAGTAGTTTCTGAGTTATTTAATTATGTAACTAAAGATAGATAGGTTTATAAAATAATATTTTTGAATATTGGAATATTTAGTTAATTGGAAAATAGTAATATGACTATTTGAAAATTAAAATAATTATTATTAATCTACTTATATTTTATAATTTGTAAAAAAATTCTAGGTATAAAATGTATTTATTTGATTAAAATGTTACATATTTTTTGTAAAATTGTTAATAATTACTATTCTCCTTGTCTATAAACTGTATAATAACATAAAAACTAATATTTAAAATTTCGCGTGTAAATATAAAAAAAAAATTATTTGCTTAGTAATTGAAGTAAAAATGCTTATTGCTCTATAGAAAACAGAAAAATATATATTGTCGCTTAACACTTTTTAAATGGCATAGAAACTAAGCGTTTTTGTTATTCTTAAATATACTTAAAAATTTAAAAATCAGAATTTTTAAAAATTATTAAAGGCAAATAAAGGTATGCAAGTAAGTAGCAATCTACTGTATTTGGGTTTGTCAAAAATTGGATTTGCGTAAAAATTCTCGTTTTTCTTAAGTTTTTTTTGTTTGTTTTTCCAATTATAAAATTTACTTTTAAGAATTTTCGCTTTTGATTTCTCAGATTATCGACTAGATCCAATTTTTTACTAGAAACCACTACCATTTTTAACAATTGAAATATTTTTACTGTCCCATATAATGTTTACGGACAAAAAAATTACATCATTGTAAAATCAATACATTCATCGTTCCACTCAGAATCTAAAATGTGGTTTAACATCATGCTAGCGAATCATTAATTCAGTATAGTATAATATAATATAATAACACCAATATTACTTATTATTTATTTTTGGAATAATTTATATCTACATCAGTTTTCGACCTCAATCATATTGCAAATCGTTATTAAATGCCATGCTACATTACTACTTGTATTGTAGTGGATATTTCATTTTTATACTTTTTAGGCTTCAACAAAATTTTATGTGATATCGATCTACATCAAATTAATTTAAAAACAAATGTATAGAAAAGAAAATTCGAATACTGTGCTGTATGCCAAGATATAAGTACATAACTTATATTAGTAAGAATTGTGATTGGTGAAGTCATACAATATACATTCCATGAACGGTAACTACAATATATAATTGGAAATTAAACTTAGCCTTTTAGTTTGATTTAAAATAAATTTTGTAGTTTTAAAATGTTGAATTATTATTATAAAGTTATAACCTATTTTCAGATATATCTTAGTTGTATTGTTATAGAATTTAAATTAGGTCAAAATTTATAATAGGTACTTGCGACGGTATGTATTAACATTTAGCTCACTATCTGGAGTCTGGACTGTAAAATTTGAATGTGTATATCAGAGGTAATAATAATTGATTTGAAAAATTAACGCTAAATCATGTAATTTAAAATTGTAAAATTTTATTATTGGTACAGCTAACTGTGAATGATCTGTGTGCGGAATACAATATTAAATTAATGTGATTTATAATAATTAAATATAATATAGTGTTTTAATATATTTTAATTCATTGGACGTTTCTGGGATTTTATATATGATGTTTATTCGATAATTATGATTAGGAGTTTTTTTTTAAAGAAATGTACTTAAGACACAACTAATATCGAAATTCTTGGAGTGTTTTAGCTCCAAACAGATATAGGTACTTCTCATTAGAAATATAATTTTGAATGTAGTGTGCTTTATCCCGACAAACTTCAGGGGAGAGGGTTTTTGCCTTTCTTAACAGCAAATATGCTATCAGATACAGGTGTTTGGGTAATCCAGAAATACGCATAATTATGAATAATACCACTACGTAGATTTATCACTGAAAACCGTTACAATGTCGCCCGAGGTGTTTATTTTGTATATAGAATGATTCACCAAATATGTTTATCTTTCTCCCTTTTATCTTTTTAATTATGAGCTCACTCAAATTTTGAGTTTCTTAAATTTTTAAGTATTCTCAATGACGATATTATCAAGTCTTTAAATTTTTTGTAGATATTATCATAAAGCTGTTTCCTGTGATAATGCAACTTTTTAGTGAGAAACACTTTTTTTAAATTATGTAATTAAAATATGCTGCTGATAAATATAAATTAAAATTGATAATTAAAATTTTTGTACCAAGAATTGAAAACCCGATTTTACATACATTCTAATATAAAAGCAATATACAGAAATTTAGTCTAACACTCATTAAATAGATAATTTTAAATTGTTTAAAATGTTAATGGACTAACATTAATTATTAATTATCATATTTTAAAATTAATCTTCATCTATAATGAACTATTATAATCTCTAATACATAACTCAGAAGCTATTGGTACAAATTTAAAATGATAAATCAACATTTTCAAAAATAAAAGATTTTTTAACAGTTTTTAATAAAAATGGATGGTAATTAATTAAAAAAAGGTGAGAAAGTGGGTATTGTTCTTCATTAAGTGTAGAGTGGGTCACTGTAATGGATGAGTTAAATTTGAATTCTATCATTGTGTACGAAGAACAATTGTGAGCAGAGACGATCTATCAACCTATATAGCTAAGTATATTCCATGTTATGTTTTTTAAATGATCATGAAGAATTTTATCAAGTTTTAACAAAACAATGAATATTTTTATTCATAATTTAAACTTTAAATAAATAATTTCATTCAAATTTGAACTTACTATGTTTCTAAATAAAAATTATTACGTTTATATGAATATTTTTCAGTTTTTTTATTCAGAATGAATTACTTGTGAGGAACTTTGTATTAAATTTTCAACTGTAATTTGTAAATTTTCTTCGTGGTTCCAACGAATTTTATCAATATTTGAATTTAAAATGTTTATAAAAATAAATTGCGTTTATGTATTTTAAATATTTTAACATATTTATAAGAACAACTTATGTGGGATCTTGTATAAAGCTTTATGACCAAGTGAAAGATTTTTTATCAAAAAATTTAAAAAAAAAATTAAAAAAAAAAAATTGAAAATTGAAAATATTTATAAATATGTCAAAAAAGACTTAAAATATTTTAAATACCTAGTGTTTTAATATATAGAAAAATGATCATATAAAAATTTGGTAAAATTATCAAGATCAAAAGTTATTCGTTTTTAAATATAATAAAGTATCAAAAATCGTTTGAGAAGCAAATTTATTTATTCATTTATTTTGTAAGTGAATACTTAATATTGTAATAATTTAAACTTAATGGCTCATAAAAAATAATGTAACATTTCGGTAAGCTTTTTTATATTATAGGTAAAAAACTTATAAATTTCTACAAAATAATATTAATTTTAGTTTGATTTTACGTCGAAATTCTGAATTTAAACACCTATAAAAAAAATTGTGACCAATAATTTTTGATATTTTTTAATTTGTAAATGAATAATATATAAGATACTTTGTATTCAATTTTCAATCATTTTTTTTCCTTAATCTTTATTGACTTGTATAAAAAAAAAAGGAAAATTTAAAATGTCTAAAAGTAACTCAAAAAGAGCCAAAATATTTTTAAAATTATGCTATGCGCGAGAAATGCTAACACAAACATTTGTTGAAAATGTTAAATATCTTATAATTTTTAATTATGATTTTTATAAAGTAAAACTAGATCTAATTATACTATAAGATATCACTTTAAAAATTGATAATTGATGTCTAATATATAAAAACACGAATCATTACAGTATACACATATTACACATAAATTACATTCTTTCCATTCAAAATCTAAAAAATGGAGTTTTTATGTTTATTTATGTTTATATTAAATCATATGATTCTACTAAAATGACTTAAAAGTTTAATAATAATAATAATTATCTTTATAAGTAGGTACAATGAAAATTTACAGTAATTAGATTTATATAAATAAATTGTTAACGGTGGAAGAATGGAGTTAAAGCATGCTCGATGAATCTCCTAGTATATAATTGAGCTTGCTGTGGTTTCATTTGTTATTTTGTCCATAACCTCAATGTTAGAGGATATCTGCAAGAGATTGATTAATTGGTGGACTTCCGATTGTATAACTAGACATATAGAAAAATGACTATGGTATCAAGTGCGTCGCCTAGATCAAGTTGAGTTTGCATTTGCACGGCACTTTATATTGGAGTGGTCGTGTAACGATATATCGCCTGCTGTGGGAAAACATTATAATTATAGTTGTACGTTACACTAACGTTATTTAATTTCTCTAGAAATCTTAATTTTCTCTGTAAACGAGAGTGTATATTTTATATACTAGGTATATAACATGTCCTCTCTGTTAGCGCAATTACCCGATTTTGTGTATTTATCGAGTATTTTATACCTAGTGCCAAAACTGTTTTACTTAAACACGAATAACGGAAATTTGCGGTATTGTCAATATAATAAAACAATAACAACTAATTAGAATGGACTGTATTAAACAAATTGATAAAAATATATAAGCCACGTCTTCAACTAATACATATAATAATACTTAATGCTAGTGTTAGTAACGTAAGAAAGAAGTTAATACTTAATACATTTATTATTGATTATAATATAGATATTAAAATATATCATGACAACTAAGGATATTAAAACAAGAAAACATGGCAATTGGGCTGACGTTGAACCTGTTTGTGGCACCCTCTTTGTTTGGTCTGGGATGACTCGACGACAACAAAATCGGGAACGTACGGCAACGGATTTGACGAATGACGAAGATCGCGCCAGTAACAGCGCGGGTCACAAATAGCGGATACGAAAACGGTGATAAAAACTCGTAGGAGAGACAAAACACATGATAACAAAAAAACTTAAAACACAACGGTCGTTGGTAAAAACGCGTGTATATTGCCCTCCTGTGCACTATCATGTTGTTACATAGATAACGCGTCACTGGACCATGATAGTGTTGCCACAACATAATTAATATCATATTCAACATTACTTCTTCCTTTGAAAGTCAAGCTTTCAATAGTTGAAGTGAGTAGGTATATTTTCGTTCAGTACTTATAATTTTTCCTTTTTTTTTTTTTAAATGTGTGCCTTTTGCGTTTTGGAATTCCTACTCCTTGTTTCCTTTACAACAAAGGCCAAAGAGTCCACCATAGTCCATGCCCACATTCATGAAAGGGTAATTAGATTTTACTCGAATAGGATGGTAGATTAGCTATGTACGGTTGGGAACAGACAGCATAATACCGAATACATGGATAACTTTCTTTTTAGCCACATGACCAGAGACGACCAAAAATCTCTGTTGAACCAAAAACATGACCAATTTCAGGCCACCATGTAATAGAAAAAATTGTGGTAATGTGAAATAATGAAATGTGTTAACGGGGATTTCTTGGGTAAAAGCACTGGATGCTTCATATTCCCATTGAGCGCAGAGAATCTCAATGACCACCTATTCGAATTATCCCATTTGTGTCTGTAAACGGAGTCAGTTGGGCTTAGAGTATTAGGTGTTATGATTGCTTGGGGAATAACTATTTTCTTTGATAATTGTGGTTAATGTAAATTCTGTGTTAATCAAATACATTCATTCAAAATATCGTCTGATTCATGACATCTGATGGGGATTTTAGGGCTAAACCTTTTACGAGCTCGCAGGATGAAATGATAAAAATAAAACAAATTACGCTGCATTTTTAATAATGAAGAAAATCGCTACAAAACATCCTTAGAATTATGAAATTGATGAAAATATGAGACGTATTCTGAGATGTTTTAAACTTCTGGTAGTTAATCCGGGGGTGGTAACTTAATCTTTGATAAAGTAAGCACAGACCTTGATATTAAGAACGATGTAGAAAATCGAGTTAAGAATGTGTAATGACTGTGACGTTAATTTCTTGGGTAATGTTTCTTGAGACGCTAGGTTCGCAGGGTTGTTCACTGACCTTACATGAGTCCACTCACGTATTGGAACCAATGTTTGAATTTTTGTTACTTTATTTGTGACAAATATTTTTAGTTGTTTCTATTCGGTTGATAGTCATGCCAGAACTATGGTGAAATCTGTACACGCGCGGACCCATTCGATGGTAAGAAAGTTTTAAAGTATACTTAGCTTAGGGTGAACATAAAAATAAATATTTTACACCACCTAACTTCCATTTTAGCTGATTTTTTTGCCATTCATGAATCTACGATTTAAAAACTTGTTCTACATTACTGAATTCATTAAATAAATTATCTTTGTTTAATTTTAAGTTTGAATTATTTTGGTTATTTTTCATAAGAAATTTGGTACATTTTTAAACATTTTCCCTAGTAGGGTAGTTGATTAGTTGGACTCAATGAAATATTTTTAACTGGTCAAAGTGGCAACCCCGTTTTTCTATGTAAGATAAACATTTGTTATAAAATAGATTGATACTTTTTTGAATGAGTTTTCATCATATATGTTATTGTTTTCTAAATCACTCAAAAGTAATAAAGTATTTGACGTAAAAAAGTTCAGGTTTTTTTCTATTTTTTATTTTTCCAATCAAAAATTCTAATTTATCTGCAAATTTACATACTGTTATTTTATCTCCTTCTATTTGTATTACAGTATCACAGACAACTTATAATTAGCTTTGCAAAAAAAAAAAAAAACTATACTATATACATAGGATTATTAAAAAACGATTTTAAAATTGTTGAACACTTTTCATATTTCTCGAAGTAGATTTAAAACCCAGGTAAATATTAATAATTCTTGTTATTGCAGGCAATAAAGATTGCCAATGAGTTTTTACACTTACAAAAATATTTTTATACTCAACATTTACTTATTTGCAAAACTCTTTTAAATGTTTAACTCGAACCGTACAGATATGAAAAAATTGAAAGATTTTGTATAGTAAGATTTCTATATCAACAGGTAACACATCAGCACTTGATTGCATTGTGTTATGCAAAATATGAGTAGCACAACCTACTCCATAAATATTCGTTTTAAGATTGTTATTTAAAATTGAAAAAACATTTTTTTCCTTTTTTTCAAAGACCTCCAAAGTTAGTATTGAAATCATCGCCAAGAAATGCAATAACTTTATCTAATAACTTATGTTTTTTCAAACTTTCAATTATATAATTTGATAAAATATCCGCTGTTTCTTCTTTTAAATTTATTACTTCAAAAACTTTGACTCGTATTCCCGTATTTAAATTGAAATAACATATTTAAATGGGTACTGTTTTTAGGTTTTTATGATTAGAAGTATCTATTATGATTGTAGAATAATTCATATTTTTAGTTCTTTACAAATCTGTTGCATGACGAAATGAGTTAACATATTTAAAACAATAAAGTGGACGGAACAACTATTATTTTATATTATAGTATTAATGTTTAGCATAAATAATAAATATAAATTATATATTCAATATTTCTATGTCAAATTTTGTTTTTTGTTTTTCAATTTTATTAGCTGTTGTAGCATAATCAATTTTTAAACAATTATATTATTTAATAAAAACTTGAAAGTTGGAAGATAACGTTAAAAAAAAGCAAAATATCATAAAATTTATTCATTGTGCCATTAAACACATAAAAAAGGTATAATTAGTACTAAAATAAGTATCAGACTTATTTTTATGATGTATCATTATGATTTGAGTTATTTTATTTATATTGAATTTATGAATTACTCTTTTAAAACTTTTTACATTCTAACAATTATTCATTTATTTATTATTATTATTATTATTATTATTAATCCTTGACAGTATAGTTTTGTTATTGTTAAAAATACTTTTTTATTAAAATAAAAAATAATTAACATTAGTTTTAATTGAAAATATGTTCCTCATATTCATTAATTTTAATTTTTTCCCTTTCAATGCATATTGCATTTATCTGTTTTTAACGATTAATTGTTAACAATGCACAAGAAAAATGTATTGCTTCAAATAAACATAATTTAAAAAAAAAATTGGAAATCAATTATCAAACAAAAACAAATAAAATTAACTTTTCCTAATTTAAAATATTAAAATAGAAATCATGATAAATATACGAATATATGTATAGATATATAGAAAAAGTTTAGTTATTATCAAGTATTTGATGGGTAGCTAACAATATCCGAGTGGTTTATTTTTATTTTCAAGATTATAATATATTTTTAACTGTTTATAAAATTATTAAAGATACTCCGTGATTTTATAAAAACCATAATACATTAAATATTATAAACTATTATGTTAGATTATTGGACTTAAAATATTACAATATCAGATGGCTGCAAAGTATAATTTTATTAAGATAAATAATTTTTTTACTTACTATACTACTTCTATCTTAAATATAGATTCATATAATATATACGAATCAAAAGGTTTGATGACTGTTGGTTCATTCATATTATAATTTATAAATGAATATTTTGTTCTTATAGATTTAAAAATAAAAATAAAATATATCACATTATCAAAAGCTTCTATAATAACAAAGAAAGACGAATTTATAAGAATGATAATAAAAAGTATATAACCTTTATAATTTTTATAAGGGTAACAAAAATAAAAACACAATTAAAGTTGAAATTGTTAAAAGTAATCATGGGTTATGTAGTAAATAAATTATATTGACGCACATGCGGTATGTAATATTCATTTTGCGTTTTATAATTTGCTTGAATAATTCAGGCACTGATTAAAATTAAATGACTACTTTTATGTATTTTTTTTTTATAATTTTAAAAATATGTTTTTATATGTATAGTTACCATAGGTAGGTTAATAATATTTTAAAACAATCTTTATAATCATTACCTATGTTGATATTATTTTGTATAACAATATTTCAAAATGCTAGGTATACTGTACCCTTAAGTATTTAAAAAAACATAAAGCAAATAATTATTATTTTTAGTTAATGGACTTCTCGATTCTTGTGTTAAAAAATTGAAGCTTTTATAGGTACATTTTTTTCTCCAAAAAATATCCTGAGATTAATACAATGTAATACATATTATAAACTATTTAGTTCAAAATTGTTTTTAATTATTAAAATATTAAAAAAATTGAAAAATGTTGAAGTCTATTTTATTTTTAGTCAGGTACGACGTGTTTCGACGGTAGAATACAAATGATACGACGATAGTTATTATTTTGAATTACCACTTACAAATTGCTGAATATTAATAAAGCCAAATGTTGTATTACTTATCATTAGAATAATGGCGAAGTTTCGAAATATATTGATATATGTGTGTGCTGTTCAAACACTTAAAGAAAAGTAACATCTATTTACAAAAATTATTTTCCAATAATATATTATATCATTATGCGTATTGTACGCAGTTACCGCAGGATAAAGGAGACACGAGTACTGTGGAGTGTATTAAGAATAAAAACAATTTAACGAAACTATAAGTCTACTTTTAATACATAAGTAATAAACGTTGAATAAATCCCAAAAAATTGTATATGTCCTTGCTTTGTAACAGATAAGTTTTTCCCTACTGATCTTATGTACAATATATGTAATATAATATTCTCCGCTGTGATTTCTTCTGGAATATTTGTGTAAAAATTATCTGGTAACCCAACCGTTTTATTAGTCGACTGTAAAATGTATTTAAATATGAACTTCCCTGCTGCTATTAGTGAGACGCATGAGAGATAATGCCCAAGAAACTTAACATGAATAATGGGCGACCCTTAGTGTATATGTGTACACGCGTTTCTGTTTTAAGTTAATTTGATGATCGTAATTGTAGTTACTATTTATCTGTAATTTAATTTCAAATAAAATTATTTGTCTTAGTTAACGTTTGCTCTGAAATTAATATAGTTATATTAAACTGTTTGGTTAAGAAGCGTTACTTCAGTAAATATTAATAATAATAATAAAAAAAAACATATGCTCTTGTGTAGTTATGAGTTATGTGTACACATAGTCATAGAACGAATCTTTAATGTAGTGATGTTTTAAATTATACATAAAATAATGTATACTGTCCATGATTTGTGTATTATTTTTTCCCAAAATTATACAACATTTAAATTGCTGTATTTATTATAAAATGTAGAATTTTATATACTTTTTCTGGTCACGCATTACTTTATAGAATCTACTGTAGCTTATAAATTATTATATACCAGTACAAATAAAGTTTACATTTTAAATGCTAGACATCAGCTTTCTAACATCTTTTTATTGTATGGGTTTAATTTTTTTATATTAATATTAAGTTAGTCAGTAATTTTTTTTTATATATATGCAAATACGTGTTACATAAATATGTAATTTATGTTTATTTAAATATAAAAAAAACGTTGAATTATAAAAAGGCTTTTGTACTGAGTTTTCTATTTTAAAAAGTAAAATATTATATAACGACTTTTAAATGTTCTTAGACTATTAATTATTATTGTTCAGAAGACTTAGTTTTTAGTTTTAACATGAACTGTGAAGATGGCTATGTATGATTTAAGTTATTGTAGTTTTTTTATATATATAAAACATGTTATGTACTATAAATTTTTTTGTAATTTCAAATTAGGTATAATTGTAATATTTTTGAAAAGTTAAAGTGTAATTTAAAACTAGCCAAACGTTTAAACAAAATGTTTTATCATAAAAAAACTAAATTTAAAATAAATTTATTTTTGTGATTGATTCAAATAAACGGTAACAATCTGCACTTGTATTATTTTTATCAAACAATATCTTAAACATAATACCAATTTTTGTTTGATAAAAATGAATATTTTATAGGGTGTTGAATAAGTTTTGAAATGGCCATTAGATTATTTGAGACTAATAAACGATAATATTATATAATTGGTGAAGTTGTTAAATATTTTACATTATAAATAAATAAATGTACAACAGTGTTATTTATTATTACTTTATGTGGGTATTAAAATATGCATACAATAAGAATTTCCAAACTTATTGAACACTTGGTATAAAATATTGTATATATTAGGGGCAGCCAAATGGTTGATCATTAAAGTCGATTGTATTGGAATTTATTTTTAGACTATGCACGCAAAACTTAATCATAGTGGTAGTTAGTTAATAATAAAAAAAACTTTTTGTATGGAAGTCGATCTTCAAAGGTGAAGTATATTTTTAGTTTATCGCGGTCAAAAAGAGTTAGGCTATATTTGGTTTATATAACAAAAAGATTGATTTTGTTTTTTCTTATTTGGGTATAAGTTTTAACATAATTATAAAATTGTTAGCTGCAGTCACATTTATTAAAATAAATGTTATACCATTATTTCCAGGGTTAGGATTTTGGTCATGGATTTATTAGGTTTTTATTATTTTTGTGCCGTATGAAAATATTTGATTTACAATAAAATATTGATAACAAAATCAATAAAATCGTGACGTTGGAAAAATATTGGATACAAATTAATTATAAATTTTATAAAAATAAAAATTTATCTTTATATTTCCATCTTTAATACAAATATTTGCTAGATGTTTATTTTTATTGTTAGTATGAGTATGTCAAAATATGAAATATATCAATATCCATAGAATTTTGGTACTTTATAATTATATTGCACGCATTACATTGTGTCTATCACTATTTTTGCTATTTCTATGTTCAATGACACAATTCAAATTTAATTTAATTTTTGAAGGAGAGGAGTGTATGATTTTGAAAAATTTAGGCTTAATGAATAAAATTTAGGTGAAGTAAATTTTCGTTATACATGGTATACGTTCAAGATATATGTCACTACGTATTATGTATGTTTATATAGAATTGGTGAAAATAATCCTATATTTTGGAAGCTAGGATTAGAACCCCGAACCTCCCCATGCTTAGTTGCATCACCATTTATATTATATTTACATGATCTGACAATGTTATTCTAAGACTCTACTCTTGAATAATAACGCGTTAAATGAAAACAAAGTTATTGATAATTGTTAATATTATTTAAAAGAAAATGTACTTATAATGGTTAAATCGAGTTCTGTCAAAAGGTTGGCGTTGTTTAATTTGCTTCAATATTGCCTAGATTTGTATAAAAACAAGAAATAAAATATTTTTTAAATTTATAATACAAAACACAAATAAAAAGGATAAAAACTTTTAAGATTAATATAATTTTATCGATACCTACCTATATAGTTGTAACTCACAGAATGTTATTTTAGAATTTTTTTTAAAATTGTTTAAATTTACTATATATGCAAGGTGATTAATTCCTATTTTTTATTAAAACTCTGAATTTTAAAATTATCAAGGTCATCCATATCTTTAAATTCAATACTATGCACCTATTATACACAAAATTATATAACTTAAAAATTATGCATTTAAATGTTGATTTTGCAGATATGTTAAAATGTTTAGAAAATTATCTGTTAAATAATTTACTGTTTAAAAAGATATCATTTGAAAAACAATATTTTGGATCTCCGCTGGATACTTTTTAAATAAGTACTACAAAAAATATCAAGGATTCAAAAACATGAATTTCAAGATTATTAAAAACATTTAAAATAAAATATTGAATAACTGTGTTATTTAATAACAAAGATGAATTAAAAATGCTTGGCGAATTGTCCTATATTCATATATGAATAAGTATAATCAAATATAAATAACCGTCTATTAATTTGCTTCTACAGTTCAAATCTATAATAACTAAGAATATCTAGTACGTACCTATTTGAAAAGATTCTTGACAGTCGGAAGGCACGATATCTACAATTTCAAATTGTGGCATTCTCAATCCTTTGGCCATTAGTACAGGATCTGTATTTTTCCATTCCAATCGAAGTTCTTCAATAGTTTTTGAAACTAAAGTAATTCATATGAAAATTATTTCAATAAAAATAAATTAATGTGTATTAGGTTAGAAATAATATGTAAAATAAAATATCAATGTTATCAGGGACCACGCTAAAGGGATAACTTAAAGCATTATGTTTATATTATAATTTATGATATATATTTATATAAATATGTATATTTGGATCTAACAGTAATTAAAGTGCATAATATAAATGTATATTATACTTATGTGAATATATATTATATAAAATGTATATGTCATAATATCGGTGAAGAAGCAATTTATCATGCCATAAAAACAGTGGTGTATCTAGAATTTTTTTTTTTAGTAAGATTCGAAAATACCGTAAACCTACAAATTATAAATATGGTATACGAATTTCATAAAACAATATCGACTACCTAGTGTGTTTAAAAAAAAAAAAATAAATAATTAAAAACAAAAAAATTTCCAAAACTTAGATACAATTATAAAATAGTATTAATAAAAAATCATACTTCTTATAATACAAATAAATTGTAAAATAAAGTATTTTTAAAGTGAAAATTCTAATTTTTTTTTTCTATCGAAAACATTTGTTAATTATAGAGATGAATTATATGAGTTATACTATGTGACTGTTTATGTATGTATTTTTTTAATTTAACTTTGGTGGTTTAGATTTTTGAAAAAACATATGGAAAAAAGTGGATAAGCCCAGTACTATCAGGATTACACACTCGCTATACCACTGTAAAAAAAGTCAATTTTCCATGAAATACAAAATGCAAGTATTGAAAAAAAAAAAAAAAATATTATTAAATTAACATAATATTATCGATATGGAAATATGTAAATAATTTTAAAAACATTGATAGCTGTTTTATATAGAATTATTTTTAAATTTATGTTTTATTTAGGAATAATGAGCTGTATGTAATATAATTATTAAAATATTTCAGGTTTTTTTCTGAAAAATTGATGTTTATACCAATTTATTAAAATCTTAGTTTTTCGAAATATATTTTAGTTTACTCATTTTAAATGCATGAACAACTAGAATAGTCTAGTCCTTATTATACCTATTTATCTAATATTTTAAAGCCTTTGATTTTTTTAAAGGATGTCGATTTCGTATTTGTTTTTTTTTTTTATAGATAATTAATTTTAATTGAATAATGCTATACGCTGCTAAACAAGTAAATATATGACTGTGAATTTTTAAAATATATTTTAAATTCAATTATAATTATATTGTAAAATATTTTTAATGTTTATGAGATATATTCTGATATGGTATCTATATTAGTGATATATCATGTTTAGTTAAAGTTTATAAAATCACTTTTAAAACTACCTACATATATAGTGTTTAGACGTTTATTAAGAAAATTGTCCTGTCCCTAAATATTTTTCTTTTGTTTGTCAACAGGATTATACTAAACGTGTTATGTGGTTAGTTGGTAGTTTCTATTTATATGTTTAACTTTTGAAATATTGTCCACTAAAATCTAAACTTCGATGTTAATAAAACTAACTTATTAAGTTAGTAAGCTTTATGTATATATTGCTTGGGTAATGTGTCAAACTAAGCAGTTTTTGAAAGGTTATCAGCTTTGTGATTATTTTATTATCTGCTAAATAATGATTAATTATAGTAAATTAATTTAAATTTATCATATTTATATTCAATATTATGTGTGTATATTGTTTTTATATTATAATCTTTTTTAGTATACAGTTATAAAAGTTTTTAGAACATCTCGACGACATGCATTCGATGAATCGTTTTTGGCAAACGGATATATCGGCGAAACAATTTATTGGGTTTTTAAAATTATAAGATAATAAATAAAATTATTTTTATGATTATTAATTATATTCATTGTAACAGTGGTTATTGGACATATTATGAAGTGTAAAAGGTGAAAAGATTGACAGATAAGTACAGATAACGATTATCAGATTTTCGGTAATTACAATGGGTATTATTACGACAACGTTTAGTTAAATCATAATAACCGATACAAATGTGTTTTTAAAATTGAAATGTTCTGGTGATCTAATTCAAATAATACTTATTTTAATACCTAACTAACTGTGTTATTTTTTATGTTTGAATAACTGTAGTTTAAAGAGATTATGAATACAAAATGCCGAAACCAAAATTAACGAATGAAAAATACTGATACATAATGTATAAATCTAATAACGAAAAAGTAAGTTAAATGTATGATATTATTTTAATAAATATAATAATATATAATAGATAAAAATACTGCGTGTAATAATTTTTTGAATACAAATTATTTTACAAATTTAAAATATGTTTTCAACAATATTTTTCTAATTAAAAAATTGCTTAATTGTTTACTACGAATCTGTTTATAGTTTTTTCTGGTTTGTCTTTTAGTTTTTTTTTTAAATTAAATGTAAATATACTGGAGATGTGAGCAAAACGATGAATATACATTATGTGTTTATACAAATATAGAATTTCAGGAAATAACTTTTTGTTAAAAAAAAATGCATTCTTGTTTTAAATTTAGCTACTAAATTGATGAAAAATTCAATACTTGAAGTCGATTCAATCAATAGATTATTGATGATGTTACTCAAAATCTAAATAATGTTGTCTTAGCTCAAACTTTCAAAAATAAACAAAATAAAACAAAATTTGAGTCTTTAAAAAAAAAAAAAAATTATTATAAAACTTCTCTATAAGCTACGTTTGATGTATTTTCATTTGGTGCTAAATTACTTAACTTGTAGGTGTACTGACTCTGAAGTATGCCACATAAAATTGTGTAAGTAAAAAAGGGCTTAAAATTGTAAGCTAAGACTCACGGATTTTAAGCGTTCACTTATTGATGTTTATACGTATAATTTTGTTTTTCCGATTTCAATCCCTTAAATTCGAAATTTTGAAAAATATTTTCTAACTGCATGATAAAATTATTATATTAATTTATTCTCGAAATTTCAAATCGATAGCTCTAATAGGTTTGACTTTGCATTAATTATGAATCAGTCACTTAGGACAGTCTCCTTTATTACAAAGATTGATGTTATTAGGAGTAAAATAACGTATTACACGGCGTCTACTTTATCCAACAAGAGATTTAATAATATCAGATTAAAATAAATGTTAGTCTTATGGATCACAATTTCTTCTTCGTGATATTGGTGTTCAGGATGATAAAAAATTTATAATTGTTGGATCAATGATTGGACTTCATGTATTATCTATATAAATGCGATGGCGTGCAGATGGAACTTTTTAAAATAACACTACTTATATTTTCAAGGAATTGTATAGCTTACATGCAAAAAATAGTAACAATTCTTTAGTGGTAGGTGAATTTATAAAAACACGCATGAGTGAAGAAGTACATACTAAGTAATATTTTGTAATTTATCAAAAACAATAAAAATAAAAATTTTAATGAATTTATATATATATATTTTTTAATATTTTTCCTGTTTGAATATATTTTTAACACGTAATTAGTTTAATTTAAATATCGTATAAGATTTAGAATTAGTGGTTATTGATACATTTACATATGTTTATACTTCAAATATTGCGTGTTTTTTCCTTAAATCTCAATATCTGTGATGTAAAATTCAAAATGGCTTACAGATAATATAATCAATAGATGTTGCTTTGCAGTAAATGCGAAAATGTTGGTAGCGTTGAATTTTGTACTACTTCGGGATGTAGTTTAATGTATTTGATGAACTTGTCAAGATTATTTACCTGAATTTATTTACCAGAAGTGGATTATTTTGAAGATAGTTTTATCGGTAGGTCAATTTAATTAAGTTTCATATATATATTACGAGTATACAGAGTGATTATTTTATTGAAAATTTCATTATTTCGAAATATTTTAATGTTTTTGAAAATATATTTTTTTTGTATAATTTTCAATTGAAATCAAATAAATTTTTTTAATTTTCTTTTTGTGGTTTTTTAGATTTTTATTTCTTTGAAAAACAACGTAAATTTTTAATTTTATATTCTAAAGCTGAATATTTTTCAGAATATTTCGATGCATAAAAATCAAAATTTGGACGAATACTTTATGATTTATAAGTATTTAAAAGTTTAGTTGAGGAGGTAAAGAAGTTTGGGGACAACCCATAAAATGTTGGTTTACTACTTTGCTTACTTAAATTTTAAATACTTTTAAGTATATGCAATAAAAAAATGTATGAATATGTATGCACTTACGCGCAAAAAATCAGTTAAATATGCATGAAAAATTTGAAAAATATGCATAAAAAATTAAGAATTGTGGACAAAAAATGCAATAAATATATAGAGATAAATTTAATTGTTAATAGAATATAAATAAATGGGTCGGTACTATTTATATGTGCTTGTTATTGTCTATTACATTTTTGAATTTTTTTATTTACTATATAAAATTAAATAAATAAAAAAAAAAAAAACATTTAAAAAAGAGTTGTATTTAATAATTATTATTTGTTTTAAATGTTTTTTTGTAAATCTTCGTCTATTTGGTATTAATATGTTTTTGAATCTATTAGAATTTGTAAAAAAAAACTTTAAAAAATACAGATAATCAAACTTATATTAGATTTAGTTAATAAAATATAAAATTACGGTATTTTTCAGCATTTTGCATTAAAAATCCTCAAATATGTGCTTAAAAAAAAAAAAAAAAAAAACACAAATTATGTTTTTGTAAATAAAAAATGGTAAAATATATAATAATATGCAAAATAAAATTTTAATATTTTGAATATAGATACCACACAACACATTTCTATATAAAAATGGAAACTATCGGACAACCTAAAAAAAAAAATATGCGAAATCATAAACATCTTAACCCTACTTATAACTCATATATTGCTCGTACGAATTTTGATTTTATGTATTTAAATACTTCAAAAAATATTCTACTTCAGAGTAAAAATTTAAAATATATGCTATTATTTGAAAATATAAAAACTTAAAAAATTATGACGATAAAAAATAGTTTCATTTTAACTGGAAATTATGTAAAAACTTTTTTTTTTTTAAAGTTATTAGATGTTTAAATAAGTTTTGTTTAATTAAAGATTCATCGCTACCAATTAAATATTCTACTATTTTCAAATTTTTAATTTTAAAGAGGCGCCAATGAGACGGATAAAGTGATTAGGCACACTACTAAATTTCAATAAAAATTGTGAAATCTCTTTAAAACTGCTATAAATGGACTAGTTTATATAAAAAATGGTTTAGAACGATGGTATAATGGCTTTTAAAAGCAAGTTGGTGATCAATATTTAATGATTTGAAAGATGTTTAAAGGTATATCCAAAGGAAAGTCAAATTAATTAAATTAAGAGTGGTATACGTTGAGATTTTTAAAGAAGATGAGCAGAAATTAAGATGAAATACAACCACAGAAAATATAAAAAAAGAAGGTAGATAATTATTCATGTCAAAACATAAACCATACTTAAAAAATTTGATATACAACATTAAGTTAAATGTAAAATCAATGTACCTACAATAATAATATCTTTTTGATTTTTCAATTACCTATTGGATATCATATGTAAATCGAAAGTCAATAAGGTAGTTTAACGAACAATAAAGCAAAGAGAACCAAAAATTGACTATCGTACACAAATATAATATAGAGTAGAAGTATATTTTTGTTTACTTAAGTAAATAAAAAACGAAACGAAGCATAACTAAACAGAAACCACGAATATTTCTTGAAACAAGCTGGGTTTTAATAAATTAACTTATTTACCCAAATTGGTTATTCTACAATAAATTGAACGGCATCATGTGAGTGCTAATACTTAATTATAATGATTTATTATTATTAATAACTAATAAAAAATCTAGCTTAGAATTTTTTTCAAACTTTTATTATAGATATAATTTTTATTATTTTTAGCCCTTTCATTCTTTGAATATTACTAAAATTAGGCAGAAGTCATACAATTAAAAAAAAAAAAAATAAAATGATTATTTTCTTTACTTAATTTTGGAGTTAAATTTATATGAATGTCAATATTGATCTATATGAATTTCAAGTCCATAGAAAGCAGTAGTTTTGTTTTAAATTGTATGTACATGCATGGTTGTAAATATAATGAAAAATCGATGTTTATAAATAAAATTATTTGATAAATTCGAATGTATACAGCATCGAACTTCTCAGTTTTCGAGAATGCGTTGAGTAAAACTGATTGAAAATACAAAAGTTAATTAGTTTTGATATAAGCTATAAAAAACTAAAAAACAAGCTCATTTAGAAAGATTATAGAATAGTATTTTAAAATTTAAATTCCAATATATAATTGAAATTTAAATTACAGAACTAAAAACAAAAAATAATCTGAATTCGTCAATGTTTTTTCAACATTCAAATAAATTGTATCTTTTTCCTCAGAAAAAAAACAAAATGTAAGATGTAAAATAGTTTTCTCACAAAGATTGATTTCTGAAAATACTAAGCAAGAACAAAACCGTAAATAAAACTTATTGAAAAAAGAGGTTTAAAAAAAAGGCTCAGTTAATAATGTTTGGTTTGGTTTTTTCTTTTTATATGAATAATTTCATAATTTTAATTTATTATCATATTAACAAGAAACTTTTTTCAATATTATTTTTGTGTTATCAAATATTGAAATGTGGTATTTAAATTTAATGACACGAAAATTTCCATATTTTACATATACTCGTAGATAATAATAAATTATTAAAAGTATACATTCAATTTACATTTGAGTTATTCATATATATATATATATTTTTTTTATTGATCTTATTTTAAGCCCGGCAACTATGGCCATTAGCTATAGAAAGAAACAGTAAGTTTATGGGTAGAGTTTGTAAGAGTTGGAACACGTGTGTGAATGTGTGTGTGCTATGGACACTCGTTATTAAAAAACCAAGTGGTCACCCATTCGAGAAGTTGGCGTCGCCGGTCGATGCTTGACCTTAAACAGATTAGTGACCAACGATAACCATCACGCCACACTAGATCACCAAGTCATAAGTTTATAATAGGTTTATAGGCTTAACAGAAAAATAAAAATTATGAATATAATTTGTTTTGGTTACCCCTAAAATGATTGTGTTCAGTATGATGATTAAACAAATAAAATATGAATTAATTCGTTGTTACAAGTACTAAGTACAATTTATTATTTTTAGATTTTTTAAGCATAATTTTAAATTAATGTGTTATTTTTAAAATAAACCGGAAAAAAGCTAAGTTATTACAATGGATGTATCAACTAATTAAAAAGATTAATCATTAAAAAATAAACTCAATAGTTAATTTAAAAAGTTTAAAAATATTAACTTAAACTTAGCTTTAATTTTATAACTAGGTAATTTTCAGATTTGCCTAAATTCATAATTAATTAATAATAAGTAATTACCATTCAATGCAATAAATCATATTATTTTCTTATTTTTTTATTTGCTTATAATTTTATTGCCAACTGTTTTTGTTATTATTATCGTGCTTGGGTTTATGGAAGTTTCAATCAGTTTTACAATTATTTAACTTCTACTCATATATAATTGTTTAAATTAAATTAATTATAAATTTTTATTTCGCTATTACTTTATACATGAGTAGCTAGCGAGTTTCTTTAAAACCATATTTACAGTTGTCTTTGTTTTTCTCATTATTATTAATTTACACACGTATTGTAATTCTTATGATTTATTTTAATATTTTTTATTATATATTTTTTTCTTTAATCACATTTTTATTCATTTTCAGCAGCTATATAATAATAATATGTTAAGAGTATATACTGTTAGATAATATAAAAGTGTATCATTTTAAAATTAAGTTAAACTTTTCGGGTTTCCTTTGAAATAATACTCAAAATATAACTCACTTTCTTGTCGCCTTTGTTAAGAATCTAAACTATAGTAAATAATTATGTAAATATATTGAAGGCGTAGTGCAAATCTCAATAGCTATTAAACAATTGCAAATTTGCAATATAGACGAAAATTAATTTTATGATTTAAATATTTTTTAATTATTATGTGGTTGGTTTTAAGCAGTGTTTTTATTTTAAACTACTTCATATTTTATAAAATGACCACCAGGTTTTTTCAATAAAGTATTGTAATGAACTTACAACTGGCCACTTCCATCGTGCAAATTTGGTTATCCAACGGAAATTTAGACAAGTCCATCATACATGAAAATGTTAACTTCAATCTGAAAAAAATAATCATATAAGGTTTTACTATACACAATTTTGGAAACAAAGGAATATCATTGATATTAAAATATTATTTATTAAATATACAGTGTATTTTAAACATTTGAATCTCTATCGACAATATCAACATGACGTATCGTATTACTAGTTACTACATTATGTGTTCGAGATACTATTTATTTATTTTTTTTTTTTTACTAATAGTCAAAAGTTTATGATAAAATTTAAAATTAATTTAAAAAAATTTAAAAAAAGCATGTTATAAGAAACAAAAAAATAAATAATTTAATTGATGTGAATTGAAATATAAATTATTGTGGCAAAGGATTCAGTCGTCATAATGTGAATTAATGTATCATACTTAACGATACATTTTATTTACTGCTATTTAAATTTGAATTTCGTTGATGGGTTATATTTCAATTAATTCTTACATTTTTAATTCATCTTGTAAGCTATAATTTTAATGTTATTTATACTTGGATTATTTTTTTCTATTTTTTTAAAAAAAGGTAAACCAAAATTATACATTTTTTAAATTTATTATATTAGAAGCGTCTCTAATAGGAGGCTTTTTAGAGAAATTCAAGATAAAAAATCATATTATAAACATAAAGTCTTATTGTATTATATTATATTAAACTGTGCAAATTGTATTTTTTTTAAATAAAAAAATTATTACATAGATTGTAATTTTTCAACGTTTGTAATAGCCTGAAAACATTTAGAGCACTTAAATATATTTTTAAAATGTATATCCATTTTTTAAATTACTATTTACTTTTTACTGATTCTACAATGTTCCTTCCTACTATTATGAACTAACTATACAAACAAATTGTTAAATTTATAAATACATTTTTATGAACTAATTTAGAATAGTCAGTATAAATTAAATTAAATTATAATATTTACAATACGCGTTTTATTGTTACAAAATCGTTACAACAGTAATTAAAACTCGTATTTGTGATGAAATAATATTAAGTAAATAATTATTTTCTAATATTAAAACTGTATAATAATAATATTATGATAACAGATATATTATAATACAATTCATAACTTATAATGCGATTTATATGATATTTTGATTAAAATTCATGGCACAGGTTAATAATTAATAATTGTAAGTAAATGTATATTTTTGTTACGTTAGATGTTTCTATACCATTTTTAATGCAATTGTTGATGGCACACAGAAAGAATACAACGAAAAAAGAACCAATAATATGGTAACAGGTTAAGTCAAAAACTTTGAAGGAAATAGTGAGTTTATAAAGATAACGATGGAAAATTATTTTCTACTAAAATTGAAGGTATGACTGTGGACGTAAAATTTTAGCTGAAAGAATACTATAAGCAACTTGAAAACCTATATAATATATATCATGTATTCATATTGTATAATTATTTATATTGGGCGAGAATGGACTTAGTATTACATTCGTCGTAGTATATGCACTCGATAAGGTTAGTAGACCATCGTAGAAGAAATTTCGCAAATCAAATTAATTAATATGTAGATATTGATATTTCTATAGTGTAATATTAAACTTTTATCGTTAATACTGAATTCACTGTATAATATACATAAACAACATTAGTTGTTTAAATATCAATCTTAATCCAAAATTTATCATTGAATAACATTTTAAATTTATTTTTAAAATTTTAAAGTTTTTTATTCAAATTTTGAATAATGGAGTACACTAACGTTGAATATGTAGATATGGTTAAATTAAATGCATCAAAATTAACGAGGGCCTTATTGAATAACTTTTATAGATAAATATCGATTTTCATACTTAACTACTAAAGTGTATTTGATTAAGATTATTTTATAATGTATAACTGTGTGTCAATTAACCTTGTATGCCAAATTAAAACAAAATAGGAAAAGAGAGAGATGGTTGTTGATGACACATACGTCTAGGCATCATAGTCTACTTGTTACACATTAACTGTGTTCAAGTACAGAAGAGGAATTGGCTGAATTATCCGTTTACATCCTATTGTGGTAGCTGGTATAGTCGCACATAGATTGCTACAGTGCTTGTACAATAATATATTATGTTTGTATTATTGCGTAGTGCGTCAAAAGCTTTGATAATCTATAAAAAAGTCATCAGGACATGCGTCATATGTTTGAAATACGATTTCCAGTGATGATGGTTTCGATTTTGATCATCCAATATTATAACATATTTTATCAAAAACAATTAATTATTTTTCATTTGAAAAAAACAATACAAGTCTGGGGATAGAGAGAATTTAAATTTAACACCCTGACCCTTCTTTCCCCTGCACAACCACAATAACGAACGGTGCGTGCACGTGCTCACAGTTTCATAATTTTCCCTAGCTCTGATCCAAGACCGATTCCGATATATGTTTAGATAGTTAGGTATGGTATAATAAACTAATCTATAGAATAACAGTCGAGGACTTTCGAAGAGGACGTGTTTTGTGGTCGGTTTATTACGGAACATTACATAATAATATATCCGAGTGTGTGCGTGCGTTCGTCGTGGCAAACCGCACAAAACCAATTACCGAATCTCCGCGAAATACTATACACTATAAAATAGCATATACTTAATGCACTTATCGTCATAATAGTAAATTATAATAATATTGTTACTACGTATACATACTGCAAATGTTTGTACTCTTTTGAATAATGAAATAGTAGTTGGAGTAATGAGTAATGTATAAGTACTTATAGTCGGGTGATGAGTGCATAATATAACAAAAGTTTACAAAATATTCTATTGCTCTAGAGTATATAGTATTATAATCGTGAATGCGATGATAAGATAACTCTTAGAAGGTACATTCTCGTTGATGTTGTTGGGGGAGGTGGCAGTTATTGATATCTAAACCTTTCCCTGTTACTATTTGCTGATGTAAGGAGTAAATACGTATCTCCTATTATTAGTTATAAAACTTCTCTTATGGAAAAATTCACATTATCCTCACAATATTATTATATTTGAAAACTATAGCTGAGATTAAAATGTAAACATTAAGTATGGACGATGTATTAAAACATTAATTTTATATACATTTGTACACATTTTATATTTTATAATAATTATATATATACTATATATTATAAAGGTACAAACTACGTTACCACTAAAGTATTGAATCCGGTATTTTACAGATATCCTAGGCAAAATGTCTAAATTTAGGAGCTCGAGGAATGCTATTTAAGTCTCAATTCACTTTACCTATACTAAAAAAAAAAAAAAAAATAAATAAATAACAATTGACGAAGTATATATATTATATATGTTTGAAAAGTGATAGTTTTTACTAAAACTTTTCTTTTTTGTATTTGTTTTGCCAAACATTTGGTAAAGATGTCACGGGAATATTCTGATTATCTGATTTGCTATCAATGCATATTTATAAAAATATCTAGCCAAAATAATTGATCAATTTACTAAGAATAAACAAAAAATATATTTTATCGTTAAATTCTAATGAGAAGTATTAATAATGCTATTTTATAGTTATATTTAAAGAGCTTATTTATTATACGTATTTTATTTAAAAACTCGTTAAATCACTTTAGCTATATATAAAAAGTATGAAACGAAATTATAATGTTGAGTTTCATCCTCTCTTCTAAGTTCTTTTAAGTCATTTCTGATTTGTGTACGTCGTTGCTAGTTAGTGGAATTTACCCTGTGATGTACTCAATATTTTTAAAGGGCTTCTAAGTGGAAAAAAAAGAAAAACGGAAAATTAATAAATGACGATTACAAAATCTATGTGTGGTTAGATAACAATCCACGAATAATATTTCGAATAATAATACTTTCCGGTAACGGCAGCAACGGGATACAACCGTCGCAGCATATACACAACATAAAATATACTTATGACATATGTGCGTCATCTGTTAGTTTATACTGTGCTAACCTAACGAACGACTACGCATACAAAACACGAATTGGTACATTTGCATTAAATCGACCTATTTTATTTTTTTGTTTGAATCGGTGGCCTCAGGAGAGCTGTTCTCGTATTGTTTTCGCTATGTTTTGCCGATTCAGTTGATAGCTTGTTTCTAAGGGGCCTTACGATTGGTGGGTTATGGTCCTTGAGTGTGTCCTGAGTTCATTCACTCGTGGTAGTATCACACGAACAGCATTCATATATGTTCTGTTGTTGTTAAAAATACTTTGGAAATGGGTTTCAGATAAGTGTTTAAATACTTGAACGAAAAGCTATAATATTATCCACAAGGTTATTTCGGAATAGATTTTGGCGTATAAATATTATTTGTAAGCGATAATTTAATATTTTATCATAGAAGCAACGGCGTACCCAGGATTTTAATACTGTAGGTCTGCTTCACTTACGAAAGGACACTGAGTAGAAACTTCAATAAACTATGTATTACAAAGTCGTTCGCTACGCTCGCGATTATCCTTAATAGTTAGGTATTTACATCTCATTTTGATACTAATTCAATATAACTATAAATTAAATGAACCATAAGTAACTAATTTTTAAGTAAAATTTAAAACTTACAAACTTAAGGTATTATTAATAATTAACTGTTGTATTAAAATTTATACTTAATTAACAAATTTAACTGGAGTATTCAAATAATCTTGAAAAGGGATTATACATATTTATTATTTTATCTGTATACGTTTATTTGCAATGTATTTATTTTATTTTAGTTTTCAACGATTACTTTCAATTTCAGTAATTTCACAATAGATATCTGATATAGAGGAAGTGGTTCTAAATTATAATCTGATACAAAAGTAATGCATTAATAAAATTTGTATTTTTATTAAAATACATGAAAATAAAAGTACCAAGTATAGTAAAAGTTACGAACATTACTATACTGCCCTTTTTCATTATTGAAAATGAATTAATTAGTTATTAATTTATTAAAATCAATTGTTTGTGCTATGTTGCTTTTTATGCTCAATATTTCTAAATTTAATAATTAGTCTTCAGTCAAAATTGAGCGAAGTTATTTTTTTACGAGGAGCTTCCATCATTAATATTTGACACAAACACAACATAATACAGTAAAAAGACAGCGGACAGACGTTCGTTGACAAAATAGTAGAATACGAAATACGATGAATGAGTTGTATATAACATATATAATATATATATATATATATATATATATATACAATATACATACATAATACATCCATAACGATTAACGACATGGCTAATGGTATTCATTAGGGACATTGGATAATAATACAAAATAATTGTAGTACTAAGAAAAGAGATTTTTTTACTTATCTATGTGTTAATAATATATTGTTATACTATATTATATTATATTTATATAAACATTAAACAACAGTATCGGACATCAGTTATGTTTTGTAAAGACCCGTATCATAGCCATGCGTATTATGTTTTTCTATTTAGGTACATAATTTAAGTTGATAAGTTAAAGCACAATTTTATACATCTTATTTATATTTCAATATTCAATCTTCAAGTCTATACATCATGATTCATAATATACATTTTATCTATATTATTTATATACTTATACATAATAATTATGTTTAATAGGAACATTCTTGAGCCTGTGTAGATTTTAAAAATTATTATTATTTAATATTGATGATTGTACATATTTTTTTCAAATAAAATGTAATATGTAGTTTGTTATTTTGAGGGGCCATATTTTACTGAGAAAAAAAGCTGTGGTTCAGCTTATCTTCCCCTTGGGTTCACCACTACCCCAGTAAGTATTTAAATAGAAATATAAACATGGAGTTTTTTTTTTAGTCTTACAGTAAGTACCTATGGAATAGGATACTATTATAATAATAACGTTAGTCTGATAACATATTCGCGTGTTTTCTTAAGTAACTGGCAACGGTTTGTCAGAGATGTTTCATAACGTACCTACATATTATTAATTTATCGTAATATTTGAATTATTGCGTGTAATTACTTTAGATTATCATATTATACATCCGAAAAATGCTGCAAACGGTTGACTACATTTTTGTCATTAATATAAATAAAACATAACGCTTTGATGAGGGTAGAAAATTCGAAGGGCAAACTTTGTTTGTAATTGAGTATTATAATGAAAAGCAAGCATGTTATTGGTCCGAATAAAGTTTGATTAATATCCAATGTGGTTAAGTCAAATATGTCGCCATCGGGAATCTAAACACATAGATACACATTATATTAGCCTCGTTAGTAGTTAGTGTAAGTTTTTGATAGACATGCTTAAATTTTAAAAAGCTCAATGAAACACGGATGACTTATTTCTAGAGGCAATAAAGGGAATGATGACTAACAAAATATAACCAATTTGTGGTTACAAATACTTAATAATTATTGAAAATTAATTATAGTTAAATATTTTGAATTTAGGTTGATAATTTCGTGGCTGTGATAAATTAAACACATTAATAAAAATAGCGTATTGTCATTTTGACATCATACGATCGTGCAATAGAAAATTGCCTGACGATAAAACAAACTCTCAATTATTGTTGGTATGCATGCGTGGGATTGGATGTTCCCCTTGTGTATATTGTTAACGGATTAGAAATGTATAGAAATATAAATCTGGCCACGACGGGCTGACAGGTGATGGGACAGATTTATTTGCATTTTCAACTCTTTGCGAGCACAATAAAATAATAATAATACACGGTGGTTAAAAATTCGTGGATAAGTTTTATTTTTTGTTCGGGATGATTATTAGGTGAAACGACCAGATCTGTTTTAACAATTCGGAAAATATTGTAGATAATAATATTACTGTAGTGCGGTATTAACGCTCTCAAACTTATAATATTACTACCTATAATTCAATTTTGTTATTATTTATGATAGCCAAACAATCGTTAGATTTTATTATTATTTATTTTTTATTATCAATGCTCGAGTATTGCAGTGACATGTCTCATATTCTACGGGTTTTTTTTCTTTCCGATAACAATTTTTTTTTTTCATATCATTGATGTTGTTTTCATTTTTTTTTTTTTACAGTGCACAATTATTTGGTATTATCCTACTATCCATGGCGTTGATATACATTTTAATATCACGTCGGAAAACTTACAAATTATGTAAAATTTTAACTATATTTTAACAATATTGAGAAGTATCTACAAAATAATTAACTACTCGTATTTACATCGAATCTTGTATCCATAATAGAAAATAACTTGTTTAAGTGATAAATTTATAATAATGGAACTAGAACTAACCTTAAATAAAAGTTGGGACCTAACAATAACATCATTACACAATTTTATTTCGGTTAAAGATAGATAATTCAAATTAATTAGTTAAGAACATAATTGAGTTACATATCAAAATAATTTGTGCATAAAAATTATTGTATATTAATGGTTAATTGGATAATTTATAATTTTATATTAAAAAATTAATGATTAGATGAAAGCATGTGCACAAAGGTGCAGAGAAGGATGTAGATATAGAAGGCGTATTTAATGGTTTTACTAATATACTCTATAATAGAAAAGACTATAAAATATTTTATAGTGAAATCACTACAGAAACAATATAATTTAGTTCTAAAAACAATATAAATTACCTACACTACACACGAATACAATTTGTTAAATAAACAACCTTTTACCCAAACCATAATTGTTTTATTTAAAACCCAAAATCGCAAACCGAAAAATCATATTGCGAAATCCGATCACTAGCGCTGATTTACATTCTAAAATAAACCACGTGTTTTAAAGCTAGTCTACTATAATCAGTCGATAGATGAAATTAATTTAGGATGGTGTGTTTTTATAAGACTGTCTGTGATATTATTTTACCAGAATTAAATTAAATTTCAACAAACCGAATGTACTGTACAGAATGCAATACTTCAACAAGTTTGTTCTGTACATTATTGTGAGATATTTTCATAAATATTGATTTATCACATCTAGGTGTGTATTAAATATGTATAGTTGTTGGTTATTGTCATTACTTTTATTTTTTGATTAAGTATCTAAGAAAAATTATTTTTGTATTGCCATGGTTTATTTTACTTCATTATTTTAGAATCAAAATAGCATTTTTGGTATAGCATTTGAAGGGTAGATACCGGTCAAGTTCATTTTTCTTAGTTTTTATGACAGTATGATTTTTTTGCGCGTTACGAATAACCTTAGGACATCTAATATTTAGACAGGTTTGTTGATAGATTACAAATTGGATATTTTTTTAAGGAATTCAGGGCTTTAGCTTTTTTTCGTATTAAAACTTGAATTATACGGCAAGTCTAAAATACTAATATAGTAATATATGACTTTTTTTTTATGGATTGAATTTAAATTTTTACAACATCGGTAAAGTCATGAATCTGAAAGTGACTGTTGTGTCTATGTAAGTTTATTTATAATATATGCATACACGTAAACAATTTAGAGTTTGGTAAAGATAATACCGAGCAATCTATTGAACATGACACTTTATTTAATTCCTTTTTTCAAAGCATAATATTTTTTGGTTTAATTTCATACATAAAAATAACATTTTGGACAAATAGTTTTTGAGATTTTAAGTATGTATTTCAAGTAAGGATAAATTAAGTGGAATACACAAGATTCATTTGATTTAAACTTTAAATTCTTAAAAGTTATAACTAATAAACTACAGCTTATCCGAAACTAAATTTTTATTAATTGAAATACATTAAATAATATTTCGTTTCAGAATTTATAAACAAAAATAGTTATGGTCATTGAAAAGAGTAAAACACTTAAAATTTAATAACCTTGAATAGTAATATATATAATTTTTTTCCCTAAAAATGTTGTTTTATAATGAAAAAAAAAAATGTATAAAATAAATATTTTCAAAAACATTAATATCTTTTAAAATTACGAATGTGTCATTTTAAATGGTTATTCATATTCCTAGTTTTTTATTTGGATAATATTTGTGTGTATTTTCTATATATTTTTAATTTATTGTTTGTTTGCTAGTTCTATAGTGTCAGTGTGATTTAGCTATATGGTTTATTTGTTGTAAGTTTCAACTTTTCATGTGAAAAATAATGTGTGGTTTGAATGGTCTTTGAATGTGAAAAACATTGAGAGATAAGTTATCACTAATAAATTTTGTATATAACTTAATATTGCTTGATTAGAAAGTAATTTACATCATAATATTGTACATTTATTATGCATATATGTTTATAAAAAAAAGTATTTGATTTAATTTTTAGAATTTGTCAATTATATAGTTACTAAATTTATTATAAAATTTACATACATTTTTAGTTAATATATTGCTATAAAATAATAGAACATTTAAAAGTCAAGCTAATTGGTATCCATAGATATATTATATACTATAAACTTAAATTTCAAAATTCGTTTTAGGTCAAGTAGTTGTTTTAAAACCCATTCATAATGTGCAGTGCAGGTAATAAATGTGTCAGGGCGTTAGACCTTGAAGTAAATAGTTTAATTAAACAGTAGAAAATTGTGAGAGGTATAAAGATCTGAATGTATTTTGGTCAAACTTGGAAAGTTTTCAAAAACAAATTAAAGTAAATATTTAGTAGAAATTTAAGTATTTAAAATTGTTGAACATGCATTTTGGGTTTTTGTTGTAGCATTAAATATAATTATACGGGTATATATGTATTTAATTAAAAATATTAGCAATTAGTTTCTCATGAATTATGAATATAATATGTATTCATATACAAGTTATTGGTATTTGTTATGGATTATTTGGTTTGATTTTAATTTGATGAAATGGTATTTAAATAGTTTTAAGAGCAGTTATATTGTATATTATTTTTGAATAATTGAAATAATATAGTTATTAAAGATAGTTTTTTTTTATAATTAAAAAAAAAAAAATTGGTGAGTATATGTATAGTTGAGGTTAAGCACTTACTGATTTATATTTTATTTATAGAATACGTTTTTTATTACTTTGTGATGTAATTTAATCATTTTGATACTTGGTTTATAGTATATTGCATATTATTGATAGTGGTCATAATTATTAAAATAGATTCTTTTGGAAAATTGAATTATTATTGAATTTGAAAAGAAAATGATTTATAAAAAAATTAATAATGAAGAACATCTTTTATTTATAACGTATATTATTTTAATATTCAAAATCATAAATGCTCATTTATTTTTATGATGAAGTCATTGTTATAGACAAATACTACTACACGCACACACACACACACACACACACACACACACACA